>NC_091979.1:157482636-157787703 GCF_044704955.1 Pristiophorus japonicus | reverse complement strand
GCACGAAACAAGCTGCTACCCCCACACACAGACAAAACCGAGAGAACAGGCTCTCGACAGCAGGCAGAAGCCATCAAGGGTCACAGGAACGGCCGTTCACACCTCATCAACCCACAATGTGAGCAATCAACGACAAACTGAGAGAAGCTCAAGAGAGATCAGCCAGACACAGCTCATTCTTTGGGAACACTTTGAACAATGGAACAGGTCTGTGCTGGAGGTGTGGGGGTGGGCATTCATCAAGGGGATGTCGATTTCAGCAGGCTGTTTGCAGAAATTGTGAATATACAGGGCATTTGGCCCGCATGTGCAAAAAAACGGCAGCTCGGCTGGTATACGGTCGGAAAGCGGACCAGAAGATGGTGGGGACAGTATCTGGGACACCGATGTACAGCGGGTCAACACAATCAATGGCCGCTGCTCCTACAACAGGTCGCCTCCTATAATGATGAGGGTCCTACTCAACGGGATATCTGTCAACATGGAGCTGGATACAGGAGCGAGTCAATCTCTCATGGGCGGTCAACAATTTGAACAACTGTGGCCGCATAAAGGAGACAGACCAAAACTCACAAGAGTCGACACCAAACTAAGGACCTATACCTAAGAAATCGTATCAGTCCTCGGCAGCACCATGCTCTCTGTCACACACAAAGGGACAGTGAACCGACTTCCCCTGTGGATTGTCCCCGGAGACCCCCCAGCACTGCTGGGAAGAAGCTGGCTGGCAAAACTAAACTGGAAATGGGATGATGTCCATGCCATGTCATTAGAGGAATGGACCTCCTGCTCAACAGTTATAAAGCGATTTGAACATCTCTTTCAGCCAGGTGTGGGCACTTTCAAAGGGGCCAAAGTCAAAATCTACATCACACAGGATGCTAGACCGGTCCATCACAAGGCCAGAGCTGTACCCTATGTGATGAGGGAAAAGATTGAACACGAACTAGACAGGCTTCTGCGGGAAGGCATTATATCACCTGTGGAATTTAGCAACTGGGCAAGTCCCATCGTCCCAGTCATGAAGCCTGATGGATCTGTACGAATCTGTGGGGACTACAAATCTACCATAAACAGTCTCCCTCCAGGACCAGTACCCGCTGCCCAGAGCGGAGGACTTATTTGCCACATTGGCTGGAGGTAAACTTTTCTCAAAATTAGACCTCACATCTGCGTATTTGATGCAAAAATTGACCGAGGAATCCAAGCTACTCACCACCATCAACACACATCGAGGCCTTTTCATGTCCAATCGATGCCCATTCGGCATCAGGTCGGCAGCTGCCATATTCCAGTGCAACATGGAGAGTCTGCTCAAGTCCATCCCGGGGACGGGTGTATTTCAAGACGACATACTTATCACGGGCAGGGACACCGACTCCCATCTCCGTAATTTGGAGGAAGTACTAAAGCGGTTGGATCGGGTAGTCAAGAAATCCAAGTGCCTGTTTCTCGCACCCGAGGTTGAATTTTTGGGCAGAAGGATTGCCAGTGATGGAATCCGCCCAACAGACTCCAAAACAGAAGCAATTCGCCTGGCACCCAGGCCCCGGAATGTCCCAGAACTGCACGCCTTTCTCGGGCTACTCAATTACTTTGGGAACTTTATGCAGAATTAAAGCACGCTGCTGGAGCCTCTCCATGTGCTACTCAGGAAGGAGTGCGATTTGTTTTGGGGGGATGCCCAGGAACGCGCCTTCAATAAGGCACGCAACCTTCTGTGTTCCAACAGTGTTTTGACTTTCTTTGACTCAGGTAAAAAGCGAGTTCTCACATGCGATGAGTCAGCGTATGGGGTCGGGTGCGTTTTGCAACATGCCAATAGTGCGGGCAAATTACAACCCATAGCTTATGCCTCCAGGTCACTTTCGCGGACGGAGCGCGGGTACGGAATGGTAGAGAAGGAGGCGCTCGCGTGCGTGTACGGTGTCAAAAAGATGCACCAATACCTTTTCAGGGCCAAGTTCGCGTTAGAAACCGATCACAAGCCCCTCACGTTCCTCCTATCCGAGAGCAAGGCAATAAACGCCAACGCCTCGGTACGAATTCAATGATGGGCACTCATGCTGGCATCCTACGACTATACCATAAGGCACAGACCAGGCAGAGACAACTGTGCCGACGCGCTCAGCAGGCTACCCCTGGCAACCACGGAAGGGTCTGACGAACAGGACTGTGAGATAGTCATGGCAATCAATGCCTTTGAGTCCACAGGTTCGCCCATGACGGCTTGCCAAATCCTTAGTAAAAAGATGTGTCCTAACCGGTGACTGGGCAGAGGCTCGCGATGCCTGCCCCGAGGAATTAAAACCCTTTCACAGGCGCATGCATGAGCTATCACTACAAGCAGACTGCCTGCTGTGGGGCAGCCGAGTAGTCATGCCTCTGCGAGGCAGAGAGGCATTTGTCAGGGAGCTCCACTGCGAGCACCCGGGGATCGGTCTCATGAAGGCCATAGCCAGATCCCACGTCTGGTGGCCTGGTATTGACGCGGACTTGGAGCTCTGCGTCCGAAGGTGCACTATTTGTGCCCAACTCAGAAATGCCCCCAGGGAGGTTCCACTGAGCCCCTGGCCCTGGCCTACCAAACCGTGGTCGCGGGTGCACGTAGACTATGCGGGCCCATTCATGGGCAAAATGTTCCTCGTAGTTGCAGATGCATTTTCAAAGTGGATCGAATGCACCATTTTAAACTCGAGCACAACCTCCACCACTGTGGAGAGCCCTGCAACCATGTTTGCAATGTACGAAATCCCTGACATATTGGTCAGTGACAATAGTCCGTGCTTCACCAGCGCAGAATTCCAAGACTTTATAATTGACCACGGCATAAATCACGTCAAGACGGCACCGTTCAAGCCGGCCTCCAACGGCCAGGCAGAGAGAGCAGTGGAAATCATTAAACAAGGCATGCTTAAAATCCAAGGTCCCACACTGCAGGGTCGCCTGTCGCGACTGCTGCTGGCATACAGATCTCGTCCGCACTCACTGACTGGGATCCCCCCCGCGCAACTGTTGATGAAAAGGACTTTAAAAACAAGGCTCTCATTAATCCTCCCAGACATGCACGAAATCATTGTATCCAGGCGATGTTTGGGGCGGCTGAGGGGCGTAAGTGGTTTGGGAGCGGGGTGGAAGGCAAGTGGTGTTATCAGCGCCGTGTTGAGCATGTCAGTGCAACGCTGATAACGTCAGCGTGACATGAACGTGCCGCATCTCGCTGACGCACAGCAAAGTCCCTCCCCTTCAGTTAAAGGGGAGAGGCGCTGCAAGCTCTGCGGCCATTTTAGTGGCACCCACTGGGCCATCAAGAAGGGTTTCGGTTGGGCCAGCGGCCCAGTACCCAAGAGGGGGTGCCGGGCTTCAGAGTCAGTCAACAATTAAAATAAAATGGTCGCTGCGGTGGTGTGCAGAAATTCCGCCCAGCCACTGGCAGCTTCCCGCTGGGAAAAGCTGTCGAAGGCACCGAGTGGCGATGGCTCCATTCCCGCGGGGCAATATCCCTCGCAGGGCAGAAAGGGGGTCGTCACCGGGCAGTAAGGGGTTGGCTCGTGCCCGACGGGGCGGGAACACGGGCGAGACGGAAGCATGTTTCCGTCGCCCCCAACGCGGAGGAAATTTCGGATGGGTCGGCCTATCTGCCTGCCCCTAGTTGGAAAGGCCTTACCACTCTAAGAGGCGGTAATGGACTTTAAAGAGGGGGGCAATTTCAGCCACCAAGTCTCTCCTCCTTCACATCCCTTCAGATATGTGCCCTAATCTGAGTTCAGAAAATCCCAGCCTTCATGTCAGCAAAAAATACATTTCACTAAACTCAATGATTTTCCATCAAAAGTCTTATTCAAGAAGGACGCATATTAGCGTAGCTCATTCCACCCATTGCTTGCAGTGCTATGGGATAGTAATGGGTTTCTAACCTCAGCCTATCGCACAGAAAACTCCCACTCTCAGCCATTCCATTGCTGGTGATGGTACTGGTAGAGAATGTAGAGCAGACCACCCGCCTGCCCTTTCAATTGGATACAATGTGAAGACAAGGAGAAAGGGGAACTGTGGAAAAAACAGGGCCAAAACATAAAATAATTATAAATTCTGAGCATTTAGTGATTGAGAGATGCAGCACTAAAGTAGAAAGTCTAAATACACATTTCACTTCACTGAATCTGCTCCTGTACAAGTAATTTTGGTTTCAATTGTCATTGGCTAGATGTAAATAAATGTCCAAAACAGAAACGCATTCATTAATAATAAATAAAAACAGAAAATGCTGGAAAGACTCAGCAGGTCTGGCAGCATCTGTGGAGAGAGAAACAATTAGCATTTCAGGTCAATGACCTTTCAGAGCTCTCCCCACAGATGCTGCCTGACCTGCTGAATATTTCCAGCAGAATTTTGCTTTTGTAGTAGCTCACTCATTAAGATTGACGGAGTTGACAGATTTCATAGTACAGGTACACAAAAGGTACCAGAATTCTTCCCATTTTCAGTCCCACACTGGCAGACAACATCTCCAGCCCTTGCTTTGTCATAAATTGTGTGAATTGTTGTTATTAAGTTCAGGGGTGGGGGAAGCTTTATTTTGTCTGTTAGTGTGGAACAATCTGGGCAAAGAGGCAGTTGACTGCACAACAGCATCATTGTTAAATTGTACACATTATCCAGGCTCCTGTAGAAGTAAATGGGGATGTAATGGGCTTTATGTTTAAAAAGCTGCTGCATAGATTTTAAACACCTCTGCGGTTACTACAGCAGAATAAATCGTAATATTTATAGTTTCCAAAAGTATCCACGAATCATTTGTTATAGAACGATTTTTCAACAGTGCAAGTGTGTAAACAATGTAAATTAGAGTACATTAATGAAATATTGCAAGTTAAAGTACATAAATTAAAGTGCATTAATTTGAATATAATACAGGTGATTCTGTTGTGTGGCGGCATGGAGCATCCAGTTGCTCACCTACAGGGCAAGAGCAAATCATTTATGTAATAAATACAACAGCCTGGAGTTTAGACTGGAGGAATATCAATGGGCCGTAAATTCCAGCCTCGCTGGGTGCGTACGAAGTGAGTTCGTTGGTGGCTGAACAGTCCAATACGAGAGCCACGGACTCTGTCACAGGTGGGACAGACAGTCATTGAGGGAAAGGGTGAGTGGGACTGGTTTGCCACACGCACTTTCCGCTGCCTGCGCTTGACCTCTGCACGCTCTCAGCGTTGAGACTCGAAGTGCTCAACGCCCTCCCAGATGTACTTTCTCCACTTAGGACAGTCTTTGGCCAGGAACTCCCAGGTGTCAGTGGGGATGTCGCACTTTATCAGGGAGACTTTGAGGGTGTCCTTGGAACGTTTCCGCTGCCCACCTTTGGCTCATTTGCCGTGAAGGAGCTCCGAGTAGAGCACTTGCTTTGGGAGTCTCGTGTCTGGCATGCGAACAATGTGGCCTGCCCAGTAAAGCTGATTGAGTGTGGTCAGCGCTTCAATGCTGGGGATGTTAGCCTGGACAAGAACACTGATGTTGGTGCGCCAGTCTTCCCAGGGGATTTTCAGGATCGTGCAGAGACATTATTGGTGATATATCTCCAGCGACTTGAGGTGTCTTCTGTACATGATCCATGCCTCTGAGCCATACTGGAGGGCGGGTATTGCTACAGCCCTGTGGATCATGAGCTTGGTGGTAGATTTGAGGGCCTGGTCTTCAAATACTCTTTTCCTAAGGCAGCCGAAGGCTGCACTGGCGCACTGGAGGTGATGTTGAATCTCCGCATCAATGTCTGCTGTTGTTGACAAGAGGCTCCTGAGGTATGGGAAATGGTCCACGTTGTCGAGGGCCATGCCGTATCTTGATGACTGGGCTGGGGGGGGGGGGGGGGGGAAGTGCTGTGCAGCGAGGACAGGCTGGTGGAGGACCTTTGTCTTACGGATGTTTAGCGTAAGGCCCATGCTTTCATATGCCTCAGTAAATACATCGACTATATCCTGGAGTTCAGCCTCAGAATGTGCACAGACGCAGGCGTCGTCCGCGTACTGTAGCTCAACGACAGAGGTTGGGGTGATCTTGGACTTGGCCTGGAGGTGGCATAGGTTATACAGCTTCCCACTGGTTCTGTAGTTTAGTTTCACTCCAGCGGGGAGCTTGTTGATTGTGAGGTGGAGCATGGCAGCGAGGAAGATTGAGAAGAGGGTTGGAGCGATGACGCAGCCCTGTTTGACCCCGGTCGGGACGTAGATTGAGTCTGTGATGGATCCGTTGGTAAGGATCACGGCCTGCATGTCGTCGTGGAGCAGGTGAAGGATGTTGACAAACTTTTGGGGGCATCCGAAACGGAGGACAACGCTCCATAGACCCTCGTGGTGGACAGTGTCAAAGGCCTTTGGAAGGTCGAAGGCGACCATGTATAAGGGCTGGCGCTGCTCCCTGCATTTTTCCTGCAGCTGTCGCGCTGCAAAGATCATGTCCATTGTGCCCCGTAGGGGCCGAAATTCGCACTGTGACCCTGGGAGGAGCTCCTCAGCCACGGAGAAGACGGTTGAGGAGAACTCGAGCGACAACTTTCCCAGTGGCTGATAGCAGGGAGATTCCCCTATAGTTGCCGCAGTTGGACTTGTCCCCTTTTTTAAAGATGGTCACGATCTCAGATCTCCCGGCATGCTCTCCTCCCTCCAGATGAGGTCATGTATCCGCGCCAACAGCGCCTCTCTGCAATATTTTAGCGCCTCAGCAGGGATTCCATCTGCTCCCGTAGCCTTGTTATTTTTGAGCTGTTTTATGGCTTTGCCTACCACGTGCAATGTTGGGGTTTCACTGAGGTGGTGGCGGGTCGCATGCTGCGGGATGGAGTAGAGAACACTCGAGTCAAAGGCAGAGTCTCGACTGAGGAGATCTTCGAAGTGCTCCTTCCAGCGGGCCCTGACAGCCTTGGTGTCCTTGATGGCCAGCAGTGGGGTGGGGCCTTGGGAGTTTGGACCGTAGGTGGCCTTGACTGCGATGAAGAATCCTCGCACATCATGATTGTCGGTCAGTTGTTGTATCTCCTGTGCTTTCTCCATCCACCACCTGTTCTTTAGGTCCCGGGTTTTTTGTTGGACCTCAGCCTTTAGCCGTCTGTAACGTTGCTTTGCTGCTCATGAGTTGGGTTGTTGCTTGAGATTCAGAAATGCTCCGCACTTGTGATCTATTAGTTCTTGGATCTCCTGATCATTTTCATCAAATCAGTCCTGGTGTTTTCTGGTTGAGTGACCAAGTGTCTCTTCACAGGCACTGGTTATGGAGGCCTGGAGGGCAGACCATGCGCTGTGGGCATTCAGCTTCTCGGGGTCATTAAGGCACGCCAGATTGGCTGTGAGGCGTTGGCTGTATAGGGTTCTCTTAGCTGGATCTTTAAGTGCCCCGGCATGAACTTTTTTGTGCCACTGCTTCTGCTGTCCCCTCTGCTTTGGGGCAATGTTAATGTCGATGATGGATCAGATTAGGCGATCGTCCGTCCAGCAGTCGTCAGCTCCTGTCATGGCGCGGGTGATGCGCACATCCTTGCGATCCCTGGCTCGGACGATGACATAGTCGAGCAGGTGCCATTGTTTGGAGCAAGGGTTTTGCCACGATGCCTCGTATTTGTCCCTCTGGCGGAACAGGGTGTTGGTGATGAGGAGTTCATGACATTTTGTCAGGAGTAAGATACCGCTGGAGCTGGCTTTCCCTACCCACTTTTTGCCAATCACGCCTCCGCAGAGGGCTGTGTCTTTGCCGACCCTGGCGTTGAAGTCACCCAGGAGGATCAATTTGTCGCCCGCGGGACGCGGGACAGGGATGTTTCGAGGTTGGAATAAAAACCCTCTTTGGTCTCATCCGTTGCGTCGAGTGTTGGGCCATACGCACTGATGACTGTGGCGCATTGGTTCCAGGATAGGGTGAGTCGGAGAGTCAAGAGGCATTCGTTAACCCCGCAGGGGGAATCTTTGATGCGGTTGACCAGCTCATTTTTAAAGGTGAAGCCGACTCCATGAAGGCGGCGTTCTTCCTCTGGTTTTCCTTTCCAGAAGAAGGTGTAACCTCCACCTTGTTCCTTGAGCTGGCCTTCCCCTGCCCGCCGGGTCTCTCTTAAGGCGGCAATGTCGATGTCAAAGCGTCGAAGTTCCCGGACGACTATGGCGGTGCGGCATTCCGGCCTGTCGCTGTTGGAGTTGTCCATGAGGGTCCTGATGTTCCAGGTCCCGAACTTCATGTTAATGAAGTGGAAGATGCCTGTGCGTGAGTTCTTTTAACGTGGGGTGGCCACTGCACACCGGCAACCACAGGGGCTTGACAGAGCTAGGTCTTTACCAGGGAGGCTTTGAGGGTGACCTTATAACGTTTCCGCTGTCCTCCTTTGGCTCATTTACCATGAAGGAGCTCCGCATAAAGCATTTGCTTCGGGAGCCTCGTATCTGGCATGTGAACTATGTGGCCTGCCCAGCGAAGCTAATTGAGTGTGGTCAGTGCTTCAATACTGGGGATGTTAGCCTGGTCGAGGACACTGATGTTGGTGCGCCTGTCCTTCCAGGCGATTTGCAGGATCTTGCGGAGCAATCATTGGTAATATATTTCCAGCAACTTGAGGTGCCTTCTGTACATCGTCCATGCCTCAGATCCATACAGGAGGGTGGGTATTACTACAGCCCTGTAGACCATGAGCTTGGTGGTAGATTTGAGGGCCTGGTCTTCGAACACTCTTTTCCTCAGACGGCCAAAGGCTGCACTGGCGCACTGGAGGCGATGCTGAATCTCCACATCAATGTCTGCCTTTGTTGATAAGAGGCTCCCGAGATATGGGAAATGGTCCACGTTGTCCAGGGCCCGCCGTGGATCTTGATGATTGGAGGGCAGTGCTGAGCAGCGATGACAGGCTGGTGAAGGACCTTTGTCTTACGGATGTTAAGCGTAAAGCCCATGCTTTCATATGCCTCTGTGAATACATTGACTATATCCTGGAATTCAGCCTCTGAATGTGCACAGACGCAGGCATTGTCCGCATACTGCAGCTCAACGACAGAGGTTGGGGTGATCTTGGACCTGGCCTGGAGGCGGTGTAGGTTAAACAGCTTCCCACTGGTTCTGTAGTTTAGTTCCACTCCAGCGGGGAGCTTATTGATTGTGAGGTGGAGCATGGCGGCAAGGAAGATTGAGAAGAGGGTTGGAGCGATGACGCAGCCCTGTTTGACCCAGGTTCGGACATGGATTGGGTCTGTAATGGATCAGTTGGTAAGGATCATAGCTTGCATGTCATCGTGACGCAGGCAAAGGATGTTGACAAACTTTTGGGGGCATCCAAAACGGAGGAGGACGCTCCATAGACCCTCACGGTTGACAGTGTCAAAGGCCTTTGTAAGATCGAAAAAGGCCATGTATAAGGCTGGCGCTGCTCCCTGCATTTTTCCTGCAACTGTCCCGCTGCAAAGATTATGTTTGTTATGCCCCGTAGGGGATGAAATCCGCATTGTGTTTCCGGGAGGAGCTCCTCGGCCACAGGGAGAAGACGGTTGAGGAGAACTCTAGCGACAACTTTCCTAGTGGCTGATAGCAGGGAGATTCCCCTGTAGTTTCCGCAGTCGGACTTGTCCCCTTATTAAAAAATGGTCACAATCACTGCATCTCTGAGATCTCCCGGCATGCTCTCCTCCATCCAGATGAAAGAGATGAGGTCATGTATCCGCGCCAACAACACCTCTCCATCATACTTTAGCGCCTCGGTAGGGATTCCATCTGCACCCGTAGATTTGTTATTCTTGAGCTGTTTTATGGCTTTGCCTACTCCATGCAATGTTGGAGTTTCACTGAGGTGGTGGCGGGTCGCATGCTGCGGGATGGAGTCAAGAACACTCGAGTCAAAGGCAGAGTCTCGATTGAGGAGATCTTCAAAGTGGTCCTTCCATCGGGTCCTGACAGCCTCGGTGTCCTTGATGAGTGTTTCCCCATTCTTGGCCAGCAGTGGGGTGGGGCCTTGGGAGTTTGGACCGTAGGTGGCCTTGGCTGCAGCGAAGAATCCTCGCATATCGTGGCAGTCGGCCAGTTGTTGTATCTTCTGTGCTTTCTCCATCCACCACCTGTTCTTTAGGTCCCAGGTTTTTTGTTGGACCTGAGCCTTGAGCCATCTGCAATGTTGTTTTGCAGCTCCCGAGTTGGGTTGTTGCTTGAGGCTCAGAAATACTTTGCGCTTGTGATCTATTAGTTCTTCGATCTCCTGATCATTTTCATCAAACCAGTCCTGATGTTTCCTGGTTGAGTCACAGGCACTGGTTATAGAGGCCTAGACGGCAGACCAAGCGCTATGGGGATTCAGCATCTCAGGGTCATCAAGGCACGCCAGATTGGCTGTGAGGCGCTGGCTGTATAGGGCTCTCTTAGCTGGGTCTCTAAATGTCCCGGCATTAACTTTTTTGCGGCACTGCTTCTGCTGTCCCCTCTGTTTTGGGGCAATGTTAATGTTGATGATGGATCGGATTAGGCGGTGGTCCATCCAGCAGTCATTACTTCCAGTCATGGCGTGGGTGATGCGCACATCCTTGTGATCCCTGGTTCGGACGATGACATTGTCAAGCAGGTGCCAGTGTTTGGCGCAAGGGTGTTGCCACAATGCCTTGTATTTGTCCCTCTGGCGGAACAGGGTGTTGGTGAGGAGTTCATGTTCTAGACATTTTGTCAGTAGCGTATTGCTGGAGTTGGCTTTCCCTACCCCCTCTCTGCCAATCACGCCGCCCCAGAGGGCTGTGTCTTTGCCGACCCTGGCTTTAAAATCATCTAGGAGGATCAATTTGTCACCCATGGGGACGCGGGACAAGGATGTCTCGAGTTTGGAATGAAAACCCTCTTTAGCCTCATCCGTTGCATCGAGTGTTGGGGTGTACGCACTGATGACTGTGGCACATTGGTTCCGGGATAAGGTAATACAAAGAGTCATGAGGCGTTCGTTAACCCCACAGGGGGAGTCTTCGAGGCGGTCGACCAGCTCATTCTTGATGGCAAAGCCGACTCCATGAAGGCGCGTTCTGCCTCTGGTTTCCCATGCGCCAAATCGTAAAGTTACGATCAGTTTTAACAGTGAAATGATGGGGAACGCTGTCATTAAGCTTCTATTAAACAAAGTGAAGAAAGAATTTCATATGAATACGTTTAGCGTTCATGCACTTACATACCCACAGTATAATTTTAATATCAATGCTTTTTATTTTTATTTGCTCCTTCCAGTTTTTCTTTCCTTCAATCCCTGAGGGGAAGCATATTGGGCTGTATTTTCCGGTCCTTTGCACTCCGGGTTTCGGTTGACTGCACTACAAAATAGTTGTTAAATTGTACACATTAGTTCGCGAGTTTCTTATCCTTTCCCATCCTTGTGTCACGAAAAGTGTATGCCTCCCTTCGCGCTGCACCTCCTGATGCAGGGCCCAGATGCCTAAACTTCCTTACCAAAGCACAAACTATTCCCGGCTGGTAACTTTCCCGCCACACCTCCATTTTCACCCTGAAAACAGAAAAGCCTAAAATCCAGCCTCTAATCTCTACTCTGCTCCTCCTAGTACACCATGTAATATGTGCAAATTAATCCACTTTTTCCTTACCTTCTCAACCTGGTAAATTTGGAGCTAGTTAACAATACAAGTAACAGGGTAATTGACAACTGATATTTATTTTATTAACAGGTTTTTTAAAAATGGAACAATGAAAGGACTAGTAGGATATTAAACTTGGGAAAAATATTAAGCAGTATTGTTTTTCACACACAAAAAAAAATCTCAGATTTCTCTTTGCACCAACCATCATCCCTGGAAAAAATACTCAGGAGCTGCTCAGAAGACTCACTGTGTGGGGACTCCTATCGAGTTGGAAACAGTGTATCAGAGCTCAATCATTTTACTGCCATTCTAAATTGGGCCTGAATTTGCGGTCGGAGGCTTCCTGCGGGCAAATGACTTTGAACCGCGAGAAAAGTACAAACCTACCTGATGGTCCCGGAGATTCGTAGACTCATGCTCCTGGGCCTCTACGCGTACAAGCCCACATATCCCAGGGGCGCACGCAGTTTGCAAGAGTCCCTGGGATCATGTGGGCCAGGCTAACCAATCAGAAAGGGGGGTCCCCACTATACTTATGGGCATTCCATTTACTTACCGAATCTCCATAAGCATGAATAGGAATCCCCTTAAAAACACAATTACACACCAGTTAAATAAAAATCAATTACATGTTCAAAATTAATTAAAATACAATTAAATTAAACATTTAAAACCACAATTTTAATTTTTTGAAAAATAAATTCAAATGTTTTAAAGGGGCTAAAAATAAACAAAACTATTTTTAAAGGTTTTTTATGTTTAAATAATTAAAAGAAAATTATTTCAATATTTAAACTCTTACGCTGGTAAAAGAATGCCAATGCCTGCTTTTACGAGGTGTAAGAGTTTCACGGGCATTCGCTGGGCAGTAGTTTGGCAAATAGCCCAACTCTCTGCCAGCAAAAGGTCATTTCCCGGGGATACGGTGGATCTGCCAAGCACTTGCGGGACATTTATGGCTGCGTGCACACCACACACGCTGTTACAGGCCTGGTAAATCCATGCCATTATTTAACTTCTCCCGTAAATGTTTTATAAAAGACTTAGGGGGGAGACATTTGGCTACTTTGCGCCTCCAGTTAGCGCCAGCATGGGGTGGTAACAGGGCGTTAAGGGGTTAGCGACCGAGCACGGCAAATTCACTGAAGTCTGCGAACTTCCTTGGCAGTTTTGCGCTGACATTAACACTTTCTGCCTTGTTCTCTTTTGGCCCCATAGATCGTGGCGTCATCTGGAGCTCCGCGCCCCATTACCGCCCCGGATGTGATATTCGCTCCCGCCCCCTGTTGCATTGCTGGGCGTCAACAACAGCAGCAACAGGAGGTGTGGTCACCTCAGCTGGTCGCTTGGGGAGCAATATTAAAAGGCAGTGATAGTCAGGTAGGGAAAACTTTATTCTTCGCACCAGATTGGTGCCTGCTGATTGTTTCTGACAGCGCATTGTTGCCCAATTCCTCAGCCCTCTACTCTCTTAGAGTGCTAGGGGCTGTAATGGAAGTCACACAGGTCTAGTGACCCCATAGAAATAGGAATAATCTTGCAACCCATCATTGGCCCTTCCTTTTAAGCGAGGAAAGGAACCTCTGATGCCGGCAGTACTGCACTGAACATTCTTCAGCACTCTGCTGCTACCGCCCCACTCATACACTTTGGTGCTTCAAGAGAAGTGGTAGCACTTGATTTAGCACTCCACATCCCTCTTGGAGTGCGAAAGCTGAAGTTCCCGGGATGTGAAAAGGATTGATACTTTTCTCACTTCTCAAAGTTATTGCCCCAAATGGGCACAACAGAATTTCTGCTCCTAAGTGAAGAAGTCAATGACTGTCTCAATCTGAGATTGCAAATGTTCAAAATAATATTACCTCAATGATTCTAATATACCCAGTTCACTTTCAGAGGGACCAAAAGCAACAGGGTGAATATAAAAGACAAAATGTAAATGCTGGGAGTCTGAAATGAAAGCAAAGAAAATGCGGGAAATACACAGCAGGTCAATCAGCATCTGAAAGAGAAAGCGAGGTTAACATTTCAGGTAGGGCTCCTAATCAATTCTTATGAAGACTAATGCACAAAGTTAACCTCTTCCTCGCTCAGATGCTGTGCGTTGCCAGAACTTTCTATAGGTTAGAGCAATTGATTTAACCTCAACAGGCACTTGTCATCAGCCATGTGCACAATATCTATTTTTAAGCAAGGGAGAGATGTTTTGTTGTGAAAGACATGTTATTTATTTGGATAAGCACAAGATGATCAAATGTACTTGCTGATCAGCTAAACTTTGCTCCATCAATGTATTTGCTTTTTCTCTTTTTAGCATTTCTTTTCTTATCTGTCCACTGAGGATTTGAGATGCTGACAATTGCGCTATATATAGCCAGGATTGTGTAGTACTGTGTTTGAATGGTAAAGACTATACTTCAATAAGCACAAACAAACTTGACATCTAGTCGCCTCAATGGCTCAATGAGTAAATTTGCCATATGGTTAGGCATTGAGCCATAAGCAACTTTTGTATTGGTGCTGGTTTAGTTTGGATGCTGCGAAACAGTAGCTGTGAGTCAAATCCCTGCGTTTACTCCACTAACTCTTGATCTCTTACCAGAACTGTAGATCCAATTGTTTTCTGTAGTTAGCAGTGGAAGTGCAGACACCCATCTCCCAGAATCAAAATTGAACATGACCATACATTCTAAAAGCCATGATTATATTCCTGATTTGTACTTGGCTAACCAATCTCAGGCTGCTTTTAATTTGCTCTCCATTGTCCTGGTGATGGAAGATCGATCCAACTATGCTGCTCTCCTGTTTTATGTAAGGAGTGGAGCCGGTTTCCATTTAGACCAGCTCCCATTGCAATCCCAATAATCAGTGCATATTTGAATCTTTGGCCAATACTTGTGAGACGTTCTGGCACGTGACATCAGCAATACCATGTGCCCATCTGGTATGCAACTGAAAAGGCATGCACGTCGAGCAAGGTATAAAAAGAGACTTACATTTATATAGCGCCTTTCTCAACCACCGGATATCTCAAAGCGCTTTACAGCCAATGAAGTACTTTTGGAGTGTAGTCACTGTTGTAATGTAGGAAATGTTGCAGCCAATTTATGCACAGCAAGCTCCCTCAAACAGCAATATGATAATGATCAAATAATGTGTTTTTGTTATGTTGATTGAGGGATAAATATTGGCCAGGACACCGGGGGAACTCCCCTGTTCTTCTTCGAAATAGTGCCAAGGGATCTTTTACATCCCCCTGAGAGAGCAGAGGCCTCAGTTTAACGTCTCATCGAAAAAACGGATGTGCATTTGTGGGTCATCACTTCAGGGCATCAAGCAGCAAGCACTCAGAAACCAATTCAGCCCATGTCGTCAACAGTTACCCAAGCTCCAAAGGCTGGTGGCAGTTGGGAAAACCTAAAATTTCCGGAACCATTAGCAAATCAAGTAGATTTATAGCCATTTTTATCTTGTACTAATGCCACAGAGGCTGCTGACCTGCAGGTGTGGTGCAGCTGATGGCAATGTCACAAATAAACTTGCCAGAGTCACTGGAGACCAAAGGTGGAAAACAACAGATCTTCCTTCCATGGCCTTAGTGAATTTAGCAAGTTTATATTTGGTGTTGCCCCTAGTTGTATGACTACAAGTCAAGAGCCGCTGCCACTAGCAAACTATAATAGCCGATTACCTTTGTTGCTGTTGCCAGCTACAAACTCCATATTTTGCGAGCTATCATCACTACCACAGTATTAAAGCAGCTTCAGGCATCAAAGCAGGCAACAGTTCTTTCAACCGTAGGCAAGGGAGGGGAAAATCAGGCCAAACTCCTGCTCCCGATTGAGATCTAAGTGTCATCTTTTGGAACTAGCATGTGTGTTGATTGCGTTTGGTTGCGGTAGCCCCTATTACTGACTACCCACCAATACTCCCAAATGTTTCACCCTTACATATGAAGAATGGTCACTTGGGAGATGCCATCACTCTTGGAATTGAACTTCACCAAAAGTGAACGCCTCAGAGAGAAAAATGGGCAAAACAAAAGGAATTAAAACATTTTTAATGTAAAGAAGCTATTCAATTATTACTTTATTGAACTTTGAACAAGTTTATATGCTATTATATACTCTAGAATAGATTAGCGCCTCCCTGGGAATGACGTTACTTTTTTGTATGCGTTCTAAAAGCTTCTACTTAATTATAATGAATCTTCTGAACTGTTGCAGTGCTTTTTGCCGGAGTGAATATCCAGCCACAATAAGGCATGATGTAGACACTTAGAATTGTGGTTAATGGAGGTTAATTATAATATAAAGGCAAAACATAATCTGATGTTATTGCTTCGAAGTATATGTAAATGTAAATGTACATGTAAGCGGACGAAGTGCATCCGGGAGGGTGCTGAGAATCACCGAGAGCATGCAGAAATCAAGCACAGGCAGCAGAAAGAGCGTGCGGCAAACGTGTCCCACCCTCCCTTACCCTCAATGACTATCTGTCCCACCTGTGACAGGGACTGGCTCTCATATTGGACTACTCAGCCACCGAAGGACTCATTTTAAGTGGAAGTAAGTCCTCCTCGATTCCGAGGGCCTGCCTATGATGACATGTAAATATCAGAGCGAGAGGCTAATAATCTCCTTAACCATTTTGCAGTGGAAACATCATTATCGATTGCACAGTTTAGAAGATAATCTGTTATAATTTAATTCAAATAAATAAATAGTGCCTTTAATCAATATTCTAAGAAACACCACTAAGAGTTACAAGCTTGTGACTAAAATTATAATAAAACACAGGCTTTTGAAAAATTCTATAAAGCAATATAAAACTGCCTGTGTGCCTTTTTAAAATAAAGCTTTATGGGGTTTCTTGGGGAAACTCCCCCCATGGTTTTTTTTTAAGCTCCTTTTCTTCATCCACATGGCCTGACGCCTGCAACCCAGGGATAAGGCTTACAGCCAACGACCTCAGGAGGCAGCAGAGAGCACCCAGGCACAAGATTGTGCTATAATTTTCCTGTTGGGGAAAAGTCAGAGACTCCATTTGGTACCTCTCTGCTCAAAGGACAGTACAGACAGGGAAATATGGAGAGTGGGATACAAAATGGTGCTCATCCTCACTCTGACACACTAAAATTGAATGTGACGCATTCCAACATGTTTCATGCCATATTTTATTTTGAAGTATTCTAATAAAAACACAATGTAATCATAAGAAACAAATTTGTATTCCAAGTTATTGCAATAACTTATAGATACTCAGGGCTATGTCATCAATATTCTTTTGTAACGACCATCACCTCAGTAATAAAGTTGACTTTGTTAATAACTGGTCCTTTATAAAGGACTCTACAAATAAAGATAGCAAAGCTGCAGCAAATAGACAAGGCCAAAGGGTTCATTGTGTGCAAGCTATTCATCATTATCAAGCGCTAGAAATATTGTGGCTTGGTGAGATGTCATTGAAAACTGACAGCAGAAAAACCATCAGGACAAGAGCTTCAACCCATTCTAAGTGTTTGTGGAATAGCTGCACCAGTATTACACAGATGCAAAACATGGAGTCCAGAATATGCTGAAGCAGATCACATTATTAACAACTCAAGCAAATGGGTTACAATCAGCTTAGAGTACAGGTGAGGGCATCCAATGTCCTTCCAACAGCATCAGACAAGTGGTTAGCTGCACACCAACTGCTAAGATGTGAATAGACAAGAGCAGTGTGGGAAATTGACAGCTCCTGTCTCATCACATCTTAGTAGTATTTGTACAAAGGACAAAGTGGAAAAGTGGATCCATAATGGTATCAACTGGCAACATGCTATCTTTGGAGCAATGGCTTGTAGCAAGTTAATGAATAAAGCAAAAGCAATTCTGGGATTTTGAAAGAAGGGTTTCCTATGGCCTTAGTTAGAATTTGAGGGACACAGCGGTTGTGAGAAGTAGGAGTGATAGGCAATTGGGTTTCAGCTGTGACTCAGTGATAGCACTCTCACCTCCTAGCCAGAAGGTTGTGGCTTCAAATCCCACTCCAAATACTTGAGCACAAAATCTAGGCTGACACTTCAGTGCAATACCGAGGGATTGTTGCACTGTTGGAGGTGCCATCTTTCGGATGAGATTAAACTGAGTCCCCGTCTGCCCTCTCAGGTGGACATAAAAGATCCCACAGCACTATTTTGAAGAGCAGGGAAGTTCTCCCCTGTGTTCTGGCCAATGACAAACAGATTATCTGATCATTATCTCATTGCTGTTTGTGGCACCTTGCTATGTGCAAATTGGCTGCCACGTTTTCTACATTACAACAGTGACTACATTGGCTGTAAAGTGCTTTGGGTCACGAAAGGCACTCTATAAATGCAAGTCTTTCTTTCATCTTTTTTCATCAGAAACCTTTTGGGGAGGGGCATGAACAACATAACCCATGCCAAAGAATTTCAGGCATGATCCCTCATCCCACCCCACCCCACCCCCACTTCCCCCCACCAGTGGCTCTGTCTACAACAGCAGGAGACATGAAGGGCAATTCATGAATTAATTGCTAGATTGTATTTTTTAGAATTGGTTACATAACATAATTTGATTATCATACAGGCAATCTTTTCCACAAATTTCAAGTGTTTTTTATATTTAAACAAATGAAAGCAACATAAAATGTGTACACGACGTGGGTGTGACATTTTCCTCTAATGCTAATCCAGAGGAAAATTCCATCTTAATAGCTGGAACACCAGTCAGAAAATATTATGGAACTGTTGAATAACTTTATCAGAGATTGTGTGTGACAAGATCCACTCCCTACTCTAGTAAAGGATAAAAGTAGCAGGCTGTGTTAACAGCTAATTATTGACTGGTAACATATTTGTGAACTTGGCTTTATGGAAACACTTCAATTTCATATTTTGTGATACATACAGTGAGGGTCTATTCATGTATAATTAATTATATTCTGTAATCATTCCTACCCACTAAGTAACATTTTATTCTGTAAACCAACAGTATATTCTAACAACAACAAGCATGTTTCCCTCCAATCTATAATCCTGACTAACTCAATTTAGTTAGTTCTGCATTTTTTCACTCTCCTTTGCCGGGGAGATGGAATGTGGACACATTTTGATCTAAAACCATTTAGCTTGTCGAGTTTACTCCTTGGGTCATACCACTACACAAAAGCAGGGTTGGTTGGAGTACAGCATGCAAAGCAATTAACAATATTAAACACCATTATTTGATGACTGCGCTTGATCTATAATTTAAAGATGTTGGTCTGGACCTTCCAATGAGAACAATTGTGAGGCTATCACCGCTCACAGTTATTATGGAGGAAATCTGACAGCAACTTCTGGAGTACGCAAGTCCACATTTAAATGCGGAAGTCCAAAAGTTGCTGTCAGAGATACCCTGTTTCTCCACAGGGTGTGCTGTTGCAGTCCGACAACAGACTCGGCTTTGAAATGACTTCAATGGTGTGAACTTGGGGTACTTGCCCACTAGTGCCAAACTAAAAATGGCTGAAAAAGTTAGACCTAGTGCTTTCAGAAGAATGAGTTTTTAATGGACTGGTAATTGATAATTACTGTTGAAAAACCTCACCGGTCCTGAAAAATGTATTTTACAAGTGCAGAGTCTCATTTCAGAAGAAAATTAATGGAGATTAAAAAATATTTATTTTGTATTTTTCTGTCTGTGCCTTATCTCATTCCCTTAATCCAGTCTGTATTTCCCAATCTTTATTTCTGTACATAATTTAAATCTAGTTTATATTTCCTGCTTTATACTTCCTGGTTTGGACTGCATGTCTCAGTGAGGATATTTCAATCTGATTGGGTGAAAAGCCTCGCTGTTTCTTGACCCGTCCACAGATGCTGCAGATCCCCAGTAGTTTTGTTCATCCTCTATTTGTTGGTTGCATCAACTCTCACTGGATGGGCATTAGGACCCTGCGGGTGCTGTAAACATTCTGGTTCATGCTGGTTTGGGACACCATTTTGGGTAGTTGCTATAAAGGACACAGTAAGTTACACCACTCCTGTTCAGTTGGTCTGTTTATTTACATACACAACATCATTTGGCAACAAGGATGAATCAAATTAACCTCCCTACCTCCCCGCCTTTCCTCGCCATACCTGGGGACCCTCCAATCCTGTGGCTTTTCTACGTACATCACGCGAGTGGGTTAGACAGCAACAACGTAACACCAGCTTGCCGGCATGCAATACTTATCCACTGCCTCGGCACTGAAGGCCAACACATCTTTAGCCAAATCGAAGAAACGGAGTCCTATGACAAAACGGTAAGCGCCCTAGAGAAAAGTATTGTGATGGAGAGATACCAATTTCATCAAAGGGGGCAAGGGAATGGTGAATGAATCAAACAATATATCATTTCATTAACTGAACTGGCCACTAAGTGTAACTTTGGAGCACTCACAGAGGAAATGATCAAGGATCAAATTATTGCGAAAATAACGATCCCCCGCATTTGAGGACGCTTGCTAATGGAGGATGATAAATTGACATTAGACAAAGCAACAAATTTGGACATCCAAATCAAAACAGTGCTTTCTGATTAAAAAGTGATCAGATCCCCTGCTCTCCCTGTGCAGCAGACTACAGCTAAGGCGTTTGTCCAAAGTGGCAATCACAGCAGAAACCCAGGGCTAGTGATAATCCACTATGGATCACGGGCCTAACTTCCACTGCTTTAACTGTGAGGACAAATCACATTCAGCAAAGAGTCCTAACTGCCCTGCACGTTGGAAGAAATGCTCTGCATGTGGTAAAATGAACCATTTTGTTAGTGTCTGTCGCTCATCGCAGTATATTCGACATGTGGAAAACCCAGATAGTGATGAGCCCAGTATGGTTTACACTGTTAGTGAAATTTCGCACATCGGTTCAGGCAAATTCAAGGACTATGATGTGAACATTGACAGCACGCCCATCTGCCTCCTCATTAATCTTGGAGCCAAAGTCTCCATGTTGAGCGAGGCTGTGTATAAAACCCACTTCACGCACTGTCAACTGCAGCCCACAACTTCCACTCTACATGCGTACTCCGACTCCAAAATTGAGGTACTTGGGGTCATATCTGTCCCGATATACTACAAGGAAATAACATTGGAGAACTTTTCCTTTCATGTCGCGAAGGGACGAAGCCTCATGGGTGTTGACTTTTTTGACAAGCTTGGGTTCAAAGTTTACGACCCAACCGGCACATCTGTGTACATGGTGGACTTTGACAAGCAGTATCCCTCAATCTTCACAGGGTTTGGAGTGACAACAAAATTCTGCCATCGTCTCCGCGTTGACCATTTCATCAAACCGGTTACACAGCGACTTCGCTGTCTCCCATTCGTGGTTCGCGACCAAGTATCCACAGAATTAACGCAACTCAAATCTCAGGGAATCATTGAGAGCATCGATTCCTCATCCTGGATCTTGAACTTAGTCATTGCTTAGTGTAAAAATGGGGAAATCCGCCTGTGCATTGACCTGAAAGAGGCCAACAAGGCCATCATCCCCGACAAGTACCCTCTTCCTACCATTGACGAACTGTCTTCAGAATTCCACGACTCAGTAGTTTTTACGAAACTTGACATGCGCCACAGTTACCTGCAAATACCCCTAGCGGAAGACAGCAAACTACTCATGGCATTCACGACACATGATGGTTTGTATCAATATCGACGCATGCCCTACGGATTAGCTTCTGCACCAAGTGCATTTCAGAAGATTGTCACTACTATGCTAGCAGGCATAGAGGTAGCCCTTGATAATATCGTCGTCCATGGATGAACATGACCAGCGAGTTCACACAGTTATGGCTAGACGCTACACATAACATTTCACAATGTTGATAAGTGTACATTCGCTGCTGGAGAAATAAACTTTCTGGACTAGAGAGTCACAGCACAAGGCATTGACGCAATCCAGTGAATGCAAAAAGCTACCAACGTCAAAGAACTTTCATCATTCCTCGGCACTTGCAGCTTCTATCTGAAGCTCGTCCCGCACTGTGCGCACATTGCCAAACCACTTCGCAAGTTGCTACGCAAGGATGTCCCTTGGGAATGGACAGATTCCCAGGCTCAGGCATTCACCAAACTTAAGGAGAAAATCACATCCCCTCCTATCCTTGCGCACTTTGATCCAAATGCCACTACGTATGTCACCACGAGTGTATCAGGCACCGCCATGGGTGCTGTGCTCTTGCAATGGATTGGCGGCCTGGAATGCCTAGTAGCCTTCGCCTCTCGTCTGCAGAATGTAAATACTCTACAAGGGAATGTGAAGCACTCACTTGCATCTATACATGTGAACACTGGCACATCTACCTCTACGGCAGGAAATTTACCCTCCATATGGATCACCAAGTGCTAACTACGCTACTGGATCTGGGCACAGACCGCTACGAATCAACCAATGATGAGATCGCCTTTGTCAGTATAACTTTGATGTACAGTAGATCGCTGGCAGTCGCAACCATGCAGCTGACATGCGCAGCCGCTCGACACATGTTTCGGACGTTGGTGCTGACTTGTTCACAGATGACGACACATATGTCATGTCGATCATCACTCAGTCCATCAGAAACCTTGTCTCCTGCGACAAATTCAAAAGTGAATCACTGCATGATGCTACACTCCAGCACATGTGCCACTTTCTCCAGACTGAGTGGCCTAAGCAAATTCCGGAAGAGCTGAAAACATTCAACAGACTTCGCAATGAATTTTCCATTTGGAACGATGGCTGCCTAGCTCATGGTGATAGAGCAGTAACTCCCAAGTCACTTCAACAGCGCGTCTCTCATTAGCACATGATGGACACCCTGGCATTGTCCGCATGAAGCAGAGATATCACGATTCAGTATGGTGGCCTGGGATTGACATCGCATTGAGGAGTTTGTCTCACACTGCGAAGCACGCACTCTGAGCGAAAAGGCCACAAACATCCAACCAGCACTAATGAAGCCCATTCCTTGGCCACAAAGACCATGGCAACAACTTCAATTGGATATCTTCAGTCCAGTTGAAGCAGCTGCACAGCACCAGCGTTTCCTTGTTGTAGTACATGACCTGCATTGCAAATGGCCAGAAATCGCTACAAGTTCAGTGACCTTATCAATGATCGTCACTATTCTGCAGTGTATGTTCACGAAGTGGGGCCTCCCAAAGGTCATAATCACTGACAATGGACGACAGTTTGTGCCGACCAGTTTGCAGATTTCCTTACTCGTCATGCTGTCGAGCATCGCCTTACTGCTCGGTACAATCCTCAAAGCAATGGAGGTGTTGAGCGATTTAACCGCGTCATCAAAGAGGGTTTGAAAGCCAACCTCGCAGCAGGCCAAACATTCAATGAAGCGGTTCAAACCATTCTCCGCACATACCGTTCGACAAAGCACTTGCTAATGGGGAAGACACCCACTGAGCTAATGATTGGGCGGAATCTTTACTGGCTACTGGACATTCTCACACCCCCAGCCAAACCTAGCGCAAAGATAACCACACATGTATCCCATATTTCAAAACAAAGTCGTATACTGGCACAAAATGACGTGCTCAAAAGCCTGAACTGATGAATGGAGATTGGGTCAGAGTTAAGTGCCCAAATCGTAGTCATAAGCTTGCATCATTACTTTCACTTCCAAAACAGATCAGGCGAAAGTTCAGCCCTTACACCTACGAGCTCAATGATGGAACTCAATGGAATGCTCGTAGACTGATCCCAACTCACAGACCAACAGACCAGCAGGATGGAACAGAGGCAACGTTCTGTTTCCCAACCGAAAAACTCGATTCAACACCGCAAGCTTCAAGCTGGCCTCAGTGTATCAAAACATGGCCTGGCTATCTCAAGGACATTGTCTGTTCATAGACTGTGTTTTCAGAGGGGGGGAAATATGTTATGTTCATCCTCTGTTTGTTTGTTGCACGAACTCTCACTGGACGGGCATTAGGAAGCTATGCACACACTGCTGTAAAAATTCTGGTTCATGCTGGTTTGGGACACCATTTTGGGTAGTTGCTATAAAGGACACAGTAAGTGTTATGTATGCAATAAAGGTTCAAACTGAGTACTGTTTAACTAAGCAAGGTACAACCTTGCTTCTGCTTTATTTAGGCCCAAAGTGCCTGACTCACAAAATGGCTGGCCTTTTATACCAGAGCAGCACCATGTGCGTGCTGCTCAGTGGCCTTCAACAATGACATCATCTGGTGGCTACAAACAGCATGTACATACATGACAGTAAGTTACACCACTCCTGTTCAGTTAGTCTGTTTATTTACGTACACAACAGGTGCCCTGCTGGAATAGACACCAGGGGTTAGAAAGTCACCTCCACCAGAAACGGGTGGCACCTATGTTTTTTTCCTGTATTTTCACCGCTGTGGTGGATGAGGTGGCCTCTTGCGCTAAATTCAGCTCTTTGCCTTTTTTTTCGAGCGGAGCAGAAGATCGGCCATAAGAGGGGCGGAACAGATTATCCGCCGCTGTCAGTCATCAGCATAGCACTGATGATGTCATCACGCTGGCGTATTTATGATATCATCACGCTGGCGCGTCACCACGTCTCTCCCCTTTGCTTAAAGGGGAGGGTCGCTGTGAGCTCTGCGATTATTTTAGTTAGGTCTACTGGGACACCAGAGAGGGTCTTGGCCGTGCCAGCGGCCTGGCACCCAAGAGGGGGTGTGCCAGGCTGCCTGTTGGCAGCCCGGCCGAACCCAGGGGCACAATTGTCGGGCCAACCCGACAGTCAGCTGACAAATAAAATAAGATGGCAGCCGCGGCAGTGCGCCCTCCCCTCGAATGGTGGCCCCACCACCATTTTGCACACCCTGCAAACAGTGCACCATCAGAAAAAATTGTTGAGGGCACCGCGAGGCGAGCGTGAGATTTTAAAATCTGAATTTAGCTTGAGATCGGCGGTGTGCGCTTTGATGACACACTTAGGAGGGTTCAGCAGCAGCAGGGTGGAAGTGGGGACCGCCGGAAAAACCACTGAGGAGAATTTCACGAGCAGCGTCCATTCGACAGAAAATCGGCAGCCATCTGTCACCACCGCATGGCCACCGCTTTCCGGCTGTAACTGACCTTATCGGGAGGCTCAATTTCGATCCCCACATTCGTGGAAATCTCCGCTGAGGAGCCCGAATACACTCTGTGGGCAGTTGTCGCAAAGTGAACGGCTTCGCCGCTGAGAGCAAAATCCGTGTTGTTAAGCTACAGATTCAGGTAGTGCAGTACAGCAAGGATATAAAACGATGTCTTGATTGTGATTTAATAGCTCCATCAACTGACAGCTAAATAGGAAAACAAAATGTCAGCAATGAAGATGCGGAGCAAGGGCTTTCAGCTCATCCTATAATTAACAAATGTGTCCAATTAATTGTGACACAAATATCATTGGCTTTACACAGTGCAAACTGGGTCTCTTATCTCATAACATGAATTCTTCAAGTTTGCTTTTAAAATTCACAGCTTTCCCAGGGTATAAGTGCTAAAATGGTTTTATTCAATGATGTGCACATGTACAGTACACATGTCTATAACAGATGTGCAGAATGTATTAGAGTGCAAGTTAGTCATTAGTGCCAAATACTTGAGCCACAGTTGTAACCTTGCCAGTAATAAACAGAACTTTCTGCACCTATTAGATGTAACGTCAGTCGGAGATTAAACTTACAGTTCAACTGTAGATCGGAAACAAGTTACCTTTAGTCCACACATTTCACCACAATTAGTTATAGATCCATTCAGCATCTTATTGTAGTTAATGATGAGAAAAGCTCACTGCAATAGAACTGCAGAAAAATTAACATTTTTCTTTCAACGCCAAAACCTCATGTTAAAGGCTATGCTTTTCCAACTGCTTGTAGTGATCAGTACAGTCAGCTGTATTGATCACTTTTCAGAGATGCCCATTGTAGCCACATGCATTCAGCCATTTACAGTAAAATCACAAAGATCATGACTGAGTGATGCCATCACTTTTGGAAATCCAAAGTGAATTTGATCAGGGTGAACGCAACAATGGCCCGAATTTTGTGATCAGAGGTGAACGAATAGTGCTCACCGTTCATTCCGCTTACACTTGCCCACAGAATTTCTATGGGCTTTTACACTGTGAGTTGTAGTAATTAGAGAGCTGAAACAGTGTGGTGCCCTCTACAGAGGATCGTGGACCTGTGTGAGCAGGACAAGCAATGGCATGTCTCCTCAACCAAACAAATTGAAGAATTCTTATTGAGGTACGCAGAGTCTAAACCAGGGAGTTTAAGTTAATTCAATGTAAAATCATGTAGAGAAAGCGAAGAGAGGGAAAGAAAGATGGGATATATGTTTGAAATTGACATGTTATTGATCAGCACATCAGTCACATTCCTAAATTCCCAAATAGTAACCATATCCAAAGCAGGTTTAAGGATGACTATTTTTGTTAAATTATTTTCTCATCTTGAGCTCCTAACTGTCTCAATCCTCTTACAATTGTAATCTTATATCTCCCAGCTCTGTCTTCATCCGGAAATTCATTGTTTTTATGAATTACCATTTCATGAATGGGGACCTGGAGGATCAGGATATCTGCCGTCTGTTACATCAGTTGTGTTGCTTGCCAAATTGATTCATTCATTTACATTCCACTAGATTAAATTTTCCTCCTCCTCTTCTGAGGGAATGGGCTCATGCTACAGTATTGTTCCAGTCACTGGTATCCCACCGGTTCCTGGCTAAAATAACTATTCTTCACGTATGAACCTGGACAGCGAGTATGGGCAAACTATTTGACCTTTAAAGACATCACAGCCAAGCCCTGACCAGACATCAACACAAGCACACTCCCAGCAGGAGTTAATGGGTCATCATTTGAAACAGTAGCAGAGGCTGGTTTTCTGTCTCTGTAGCCAAGGACACTGCAGTACTCCACTGCTGCTTCAGTAGATATCAGCTAACTTAAACACTGGGTGGCAGAGTGAATGGGAACAATGCCCAGTGAACACTGCATTCAGGTACCCAGTATTGGTACCAGTTACTCCAATATCAGGTACGAACAAATAGTTGCTTAATGTAGCTCTCACTGCTTTGCCAATTAACGTGCCTTCATTCCGCCCCTCGGAGAAGCACCCCCGACAACATCAATATTAAAATGTCCTTTTTCTAAGTCAGGCATCCTCGAGCCTTCGAGTAAGATTTAGATAATTAGTATTAAATTATGAGCAGTATTATGCTTTGGGTCCATACCCAAAGGAATTCAAATCCAGCCCAGACTTATGGAATGAAGGTCTTCTCACTCTCTCCAACAGCTGTAAATGTCCTACATGAAATGTTTTGAGGCAATGGGCATGGACCCAAAATATAATACTTTCCTCAGAGCCAATACATCGTGTCTTGAAATGCACAAGTATTTTTTGCTAGAAACAAAATTAATTCTGAAGAACAAGATTTTAATGTAAATCCATAGTTATCCATTTGCTTTTTTTAATTTAAAAAAAAGTGATCAGTCTAAAGTATAAAACAGATGCTTGTGTTAATGATGGCAAGATTGCCAACAGTATAGCAATACTTCATCCCATTTCCACTCTTTAATCTATGTATTAGCAGATGTGAAGACTGAATTAGATTAGTAATTGCTAATGGGTCTCCATCATCGTCGTGGTCTGCTACATGCTGTACACACTGGCAATCATGAGGGGACAGCCAGCTGGAGGTCGAGCCAGCACCTGAAGAGGAGAAGGTGGAGGCAGCGCAGGAGGAGGAAGAGGACGACCGTGGAAGGGCCTGGTGCAGACTGGCCAGCACCCTCCTGAGAGGGTGTGTCCTCACATATATGGAGGTGCCTGACAGCTCCCCTGCAATCTCCCTCCATGCATTATGTACTGGCGGTCTGCCAGGTCTCCGCACATCAGGAAACAGTATTCTTCTTCTGTCCTCCACAACATCCATCAGTGTCTCCGGCTCCATATCAGTGAACCCGTTGGCTCTCCTTGCACCCATTATGAAGGGTAGTCATATTTGACAAACTTGTTGGAATTCTTTGAGGATGTAACAAACAGGGTGAATAAAGGGGAACCAGTTGATGTGGCGTATTTGGACTTCCAGAAGGCATTTTACAAGTTGCCACATAAAAGGTTACTGCACAAGATAAAAGTTCACTGGGGTGGGGGTAATATATTAGCATGGATAGAGGATTGGCTAATTAACAGAAAACAGAGAGTCGGGATAAATGGGTCATTCTCAGGTAATCAGTGACTCGTGGGGTTCCGCTGGGATCAGTGCTGGGACCCCAACTATTTACAATCTATACAAATGACTTGGATAAAGGGACCAAGTGTAATGTAGCCAAGTTTGCTGACGATACAAAGATGGGAGGGAAAGCAATGTGTGAGGACACAAGAAACGTGCAAAAAGACATAGACAGGCTAAGTGAGTGGGCAAAAATTTGGCAGATGGAGTATAATGTTGGAATGTGAGAGGTTATGCACTTTGGCAGGAAAAAGAAAATCGAAGAGCAAGTTATTATTTAAATGGAGAAAAGTTGCCAAGTGCTGCAGTACAGTGGGACCTGGGGGTACTTGTGCATTAAACACAAAATGCAGGTACAGCAGGTGATCAGGAAGGCAAATGGAATCTTGGCTTTTATTGCAAAGGGGATGGAGTATAAAAGCAAGGAAGTCTTGCTACAGTTATACAGGGTATTGGTGAGGCCACATCTGGAATACTGCGTGCAGTTTTGGTTTCCATATTTAAGAAAGGATATACTTGCTTTGGAGGCAGTTCAGAGAAGGTTCACTAGGTTGATTCCGGAGATGAGGGGGTTGACTTATGAGGAAAGGTTGAGTAGATTGGGCCTCTATTCATTGGAATTCAGAAGAATGAGAGGTGATCTTATCAAAATGTATAATATTCTGAGGGGGCTTGACAAGGTGGATGCAGAGAGGATGTTTCCACTGATAGGGGAGACTAGAACTAGAGGGCCTAATCTTAGAATAAAGGGCCACCCATTTAAAACTGAGATAAGGAGGAATTTCTTCTCTCAGAGGGTTGTAAATCTGTGGAATTTGCTGCCTCAGAGAGGTGTGGAAGCTGGGTTGTAAGAGGAAAATTTGGCATTAGGGGTACCAGCGGGACAAGGGTTAAAGTGCTGGTTCCTGCACTGGCACATAAGGAAGTAAAAGGCCTCTCTTCGGCCTTGTGCCAAGGCTCCAGAAGTTATCAATTCAATAATATTCCGACAGAATACGATGTGAGAACCTAAACAGACATTGATAAGACCTTGCGAAGAGGCTCGAGGCGGACTCACGAGCACCAAGGAGAATCAACAAATTCTGACCTAATGAAGTCATTCTAGTCATGGCCTAAAGTGGTCATGAGGGTCTTGGCCTGTCAATCCAAAGTAGCACTAATAAGGTAGTCGAATTAGAGAAGTAGCACTGATAAGCTAGTTCAATTAGAAATCTAGGGAGGTCTGGTCCGGGAACAGAGGGGTTTTGAAATGTATAAAAGTTGTATGATTGTGCTGTTCGGGGAGCATTTCCACTCACAGGCGACTGTGATGAGGGATGTTCCCGGACGTTCGTAATAAAGGTCGTTATACTTTGCCATCCGTCTCTGTCTGCTAACTTCGAGAATTACTACGTGGGCTGGGGTGAGCGTCGACCCTCTATATCAGTGGGCCCGCTCGTGGGAGAGGAAGCCTTCCCTCTCCCCATCAACATGGGTCATTGAATACATTTAAGACAGGAGATAGACAGTTTATTAACGGATAAGGGAATAAGGGGTTATGGGGAGCGGGCAGGGAAGTGGACCTGAGTCCATGATCGGATCAGCGATGATCATATTAAATGGTGGAGCAGGCTCGAGGGGCCGTATGGCCTACTCCTGCTCCTATTTCTTATGTTCTTACACCAGCCATCCTTCCAAACTGCTTCGCCCCTCAGGGCCTTTGCTGCAAACCCTGGCCTTTAAAAACGTTAGAAACCCTTACCTGCATGCTGAATTTCTCAGTGATGATAACGCTCAAATTAAGACAGCCACACCACTGAAAATTCCACTTTGGAAGGGTTCATTAGTGCTGGAACCCATTTGTTCACTTTTGGAGCTGAATATGGAGTGGTCCAGCCACGAAAACATTTCAGCGCTAATGGCCAGAAAAAGGTGGGGGGAGCACCAGCTTTCCAACGGTACTGAATTTTGGGCCCAGAGACTGTTCATAGTAAACTGGGCAAATCGTCGGAAGATCAGTGGGAGGTGGTCAAAAAAGAATGTAATGTGATACACAACCTGTATATACCCCCAAGGGGCAAGGGCTCTACTTGCCAAAAAAAAACCTTGGATGACAAAAGGCGCAAGGGACAGCATAAAACTAAAAGAAAAAACATACAAAAATGAAAAAAATAGCACAGATCCTGGCAACTGGGAGAGATACAAAGAACAAAACAAATAACAAAATTGGTAGACAGAGGTACATAAAGGGAATATAAAAAGAATATGCAAGGGATATCCAAAATAGTACAAAATATTTTTTACAATTACATTAGAAAAAGAGGGTGGTCAGAAGCAGTGTGGGCCCCTTGAAACCTGCCAAGTGATATTGTAAATTAAAGTAAGGAAACAATGGACATGTTGAATAATTACTTTGAATCAGTATTTACAGTAGGTGAAGCATGCTGGACATCTCAAGGAAACTAATATTGAATCATGGATGGGGACACAGCAAAATTAACGTCTGCAAAATAACAGTGATGATGAAAATAATGGCACTGAAGAGTGACAAATCCCGAGGACCAGGTAGTTTCCATCCCAGGTATTTAAAGGAAGTAGGTGAGAACCTTCCAAACACCCTAAATAAAAGTCTTCCAAAGTTGTCTCGATTCAGGAACTGTTCCTTTAGATTGAAAAATTGTATATGTCACTTCGCTATTTACCAACATAACATAAGAAATAGGAGCTGGAGTAGGTCATACAACCCTTCGAGCCTGTTCCGCCATTCAATCTATCGATCTCATCCTTGAATATACTCAACGACTAAGCTTCCACAGCCCTCTGGGCTGGAGAATTCCAAAGATTCACCACCCGCTGAATGAAGACATTTCTGTTCATCTCAGTCCTAAATGAGATGAGGAGAAATCCCTTATCCTGAGACAATGCACCCCCCCCCTCCCAGTTCTAGACTCTCCAGCATGGGAAAACAGCTTCTCAGCATCTACCCTGTCAAGCCGCCTCAGAATCTTATATGTTTCAATGAGATCATCTCTCATTCTTCTAATCTCCAGAGAATACTTGTACTCAATCTCTCCTCATAGGACAACCCTCTCATTCCAGGGATCAATCTAGTGAACCTGCATTGCAACCTCTCTAAAGGTAAGTATATCCTTCCTTAGGTACAAGGACCATAAATGTACATAGTACTCCAGGAGTGGTCTCATCAAAGCCCTGTACATTTACAGCAGGACTTCCTTACTCCAACCCCCTTGCAATAAAGGCCAGCATACTATTTGCATTCCCAATTGCTGCTGCACCTGCACATCAACTTTCTGTGTTTTGTGTAAAAGGACAACCAAATCCCTCTGAACACCACCATTTAAAAATATTCTGTTTTTGTATTCTTGCTACCAAAGTGAATAACCTCACATTTTCCCACTTTATACTCCATCTCCCACCTTCTTGTCCACTCACTTAACCCATCTATAACCCTTTGGCTGCGATTTTACCTACCGAGGCAGGCTCAGTGCAGTAGGTGGTGGGCTGGAACCTCGCTGCTGTCTCCAAGCTGGCTTCCCTCACGACTTTCCCCTGATGGGGCTTGTTAAGCCCACCCTGCGAGGTTTCCAGCCAATTAAAAGGAAGCGGGTCTGATGGCGACATTTGATGACATGTCATCAGCTGGTTTCCTTAAAGGGACCATGTCCAAATGTATTTTGACAGTTGTGCTGTCAGTGTTCTGCAGCATTGAGGTGCTGTAAACACTGACAAGTACTGCACAGAGGTGCACAGACTCTCCCATCCATGACTTCCTCCATATGCTTATCGAGGGAGTCACAGCATGCAGGGAAGTTCTCTGCCCTTCCAATGGGCGGAAGAGACCTCCCCAAGACACCAACACAGCCTGGTTGCACATTACACAGGAGGCCACAAGCAGGGATGTTGTCTGGAGGACCTGGCTGCATTGGCGCAAGCCTTTCAGTGATCTTAGTAGATCATGAAACGTTACTGCAAAGCCACACTCAACCTCTGTGCCACTCACCACATCCCCATCACTCTGCCTTCCCTACCTTACACCTGCACATCCTTACTCACACCAAGTTACCTTGCACCTCCACCTATCCCTCTCTATAATCACATCCCCATCTCACTAGCTACCCCTCACACTCAACATTATCTTTGTCCAATCATACTAACTAACAAAACACAAGGGTAGGGACTTGAGTCTTTTAGCAAATATTCATGTAGAGTTTATGGTAATGTGTTGTCAAACATTGAAATCCTTATTTTCAACACTTTGCCTTCTTGGACAGATTTGTGTGAAGCTTTGGAAGGGGCTTAGTGAGTTGAGTTGCAGTGAATGGTGAGACATAAGGGTACCCCCCCCCCCCCACACACAATGCTGAGTGTGAAAGGAATGGCTTGGGCTTTGTAGAGATGGTTGATGGTGCTGGTGTGAGGTGGTGCCAACCTGGCACATCATGTGGCAGCCAAGGTGCACAATGTCAAGTGAAGTAAATGCGGCCATGATGAGGCCGTCCCTGGCCTTCCGGGCAGCAATGTGGTTGGGTGCTGATGCCGTGTGTTCTGTGGAGCATCAGGTGATGTGGAGAAGGTTGGTGTTGTTGTTGGTGCCGCTGGTGTGGCTGATAATGTTGGTGTTGGGGCTGATCGTTGTGGGATTCTGAGAACCAAGATGAGATTTTTTTCAACAGCATCGGTGCAGATGGAATAGATGGTAACTGAAGTTGAGGTGACAGAAACAATCTGTCAATGGTGAAATAGGTTGTTCCAAGGAGGTGACTGTGGATAGAGAGTTTACTCCAAACACTTCCAAACTGCATAAAACTTAAAAGTGTCTTCCAAATCCTGAAGACTCCAGCTTCTAACATTGAAATGTGAACAGCTGTGAAATGGTAGCTTTTATACCACTTTTGCAACTGTCAACTTTTCAGAAGAATGGAGAGTCATTGAAAACCTAACCTACTTACCTGATGTGATTCCCGAGTGCTGGGAACCTGGTGAAAAAGCTGGAAAAATGGTAAGTAGATGGTAAAATGCTGTTTAAGTACCCTTTAACAAGCTGTTAACTATTTCAATGATCCCACCCGTCACTTAGTGTCGGGTCTGTAAGGCACAGGCAGATCCGGCACTTGGAAAATTGACATGGAGGCGGGTTCACAGCAGGCTGTCGATTCATGGTCAATCTTGTTGACAGTGGACCTGCCTCTGAATCCGCCCTCTGAGCACTGGCAAAATCCAGGCCTTTGTGTCCTCCTCCTCAGAGCTTACTTTCCCACCTAGCTTTCTATCATCAGCAAACCTGGACACCTTACACTTGATCACTTCATCTAAGTATTAATGTAGATTGTAAATAGCTGAGACCCAAGCACTGATCCTTGTGGTATCCACAGGTAACAGCTTGCCAACTCTGAAAATGACCCATTTATTCCTACTCGCTGGCCGGGTATTTGCGGTCAACAGCAATGCAATGACAATCGCCACTGTCTGTGGTGAAAACTTTAGCTTTCTCTACCTTAATTTGATTGTAGCACTGTCAAAAAGGATCACTAGTGTACAGCAGTGATGTCATCAAGCTGTCAAGCAGCCAATCACATTAAAATATTCTCACAGCAAACCAGGAAATAAAAAGCATTATCAGAACGAAATAAAGATTGGGACATTGGGTTAAGGTAGAATGCGAAATACCAAAAACAAACTTTAAAAATAATTAAAGAATATTTAATAAAAATCTAATAATTTTTATCATAATGGAGAAATTTGACATTATATATACAATTAGATTTTCATGGACCAGAACAGTTGTTCAGCAGTCAATATTCCATTAAAACCCCACTTACACCTATTCCACAAGGCTTAACTTTTTATGTGGTGTTTAATAATGATATTTGATCGGAATAGCTTAAGTTTTTGTCAGATCAACTGCTTTCACTGATTTCCAACTATGGTGAGCAGGGAATGGTGAGATAGGTTGTGGTGGAGCAGGGAATGACTGACCACAACTTCAGGATTTCCACGTTTATCTGTATTAGTTTAAGAGGGGTATTGACAATAAAGTTAGTTTAAGAGGGGCAATGATGATGAACGCTGACAGTTTCACCATCATCATCACTAAAAATCCATGCCTCTGTTTTCTGTCCTTTAACCAATCCTCTATCCATGCTCACATATTAGCCACAATGCCATGAGCCCTTATCTTGTGTAACAATCTTTTGTGTGGCACTTTATTGAATGCCTTTTGAAAATGTAAATATACATCAACTGGTTCCCTTTAAGGAAGGAGAGAACGAGGGAAACCCAGAAATTCTAGAACGTGAGCCTAATGTCTGATCCAGCCTAATCCCACTTTCCAGCCCTTGATCCGTAGCCCTGTAGGTTATGGCACTTCAAGTGCATATCCAAGTACTTTTTAAATATGATGAGGGTTTCGGCCTATACCACCCTTTCAGGCAGTGAGTTCCAGACCCCCAAAACCCTCTGAGTGAAAATAATTCTCCTCAACTCCCCTCTAATCCTGCTATCAATTACTTTAAATCTATGCTCCCTGGTTATTGACCTCTCTACTAAGGGAAATAGGTCTTTCCTGTCCACTCTATCTAGGCCCTTCATAATTTTATACACCTCAATTAAGTCTCCCCTCAGCCTCTTCTGTTCCAAAGAAAACAACCCCAGCCTATCCAATCTTTCCCCATAGCTAAATAGCTAGCATCCTCTGTACCTCTGTACCTTCTCTAATGCAATCACATCTTTCCTGTAATGTGGTGACCAGCAATGCACGCAGTACTCCAGCTGTGACCTATCTAATGTTTATACAATTCAAGCATAACTCCAGTTATGATGAAAGATCATCGACCTGACTTTGTTTCTCTCTCCATAGATGCTGCCCAACCTGCTGAGTATTTTCAGCATTTTCTGTTTTTATTTCAAGCATAACCTCCCTGCTCTTATAATCTATGCTTCAGCTACTAAAGGAAAGTATCCCTTATGTCTTCTTAACCACATTATCTACCTGTCTTGCTACCTTCAGGGATTTGTGGATGTGCACTCCAAGGTCCCGCTCTTCCTCTACATTTCTCAGTATCCTACCATTTATTGTGCATTGCCTTGTCTTGGTAGCCCTCCCCAAATGCATTACCTCACACTTCTCCAGATTGAATTCAATTCGCCGCTTTTCTGCCCACCTGACCAGTCCATTGATATTTTCCTGCATTCTACAGCTTTCTTCCTCACTATCAACTACACGGCCAATTTTTGTATCGTCTGTAAATTTCTTAATCATGTCCCCTAAATTAAAGTCTAAATCACTGATATATAACACAAAAACCAAGGCATTTGATAAAGTCCCTCAAACGAGACTGTTAGTTAAAGTTGAAACTGATGGAATTGAAGGCAAATTATTGACCTGGTTAGGAAATTGGCTGAGTGCCAGGAGACAGAGAGGCAGAGTAATGGCAGGTACTCTAATTGGTAGGGTATGACTAGTGGTGTCCCTCAATGATCTGTGTTGAGGCCACAACTATTCACCGTATTTAGATGTTGGGATAGAAAGCTACATATCCAAGTTTGCTGATCACAGAAAGATAGGCAGTATTATAAGCAGTGCAGATAGAAGCACACAATTGCAAATATATAACAACAGGTTAAGTGAATGGACAAAACTGAGGCAAGTGTGTGACCATCCACTGTGCAATAAATTTTAATGGTGAAAATCTAGAAAAGTAGAGGTCCAAGAGACTTAGGGGTCCATATACATAAATCTGTAAAATGTCATGGCCAGATACAGAAACTAATCAAAAAAGCTAGTGGAATGCTGGCCTTTATATCTAGAGCACTAGAACACAAGGGGATAAAGGTTATGCTGCAGCTTTACAAAGCCATAATTAGACCACACCTGGAGTACTGCCTTCAGCACTGGGCACCACATCTTAGGAAGGATATATTGGCCTTGGAGGGCGTGCATTATTTACCAGAATAATACCTGGGGCTAGATTTTATACTTTTGTGCAGATCGCCCAAAAATGGACGTTATTTCCAGCGTGGGTGGTAAAAAAGGGTTTTCAGATTGCCAGCTTGTCGCCCATTCTCAAAGCCCCTAGTCTCCATTTTTGAAATTGTGCATTATCGCGAGCGATATGAAATGGGCGTTAGCGTTAAATCTCTCTGATCTTCTGCCGTAAAATATCGCTGTCCTTAGCAACGGCATGGCAATGCTCGATTCCTGTGATTCAGGAGGTCAAGGTTAATTATGACATGTGCATAAGAGGAGACAAATAGAGAGGGAGCTGAGAGGGAGTGAAGGTGTGTGTGGGTGTGGTGTGGCTACTTTGGGAGGAAGGAGGGTTTCGAGCTTTATAGCAAATTGGGAAAAAAATTAGCTGTTACCAGCCAGATATTTGCCCGCATTTAGTGCCTATAATGGAGGGAGAGAAGGAGGCAACATAGCACGCTGTGGAGCCTGATGCTGGTGAGGGCAGTGAGCTGGGAGAGGAGCACATTGGAGGGCGCAAAAGAGCGAGGAGGTTCTCGAATGAGGCAAATGCCCCCCTCCTGGTGACGCTGGGGTGATTTGGGAGGGCGTGGGAAGCCTACCCTAAAAGCCTACCAGAAGATATGGAACGAGATAGCAGAGCTGGTCTCGTCGGCGACCAACGTGCATGAGGGCAACCAATGCCGCAAGCGATGGAACGACCTTGTTGGATCCGCAAGAGTAAGTATTACATTTATTTACATATACTTATATATTTATATAATTTGATTTGTAAGAGTCATGAGTGACTATCACCAGATGTGAGGTCTTTCACTTTTACTGGGAATGTTGTACTCAAAGCCTGCGTTCATGATGTACGTCTTTAGGTAAAGAATGATAATTATCATAATAATCATGATTACATCTATCGGTTATGTGTTGTATCAGTCTCTGTGACAGTACCTAGCAATGATATCATGCAATGATCTCATGCCATGTCATCCTGTTACCTTTTACAGAAGAAACTCTTGACGATTAGGTCCATGCAGAGGGCCACCCGTCATCAGCGACATCACTGACATTGAGGAGCAGGTGCTCACACTCGTAGGGAAGCACACCCGAAAGGCCATACAAGCAGCTGCAGACCCTGAACTGATGCCATGTGAGTAAAGTATGCACCATTGTGTGATGGAAGGTCAATTGATGCCACACCCACTCATATCCGAACAATAATATATGATAGATGGGTTCTAAATTGTCCTATAAATAATGCTGGCCTAATGAAAATCATTGCACAATGTGTTGCTGGTCATGAAATGTGATGTCTGCGATGATTTTGATAGCGGTGGTGCTTTTGTCGTGCATATGCTGTGTGTAGTGCTGGACTCACCTTGTGACCCCCTTCTCCTCTAATTACCTCATTTGTAATTTGTAGCTCAGCCAGCAGCATGGTCCCAGGCAACCCACAGAGGCCAGAAGGTGGGGGCGTGGGGCCGGACTCGGCAGATGATCCTATATTTGCTGCTGAGCTCAGATTTTCGCCCATCAATCCACTGAGTCTGTTCTCTACGTATGAGAGCGTCGACTTCGAGGAACCTGCATCGCCAGGCTCCTGAAGGCATTCCACCCCAAGGCCATCTAGTGCTCCACCAGCCATTCCTGCCTCCACTCCGGAGGTATCAGGCCCAAGCACCTCGCCACAGAGCAACCCATTTGTCCCCAGGATGGTGCCGACACCGCAGAGGTTTCGTGGACACGGCAGTTCTGGTCCACGAGCGCCAGATGAGAGCGGAGAGATGGTTAAGTTGTCCAGGAGGACTGTAGACATAGGTGACCTGATACTCAATGCATTGGGGGGCATATCCCGACAGCTGGCCACCATCTCCGGCACCATGACTGAGTACGTTCAACAGATGGCGGAGGCCCTGGAGGCCATAGCCAGGAACACTGCTGGCACAGGCCTTCCAGTGGTCCCGGAGCACGGCACTCTACCCCTAGGTTCCACACCACCAGTGCCAACGGCACGAGAGGGAGTACCAAGACACTGCTTTTGGATCCGAGAATGTTCCCACCTCGGCACACCCCTGCTCCTGTACGCGTGCAACCACCGCCTCTGACGTCATCCCCTCCAATGAGGCACCGCCTGGGGAGCTCTTTGGCCAGGCTGCATGGAAATATAGAAACATAAAAATTAGGTGCAGGAGCAGGCCATTCGGCCCTTCAAGCCTGCACCACCAATCAATATGATCATGGCTAATCATCCACTCCTGCCCTCTCTCCATACCCACTGATCCCTTTAGCTGTAAGGGCCACATCTAACTCCCTTTTGAATATATCCAACGAACTGGACTCAACAACTTTTTGTGGTAGAGAATTCCATAGGTTCACAATTCTCTGGGTGAAAAAGTTTCTCCTCATCTTGGTCCTAAATGGCTTATCCTTAGACTGTGTCCCCTGGTTCTGGACTTCCCCAACATCGGGAACATTCTTGCTGCATCTAACCCGTCCAATCCCATCAGAATTTTATATGCTTCTATGAGATCCCCTCTCATTCTTCTAAATTCCAGTGAATATAAGCCTCGTCGATCCAATCTTTCTTCAGATGGCAGTCTTACCATCCCGGGAATCAGTCTGGTGAACCTTCGCTGCACTCCCTCAACAGCAAGAATGTCCTTCCTCAGATTAGGAGGCCAAAACTGAACACAATATTCAAGGTGGTACAACTGCAGTAAGACTTCCCTGCTCCTATACTCAAATCCCCTAGCTATGAAGGCCAACATGCCATTTGCCTTCTTCACCGCCTGCTGCACCTGCATGCCAACCTTCAATGACTGATGTACCATGACACCCAGGTCTTGTTGCACCTCCCCTTTTACTAATCTGTCACCATTCAGATAATAATCTGCCTTCCTGTTTTTGCCACCAAAGTCGATAACCTCACATTTATCCACATTATACTGCATCTGCCATGCATTTGCCCACTCACCTAACCTGCAGCCTCGAAGCATCCTCCTCACAGCTCACACTGCCACCCAGCTTAGTGTCATCTGCAAACGGAGATATTACATTCAATTCCTTCGCCCAAATCATTAATATATATTGTAAATAGCTGGGGTCCCAGCACTGAACTCACTAGTCACTGACTGCCATTCTGAAAAGGACCCGTTTATTCCCACTCTTTGCTTCCTGTCTGCCAACCAGTTCTCTATCCATGTCAATACATTATCCCCAATCCCATGTGCTTTAATTTTGTACACTAATCTCTTTTGTGGTACCTTGTCAAAAGCCTTTTGAAAGTGCAAATACACCACATCTACTGGTTCTCCCTTATCCACTCTATGAGTTATATCTTCAAAAAATTCTTGAAGATTTGACAGGCAGGATTTCCCTTTCATAAATCCATGCTGACTTGGACCGATCCTGTCACTGCTTTCCAAATGCGCTGTTATTACATCTTTAATAATTGATTCCAGCATTTTCCCCACCACCGGTCAGGCTAATCAGTCTATAATTCCCCATTTTCTCTCTCCCTCCTTTTTTAAAAAGTGGGGTTACATTAGTTACCCTCCAATCCATAGTAACTGATCCAGAGTCCATGGAATGTTGGGAAATGACCACCAATGCATCTACTATTTCTAGGGTCACTTCCTTAAGTACTCTGGGATACAGACTATTAGGCCCTGGGGATTTATCGCCCTTCAATTTCCCCAACACCATTTCCTGACTAATAAGGATTTCCCTCAGTTCCTCTTTCTTGCTAGACCCTCGGTCCCCTAGTATTTTCGGGAGATTATTTGTGTCTTCCTTAGTGAAGACAGATCCAAAGTATTTGTTCAATTGGTCTGCCATTTCCTTGTTCCACATTATGAATTCATCTGATTCTGACTGCAAGGGACCTACATTAGTCTTCACTAATCTTTTTCTCTTCACATATCTATAGAAGCTTTTGTTACATCTTGGATAAGGAGTCAGACTAGATACTGCAAGCTCAAAATAAGTGTGACCGTAGTCATTTATTACAGATCTCAGAGTGCCTCTCCAGCCTGTGAGGCCTCCTGATGTACAGGTGCTCGCAAGGGATTGTGGGATCCCTTGGGACTCCACGGGATAAGCCCTCTGGCAGTTAGACATAATTACAGGTTTACATACATAACAACATTCACCCCCCAAAGTCAATAGTGTAACTATTTACAATGTGAGCCGATCTGGGGCCTTCCTTTCCCTGATTGATCATCTCAGTACAAATGCTGGTGTTGGTGAGTCATTTGTTGGGCCTTCGCTGAGCTGCTGCGCAGCTGGCCTTGCTGGACTGCTGGGGGTGGTGAGTCTTGCTGGGCTGCTGCGGGTGATGGATTCTGCTTCGTGGTCAACGGCTGGGTCGGTTGTCACTTGTGTGTGTTTTGGAGGGTCGAAAAAGGTAGTGGGTTGTTCTGGATAGTCCGTAAATCTGAGTTTGGTTTGGTCGAAGTGTTTTCTGCAGGTGAGACCATTTGCGAGTTTGACCACAAACACCCCACTCCTCTCTTTAGCCAAAACAGCAATCCACTTGGGACCTTGTCCATAATTCAACTCAAATACAGGATCATTTACTTCAATTTTGTGTGACACATTTGCACGATCATGATATGTATTCTGTTGAAGCCGCCTGCTCTCCACCTGTTTGTGTAGATCAGGGTGGACTAACGAGAGCCTTGTCGTAAGTGCCCTTTTCATGAGCAGTTCAGCAGGAGGGACCCCGGTGAGCGAGTGGGGTCTTGTGCAATAACTAAGCAGGACTCGGGATAAGCAAGTCTGCAGTGAGCCTTCAGTTACCCTTTTCAAGCTCTGCTTGATTGTTTGAACTGCTCGTTCTGCCTGACCGTTGGATGCTGTCTTAAACGGGGCAGACCTGACATGTTTGACCCCAGTGCGGGTCATGAATTCCTTGTATTCGGCACTGGTAAAGCATGACCCATTGTCACTTACACGGACATCAGGCAGGCCGTGCATGGCAAACATGGTCCGGAGGCTTTCAATGGTGGCAGCGGATGTCCTTGCCGACATTATCACACATTCAATCTACTTGGAGTATGCATCTACAACCACGAAAAACATTTTTCCCAAGAATGGGCCTGCATAGTCGACATGAACCCTAGACCACGGTTTGGAGGGCCAAGACCATAAACTTAGTGGCGCCTCCCTGGCTGCATTGCTTAACTGGGAACGTGCGTTACATTTGTGCACACAGGACTCTAAGTCTACATCGATACCGGGCCACTACACGTGGGATCAGGCTATCGCTTTCATCATTACAATGCCTGGGTGGGTACTGTGGAGATCACTCATGAAAGTGCCCTTTTTTGGCATAACTACCCGATTACCCCATAGCAGGCAGTCTGCCTGTGTAGACATTTCTTCTTTGCGCCGCTAGTGCGGCTTTATTTCTTCCTGCATCTCTAACGGGACACTGGACCAACTCCAGTGGAGCACACAGTTTTTTTTACCAAGGACAGTAAGGGGTCCTGGCTCGTCCAGGTTCTAATCTGTCGGGCGGTAACAGGTGATGGCTCACTCTCAAATGCTTCCATTACCATAACTAAATCTGCAGGCTGTGCCATCTCCACCCCGGTGGTGGGCAATGGTAGCCTACTGAGAGCATCGGCACAGTTTTCTATGCCTGGCCTGTGGTGGAGCCATAGTTGTATGCAGACAACGTGAGTGCCTATCTCTGGATGCGGACCAATGCATTGGTATTTATCCCCTTATTTTCAGAAAAGGGGGATCTAAGCGGCTTATGATGGGTTTCTAATTCAAATTTGAGTCCGAACAAATATTGATGCATTTTCTTTACCCCGTAAACACGCACTAACGCTTCTTTTTCGATCATACTGTAGGGCCTCTCGGCCTTAGACAGACTTCTGGATGCATAAGCTGTTGTGTATCTGGAATGCATGCACTCCCATGTTCCACCACCAGGGAGCGCATCTCCTGAAGTCCCAAGGGATCCCAGCATCCTTTGGGAACACTGTATATATGCCGGTTCCTAAGGCCTGTTCCTCATGCTGGAGTGTCTTAATAAAGACTGAGGTCACTGTTACTTTAACCTCCCTGTGTGCAGTCTCATCTGTGTTAGGAACGCAATAACTGCCGACGAGTATACAAAACCAACGCAAAGATGCAGCAAACTGTGGGCATCCTTGAGAAGTTCTTGGAGGGTGAGGACTGCGAAGCCTATGTCGAACGGCTAGACCAGTACTTTGCAGCCAACAAACTGGACGGAGAAGGAAGTGCTGCAAAAAGGAGAGTGGTCCTCCTCACGGTCTAGAAACATAGAAAAAAAGGTGCAGGTGTAAGCCATTCGGCCCTTCTAGCCTGCACCGCAATTCAATGAGTTCATGGCTGTACATGCAACTTCAGTACCCCCTTCCTACGTTCTCACCATACCCCTTGATCCCCCTAGTAGTAAGGACGTCATCTAACTCCCTTTTGAATATATTTAGTGAATTGGCCTCAACAACTTTCTGTGGTAGAGAATTCCACAGTTTCACCGCTCTCTGGGTGAAGAAATTTCTCCTCATCTCGGTCCTAAATGGCTTACCCCTTATCCTTAGACTGTGACCCCTGGTTCTGGAGTTCCCCAACATTGGGAACACTCTTCCTGCATCTAACCTGTCTAAACCCGTCAGAATTTTAAATGTTTCTATGAGGTCCCCTCTCATTCTTCTGAACTCCAGTGAATACAAGCCCAGTTGATCCAGTCTTTCTTGATAGGTCAGTTACACCATCCCGGGAATCAGTCTGGTGAATCTTCGCTGCACTCCCTCAATAGCAAGAATGTCCTTCCTCAAGTTAGGAGACCAAAACTGTGCACAATACTCCAGGTGTGGCCTCACCAAGGCCCTGTACAACTGTAGCAACACCTCCCTGCCCCTGTCTGCGGGGCACCGACCTACAGACTCATGAAGAATCTTCTGGTTCCGGTGAAACCCACAGATAAGTCATATGAGGAGCTGTGTACACTGGTTCTGGAGCATCTTAACCCGAAGAGAGTGCTGATGGCGAGGTATCGGTTCTACATGTGCCAGCGATCTGAAGGTCAGGAAGTGGCGAGCTACGTTGCCGAGCTAAGGCAACTTGCAGGACAATGTGAGTTTGATGGCTACCTGGAGCAAATGCTCAGAGACTTTTTTGTGCTGGGCATTGGCCACGAGACCATCCTACGAAAACTTTTGACTGCAGAGACACCGACCCTCAGTAAGGCAATTGCGATTGCACAGGCGTTTATGTCCATCAGTGATAACACCAAACAAATCTCTCAGCACACAACTGCTAGCAATGTTCATAGATTAACTGGAACTGTGTTTGTGAGCAGAAATGTACAGGGCAGAAACCACGAGTCTGTAACTGCCAGCAGGCCTCAGGTGACCCAGATGACTCAGATTCCGCAACAAAGGATGAATGCAAGAAAAGTCACAGCTTGTTGGTGTTGTGGAGGCTTCCATTCAGCCTATTCATGGCGCTTCAAAGGGTATGTTTGCAAGAGCTGTGGAACAATGGGGCACCTCCAACGAGCTTGCAAATGAGCTGCATGTTCTGCAAAACCTGCTAACCACCACATGGCAGAGGAAGATCGGTCCATGGTGGATCAAAGCAATTTCGAGCCTCAGAGAGAGGAGGCAGATGCTGAAGTACATGGGTTGCACACATTTTCGACGAAATGTCCACCTATAATGCTAAATGTAAAATTGAATGACTTACCCGTAGTCATGGAACTGGGCACTGGCGCTAGCCAATCCATCATGAGTAAAAAGATGTTTGAGAGACTGTGGTACAACAAGGCACTCAGACCAGCCCTGAGCCCCATCCACACAAAACTGAGAATGTACACCAAAGAGCTTATCACTGTCCTGGGCAGCGCCATGGTCAAGGTCACCTATGAGATCGTAAAAGCTTTTACCGATATATAAAACGGAAAAGAGTGACTAAAGTAAATGTTGGTCCCTTAGAAGTCCCTTAGAAGATGAGAAGGGGGGATTTAATAATGGGAAAATGTGGAAATGGCTGAGACCTTAAACAATTATTTTGCTTCGGTCTTCACAGTGGAAGACACAAAAACCATGCCAAAAATTGCTGGTCACGGGACTGTGGGAAGGGAGGACCTTGAGATCATCACTATCACTAGGGGGGTAGTGCTGGACAGGCTAATGGGACTCAAGGTAGACAAGTCCCCTGGTCCTGATGAAATGCATCCCAGGGTATTAAAAAAGATGGCGGAAGTTATAGCAGATGCATTCGTTATAATCTACCAAAATTCTCTGGACTCTGGGGAGGTACCAGCGGATTGGAAAGCAGCTAATGTAATGCCTCTGTTTAAAAAAGGGGGCAGACAAAAGGCAGTTAACTATAGGCCGGTTAGTTTAACATCTGTAGTGGGGAAAATGCTTGAAGCTGTCATTAAGGAAGAAATAGCGGGACATCTAGATAGGAATAGTGCAATCAAGCAGACACAGCATGGATTCATGAAGGGGAAATCATGTTTAACTAATTTATTGGAATTCTTTGAGGATATAACAAGCATGGTGGATAGAGGTGTACCGATGGATGTGGTGTATTTAGATTTCCAAAAGGCATTCGATAAGGTGCCACACAAAAGGTTACTGCAGAAGATAAAGGTACGCGGAGTCAGAGGAAATGTATCAGCATGGATCGAGAATTGGCTGGCTAACAGAAAGCAGAGAGTCGGGATAAATGGGTCCTTTTCGGGTTGGAAATCGGTGGTTAGTGGTGTGCCACAGGGATTGGTGCTGGGACCATAACTGTTTACAATATACACAGATGACCTGGAAGAGGGGACAGAGTGTAGTGTAACAAAATTTGCAGATGACACAAAGATTAGTGGGAAAGCGGGTTGTGTAGAGGACACAGAGAGGTTGCAAAGAGATTTAGATAGGTTAAGCGAATGGGCTAAGGTTTGGCAGATGGAATGCAATATCGGAAAATGTGAGGTCATCCACCTGGGGAAAAAAAAAACAGTAAAAGGGAATATTATTTGAATGGGGAGAAATTACAACATGCTGCGGTGCAGAGGGACCTGGGGTTCCTTGTGAATGAATCCCATAAAGTTAGTTTGCAGGTGCAGCAGGTAATCAGGAAGGCGAATGGAATGTTGGCCTTCATTGCGAGAGGGATGGAGTACAAAAGCAAGGAGGTCCTGCTGCAACTGTACAGGGTATTGGTGAGGCCACACCTGGAGTACTGCGTGCAGTTTTGGTCACCTTACTTAAGGAAGGATATACTAGCTTTGGAGGGGGTACAGAGATGATTAACTCGGCTGATTCCGGAGATGAGGGGGTTACCTTATGATGATAGATTGAGTATAGACTGGGTCTTTACTCGTTGGAGTTCAGAAGGATGAGGGGTGATCTTATAGAAACATTTAAAATAATGAAAGGGATAGACAAGATAGCGGCAGAGAGGTTGTTTCCACTGGTCGGGGAGACTAGAACTAGGGGGCACAGCCTCAAAATACGGGGGAGCCAATTTAAAACCGAGTTGAGAAGGAATTTCTTCTCCCAGAGGGTTGTGAATCTGTGGAATTCTCTGCCCAAGGAAGCAGTTGAGGCTAGCTCATTGAATGTATTCAAATCACAGATAGATAGATTTTTAACCAATAAGGGAATTAAGGGTTATGGGGAGCGGGCGGGTAAGTGCAGCTGAGTTCACGGTCAGATCAGCCATGATCTTGTTGAATGGCGGAGCAGGCTCAAGGGGCTAGATGGCCTACTCCTGTTCCTAATTCTTATGTTCTTATGTTATGAGGGCACGGTGCATGAACTGCCACCCTGGATTGTCCCGGGCGATGGCCCCACACTGCTTGGAAGGAGCTGGCTGGGCAAAATCCGCTGGAACTGAGATGACATCCGAGCGCTATCACACGTCGATGAGGCCTCATATACCCAGGTTCTTAACAAATTTCCTTCCCTTTTTGAGCCAGGCATTGGAAACTTTTACGGGGTGAAGTTGCAGATCCACTTGGTCCCAGAGGCACGATCCATTCACCACAAGGCACGAGCGGTACCTCACATGATGAGGGAAAGAGTGGAAATCGAGCTGGACAGGCTGCAATCCGAGGGCATCATCTCTCCAGTGGAATTCAGCGAGTGGGCCAGCCCGATTGTTCCAGTACTCAAAAGTGATGGCACGGTCAGGATTTGCGGCAATTATAAAGTAACTATTAATTGTTTCTCGCTACAGGACCAATACCCGCTACCTAAGGCAGACGACCTATTTGCGACGCTGACACGAGGCAAGACGTTCACCAAGCTCGACCTGACTTTGGCCTTCATGACGCAGGAGCTGGAACAGTCTTCGAAGGGCCTCACCTGCATCAACACGCACAAAGGACTGTTCATCTACAACAGATGCCCATTTGGAATTCGGTCAGCTGCAACGATCTTCCAGAGAAACATGGAGAGCCTACTCAAGTCGGTACCACACACGGTGGTTTTTCAGGATGACATATTGGTCACAGGTCGGGACACCGTTGAGCACCTACAAAACCTGGAGGAGCTCCTCCAGCGACTGGATCGCGTAGGGCTGCGGCTGAAGAGGTCGAAATGCGTCTTCATGGCAACAGACGTGAAGTTTTGGGGAGAAAGATCGCGGCGGATGGCATTCAGCCCACAGACGCCAGGAACGCGCCCAGGCCACAGAACGTCATGGAGCTGCGGTCGTTCCTGGGACTCAACTATTTTGGTAACTTCCGACCGGGGTTTAGCACCCTCTTAGAGCCCCTACATGTGTTATTGCGTAAAGGTGAGAACTGGGTATGGGAAAAAAACTCAGTAATTGCTTTTGAGAAAGCCAGAAACATCTTATGCTTGTATTGTGTAACCCGTGTAAAAGCCTTGTGCCAGCATGTGATGTGTCGTTGTACGGAGTCGGGTGTGAATTGCAACAAACTAATGTTGCAGGGAAGTTGCAACCTGTCGCCTATGCCTCCAGGAGCTTGTTTAAGGAGGAGAGGGCCTACAGCATGATTGAGAAAGAGGCATTAACGTGTGTGCTCAGGGTAAAAAAATGCATCAGTACCTGTTTGGCCTCAAATTTGAGCTGGAAACTGATCAAAAGGCCCTCATATCCCTGTTCGCTGAAAACAAGGGGAGAAATACTAATGCCTCAGCCCGCATACAAAGGTGGGCACTCGCGCTATCAGCGTATAACTATACTATCCGCCACAGGCTAGGCACCGAGAACTGTGCGGATGCTCTCAGTCGACGACCATTGCCCACCATGGGGGTGGAAATGGCGCAGTCTGCAGACCTGCTGATGGTGGCACAGCCCGCAGACTTGTTGATGGTCATGGAAGTGTTTGAAAATGATAAATCACCTGTCATGGCCCGCCAGATTAGGACACTTGGACCAGCCAAGATCCTCTGCTGTCCCGAGTAAAAAAACTGTGTACTGCATGGGAGCTGGACCAGCATCCCCGTTGAAATGCAAGAGCTAATCAAGCCGTTCCAGCAGCAAAAGGACGAGCTGTCCATTCAGGCAGACTGCCTGTTGTGGGGTAACTGCGTAGTGCTACCAAAAAAAGGCAGGGAGACGTTCATCTCGGATCTCCACACCACACACCCGGGTATAGTAATGATGAAAACGATAGCCATATCCCACGTGTGGTGGCCCGGTATCAACTCTGACTTAAGAGTCCTGTGTATGGCAATGCAGCGTGTGTGCTCAGTTGAGCAACGCGCCCAGAGAGGCACCACTAAGTTTGTGGTCCTGGCCCTCCAGATCATGGTCGAGAATTCATGTCGACTATGCGGGCTCGTTTCTCGGTAAAATGTTTCTGGTGGTGGTGGATGCTTTTTCAAAATGGATTGAATGTGAAATAATGTCGGGAAGCACTGCCACCACCACCATTGAAAGCCTGAGGGCCATGTTTGCCACCCACAGCCTGCCTGATATACTGGTCAGTGACAACGGGCCATATTTCACCAGTGCCAAATTTAAAGAATTCATGACCCGCAATGGAATCAAACATGTCACCTCGGCCCTGTTTAAACCAGCCTCCAATGGGCAGGCAGAGCGAGCAGCACAAACAATCAAACAGAGCCTTAAACGAGACACAGAAGGTTCACTCCAAACCCGACTGTCCCGAGTACTGCTCAGCTACCGCACGAGACCCCACTTGCTCACAGGGATGCCCCCGGCTGAGCTACTCATGAAAAGGACACTTAAAACCAGACTCTCACTGGTTCACCCCAACCTGCATGATCAGGTAGAGAGCAGGCGGCAGCAACAAAATGTAAACGATGGTTGCGTCACTGTGTCACGGGAAATTGATCTGAATGACCCTGTGTATGTGCTAAACTATGGACATGGTCCCAAGTGGATTGCGGGCACGGTGATCGCTAAAGAAGGGAGTAGGGTGTTTGTAGTCAAACTAGACAATGGACAAATTTGCAGAAAGTACCTGGACCAAACGAGGCTGCAGTTCACAGACTGCCCTGAACAACCCACAGCAGACACCACCTTTTTCGAGCCCACAACACACACCCAAAAGATCAACAACACCACGCCGGACCAGGAAATCGAACCCATCACGCCCAACAGCCCAACAAGGCTAGGCTCATCCAGCAGCCCTGCAGGGCCAACAACACTCCAGCCCAGTGAGGGCACAGTCAACACACCAGAACAGACATTTGTACCGAGGCGGTCCACCAGGGAAAGAAAGGCCCCCGACCGCTTCACCTTGTAAATAGTTTTCACTTTGACTTTGGGGGGGGCGGGAGTGATGTTGTGTATCTGTAAAGCATGCACTCCCATGTTCCCCCACCAGGGAGCTCATCCCCTGAAGTTCCAAGGGATCCCAGCATCCCTTGGGAGCACTGTATATAAGCCGGCCCCTAAGGCCTATTCCTCACTCTGGAGTGTCTTAATAAAGTCTGAGGTCACTGTTACTTTAACCTCCCTGTGAGCAGTCTCATCTGTTTTAGGAACACAATATCAGCAACTGGTTGCATTTTCCCAAATTCATTAGCTTGTTGCAATACACACCCAACCCCGTACGATGACGCAGCATATGCTAGTCCCAAATGTTTACATGGATCGTACAACATAAGCAATTTGTTTGAACATAGATGCTTCCTAGCTTTCTCAAAAGCATTTTCTTGACTTTTACCCCATACCCATTCATCTCCTTTACGCAGTAAAGAGTGCAGAGGTTCTAACAATGTGCTAAGACCTGGTAAGAGGTTACCAAAATAGTTCAGGAGTCCTAGAAACGACCGCAGCTCTGTCACGTTCTGTGATCTTGGTATGTTTTTGATTGCCTCCGTGTTTGAATCGGTGGGCCTGATGCCGTCCGCTGCGATTCTTCTCCCCAAGAACTCCACTTCACGTGCCAGGAAAATGCACTTCGAGCATTTTAGCCTGAGCCCCACACGATTACGCTGACTAAGAACCTCCTCCAGGTTCTGCCGGTGCTCAACGGTGTCCCAACATGTCACCAAGATGTCATCCTGGAAGACCATGGTGCGCGGGACCGAGTTCAGCAAACATTCCATGTTCCTCTGGAATATCGACGCGGCCGATCGAATCCCAAACAGACATCTGTTGTAAATGAAGAAACCTTTGTGCGTGTTGATGCAGGTGAGGCCCTTCGATGATTCCTCCAGCTCCTACGTCATGTAGGCCGAGGTCAAGTCCAGCTTCGTGAATGTTTTCCCTCCTGCCAGTGTCACAAATAGATCGTCTGCCTTTGGTAGTGGGTATTGATCGTGCAGTGAGAAACGATTGATAGTTACTTTGTAATCACCACAGATTCTGATGGTGCCATCTCCCTTGAGGACTGGAACAATCGGACTGGCCCACTCATTAAATTCGATGGGCGAAATAATGTCCTCTTGTTGCAGCCTGCCCAGCTCGGTCTCCACCCTCTCTCTCATCATGTAAGGTACTGCTCTCACATTGTGATGTATGGCTCACGCCCCCGGAATCAAATGGATCTGCACTTTTGCTCCTTGAACTTCCCGATGCCTGGTTCGAACAGCAAGGGGAATTTGTTTTAAGACCTGGGCACGAGGTGTCGTCGACGGACGAAAGTGCTCGGACGTCGTCCTAGTTCCAGCGTATCTTTTGCAGCCAGCTCCTGCCAAATAGCGTGGGGCCATTGCCCGGTACCACCCAGTGTGGTAAATCGTGCACCACTCCATCGTAGGAGACCTTTACGGTAGCACTGCCAATTACGGGAATCAGTTCCTTTGTGTACTTTAAGTTTGGCACAAATGGGAGTCAGGACTGGCCTTGAAGCCTTGTTGCACCACAATTTATCGAAAGTCTTTTTACTGCTTGCGCCCATGTCCAGCTCCATGAATACCGGGAGTCCATTTAATTCAACCTTCAGCATTATCGGGGGACACTTTGTGGTAAATTTGTGCACCCCATATACCTCTGCTTCCTTGGTCTGAGGCTCTGGTTCATCATGATTCACCGTGGATCTGTCCTCCTCTGCAACATGGTAGTTTTCAGGATTAGCAGGATTTGCAGCTCGCGTGCACATACGTTGGAGGTGTCCTATTGTTCCACAGCCCTAGCAAACGTATCCTTTGAAGCGGCATGAATGGAATCGATGATCACCTCCGCAGCGCCAACAAGGTGTTAATTGTCTTGTATTTACCACCCTTGATGGCAGACTCTGAGTCATCTGCGGACGTGTAAGTCCTGCCATGTACATTTCGATTCGAAAACGTTACTTTGTTCACAGTACTTGCAGCAGCACTAGTGTGCTGGGAAATTTGTTTGGTATTGTTACTGGTGGAGATAAATGCCTGGGCTATCGCTATGGCTTTACTCAAGGTTGGGGTCTCTACAGTCAAAAGTTTGCGAAGTATTACTTCATGGCCAATGCCAAGTACAAAGAAGTCACTGAGCACATGCTCCAAGTGTCCTTCAAATTCGCAATATCCTGCAAGGCGCCTTAGCTCTGCGACGTAGTTCGCCACTTCCTGGCCTTCAGACCTCTTGTACATGTAGAACCGATACCTTACCATCAGAACATTTTCCTTCGGGTTTAGATGCTCCCGGCCCAGTGTGCACAATTCATCGTACGATTTATCTGTGGGCTTTGCTGGAGTGAGCAGGTTGCAGGGAACATAAAAACTGACATCACCCTCCGAAAATTTCTCCAGGATGCCCACAGTTCTCTGCATTGTTGCGTTGGGGTTCTTCATCTGTATCTTGTCGCCAGTTGTTATGTCTTGGATAAAGAGTCAGACTAGATACTGCAAGCTCAAAGTAAGTGTGACGGTAGTCCTTTATTACAGATGTCAGAGTGCTTCTCTAGCTTGTGAGGCCTCCTTATATACAGGTGCTCCCAAGGGATTGGGGGATCCCTTGGGACTCCAGGGGATAAGCCCTCTAGTGGTTAGACACAGTAATTACAGGTTTACATACATAACCGCTTTTGCAGTCAGTTTTTATGTTCCCTGCAAGCTTCCTCTCGTACTCTATTTTCCCCCTCCTAATTAAACCCTTAGTTCTCCTGTGCTGAATTCTAAATTTCTCCCAGTCCTCAGGTTTGCTGCTTTTTCTGGCCAATTTATATGCCTCTTCCTTGGATTTAACACTCTCCTTAATTTCCCTTGTTAGCCACGGTGGAGCAAGGAGGGGAAGGGGTAGAGGTGGGGAGAAGAAGGGGAGAGGGGAAGGAAAGTGAGGTGCATGTCCACCGGTGATGGCTGCATTATATCTCCATCATGGTGTATGCAATTTGTTGTAATGTATGGGGGGAGGGGGCCACCCTCCTGCTTTGCATTTGTATTCTGTGTTGCTGGGCATGTTGACCATTTGATTGATGTCAATGGTCGAAAAAGTCGGGTGGGGGTGGAGTGTTTTTGCACGTGATACTTACAATTTCAGACCAATGGTCGTATTAAATGCTTTTTATTCAACATAACCTTGTTGCGCATTATCTCAGATAGCTGGATCGTTATACACTGGTGATTCCATAACATGAAAGGGTTAAATAAAACTTAACTTTAATCAACTTAAACTTTAACTGGTACCAAGGTGAGGTCCACCATTGATGTCTGAGCTGCACACACACGCAGCAATGTGTTAGCTTTGTCAATTACAGCAACATTCTATGAAGCAAATCGCTCATTTATGAGCTCCTGACGTAAAAGTCTTGCAGCTATGTGGCCACCACAGGCCCTTTCCTGCGGTCTGGAGGGGGCCGTGGGCATGGTTGCATAGTCAGCCTAATTATCTGGCCCTAGGTTGGCATCCAGCCCCTCGTTGTCCTCTTCCTCGCTCTCCTGAGGTGGACCATCAGCCCCTTCTGGCAATTCTTGTCCGCTCCAGATAGCCAGGTTGTGCAGCATGGAGCACACAACCACGAATTTAGCTACTTGCTCAGGGTTGTATTGTAGCTCCCTTCCTGAGTGCTCCAGGCATCTTAAGTGTTGCTTAAGCACAGTAATTGTTTTCTGGACCACATTGTGTGTGCTTCTGTGGCTCTGGTTGTATCGCTTCTCAGCCTCGTTGTAGGTGTCATGCAGAGGGGTCATCAGCCAGGTGGCTAGGCCATATCAGTTATCACCAAGCATCCACCATTGTCCTTGTGGGTGACTCTTAAACATGTCAAAGACAGCGCTCTCAAGCAGGATGTGCACCTCATCGAAGCTGCCCGGACATTTGTCATTCACTGCCATTATTAGCTGGTTGTGATTGACAACTAGTTGGACTTTCAGGGAGTGAAATCCTTTTCTGTGACAAAAAAACTCTGAGTCCTGAGAAGGTGCCCGCATGGCGATGGGAGTACACTGTATTGCTCCCCACACCTCATGGAACTTAGCAATGCGGTAGAATGCTCCAGCCCTGTTAGTCTGAGCCTCCATGGTCATGGGGAAGCTGATAAAGTCCATCTTGTGCGTGTACTGGGCCTCCATGACCTATCTAATGCAGCGATGTGTGGCATGGTGAGACAGAGGAGGGGAAATGTCGCCGCAGAGGGCCGAAAGGAACTGGACGCGTAGAACGATAGTGCCGTGGTGACCTTCACCTCGACGGACAGTGATGTCCTGATGGCAGGCTGCATATCTGCCCTGATGAGCTCGCATATTTCAGTGATCACCATCTTGTGGAAGCGTAGTCTCCGAAGGCAGGTGTTCTCGGACATGTCGACGTAAGACCTCTTTTCCCTGTAAATGCGGGGTATGTATGGTCTGGACCTCCTCCTCATTCTGGCACGTCTTAGATTGAGCACATAATGATGTGCATTAGACGTTGTGCCATTTGCACTCTGCAGCATCTGTGTATTAATCGATGCAGGGTGAGAAATGGCTGGCCCCATTCCAAAGAAAGTATAATACCGATTGATCAGAAGCAATAATTTCCTCACTAAAAGACACCTACAGTAAAATCCAATCGTTCAGAGTCTGAAAAGATGTCTGTTGAGATGGTCACTTCACCTAAGAACTCTAGAGTCAATCCAAACTCCCCCAAAGATAAAGCAGCCTTTTGAATAAAGCGATCTGCGATTTGAAAAATGGCACCCACACCGCCGTGATTAGTTCAGAACAATTCCACTTTTTCAGAGCTGTGTTTTGGGCGAGTGATATTGAGGGCGAGATGTGTGCGAGGTGGTTAAAGTGACGCTGGGCGTTAGTTTCGGCAAATTTAATTTTTATGACAAAATAAAGTGGGCGGTCGGTATTATTGAATCTCCGCATTAATTATGTGCCGAAAGTAACGCTGGGCAATTTTATGGCCGTTGGTTTCACTCATTCTGTTGATTCTGCCCGAAAAAAGTGGGCGGGGGGTATTTTTTCCCAGCATTACGTACATGGCGTTAAGTGTCTGAAAAATGGGCGTCAGTTTCCATTTTGTGGCTAAATGCGTGATATCTGGGTGTTACACCTCATTTCAGCGGTAAAATGGACGTTAAAGTGGGCGTTATGCATGCAAACATAATGGAAAACCTAGTCCCTGGGACTCGAGGGGGTAAATTACGAGGAGAGACTGTACAAACTGTGCCCTGGAATTTAGAAGGTTAAGGGGTGATTTGATCGAAGATTTTAAGATATTGGGGGAACTGATGAGGTAGATAGAGAGAAACTATTTCCGCAGGTTGGGGAGTCTAGGACAAGGTGACAGAACCTAAAGTTTAGAGCCAGGACTTTCAGGAGTGAAGTTAGGAAACACTTCTACAGGCAAAGGTTGGTGGAAGTTTGGAACTCTATTCTGCAAATGGCAGTTGATACTAAGTCAATTGTTGAATTTAAATCGGAAATTAACAGATATTTGTTAACCAAAGGTATTAAGGGATGAGCCAAGGACGGGTATATGGAGTTAGGTCCCAGATCAATCGTGGTCTCATTGAACGATGGACCAGGCTCGAGGGGCTAAATGGCCTACTCCTGTCCCTAGGTTCCTAATAATTATATGATGAACAGTTAACTTTGTAAAGTTTAGCTTCTCTGTTACAGTTCCTTCATTGTGGAAGCAGGCAAGGGCTGGTCAGTGATCCTGCCTGAACTGGAGCTAGGATCATGAAACTTCATGCTACAGGATTGACCAGCTAACCTCACTGGATACAGTGTGATGCTAAAAGGGAAAGGGTGACTGATGATGGCGGTCCTGTCAACCTGAACAGAATGTTGTGCCTCTGAACTAGGACTTGCACTCGCCAATTCTCTCCAGCACCAGCCCCATTGTAAATTGCAAGATCAGCTGACTTAAATATCCATGGGCCGCTCAGTAGCACAGGAATAGTGCATGGGGTAAGCTTGTAAGTTAGGACTTCCAAAAGGCATGAATGGTTGCAGATTGCAACAGCTGGCTGAGGGAGCAGCAAGTAGAAAAGTACTTGGTTCAGTGAGTAGTTAGGTAGCTATACAGGATGGCTTGTGTGATTTTATGCCACTTTTAAAAAGAATGTCTTCAAGTTGATGGGCAGGCAGAGGCACCCAAAGAAAGGGGCAGAGCATTGCAAGGAGGGAAACAGTTTTAGTGAGGTTGACCTACGATCCCTCCTGGATTAGACAGAGCAAAGGAGAGAATGACTTTTGGGTCTCCATGGGAGAACTCCGCAAAAACGGGTTGGTCGTCTGACACCATAGAGCACAGAGAGTTTTTGAAATTAAACTGTCTAAGAAATGTTATCAGTGCGACTCGACCTGATGCTTATTCTTATGCAATTAGATCAATCAAAAATAGAAACAGTTCCTACACTGCGAGAAACCAGATTTGTTATAGACCTTAGCAGCAGGATATTCCACCTGAATTAATCTCTGCAGATTCCACATCTCAATAATAACTATAGATAATGATGCCCCTTGCAGCAGTTATGTGCCATGTGGAGGGAGATGGTATTATCACCTAATGCTAACCTGGTTTTGGCTCCTTCATGCCAGTTGTGTGATGATTTGAGGGAAAGGCTGGATGTCTGGCATGTGTTACTGTCCTGAGAAGCAACGGTCTCAAGCAGGTCATCTCCAGCTATCGCTATTCTACTGGGCCCTGGAACTGTGACCCTACCACCCTTAAAGACAACAACCTACATCTCTGTCTGCTCCCTCCCAATGGACACATTGTGGGAGTACCTTCAGCACATGGACTGCAGTGGTTCCAGGTGGCAGCTCACTACCCATTCTCAAGGGCAACTACGGTTAGGCAATAAGATTTTGGCCTTGCCAGCAATGCCCATATCCAGAGTATATATAAACCTTCTCACTCCCATGCACAAGCTCAATTACCTTTACCCATCGAGAAATAGATAGTGCTGTGAAGGAATTCTAGCCTTGAAGAGCCGACCCTGGATAAGTTACTTTATAACTTCTTAAAATAAGAGAATTTTTGAAAATGTAGCCTGTTGAATTGACTAACAAAGGCCATCTGCCCTTTGACCATAGCTTGGTAAACTCACAATCGACAATTGTTGAAAAAATAGTTAGTTCAGCTGAATTGACTAAATTTGAAGTACCTATCGCATAAACAACATATATACTTATGACTTGTTACAATGGGACACATGTTGTAACAACAGTCAAGTGTCCATCGCATAAACAAATGGCACCTGCCCTTTGACCATAGATGGTAACCTCACAATGGCCATATGTTGATACAGTGGTTAGCTGGCCCAGCAGTCTGCATGGCCCTGGCCTGCGAGCACCATCGGAGCAGGCCGGGGAGCGGAAGGAGCAGCATGGCGGCATACCATTCCAGGGAGCAGTACGTGCTGGAGCAGGAGCGCAATGGCAGTGAGAAGGGACATCATCAAGGCCCAGGTCAGTGATTGTCGCATGGGCAGGAACAGCAGGAGCAGCGAGGTCAGGGCGAAGGAGCGGCAAGGTCGGGGCGAAGGAGCGGCGAGAGATTGTAGAGGGACGTGATTGGGGCCCAGGAGAGGTGTGAGTTCTGGGCCCAGAAGAGGCGAGGGCCCAGGGGCAGCACGGGCCAGCCCACACTGCGATATGTGTGCGCACTAGGTCCGTGCAGCAGAGCTGGTCTCCACTCGTCTTGGTTAATCCTTGCTACTGGGCCAAGATCTAGCTCTGTCAAGCCCCTGTGGTGGCTGGTGTGCAACGGTCACCACACGTTAAAAAAAATACAAGCACAGGCATCTTCCACCCTTCAAGATTTAGTTCGGACCTGGAATTTTAGGTCCTTCATTGAAACACCTGTGAACTTTTTGATGTGGAAGCAAGTCATCCTTGATTCGCGGGACTGCCCATGATGGGTTAGCTGGATGCAAAAGTCAGCTAAAATATAACTAACGTTGAATAACTTGGTCGACAAAAGCACCTGTAGCTAGGATGAAAAACAACTGAGAAAGGTATAAATATTGAGGACTCGGATGAGTTTTTTTAGATTTGCTTAGACTCGCTTAAGTGTCTCTTGACTATAGAGCAGGGCAGAGGCATTGTGCCAAGTCTATAGATTTCTACTACTCAGAGATTTAAGGTAAATGCTACCTTGATAATTGATGGATAACCTACTTAAACAATTTTAAGAAATGTAATACTGTAACAAAATTTAAAAGTTAAATTCTCTACTAGAAATAAGATTGTACTTTTCACCTTTTTAAGAACTGTTAACGTTGCAATTGACTGACCAGCTGTAAATTGCAGATAGGTTCTTCAATAAACCTCTGTATATTTTAGAATTGTCTCTCATAGTCTTCTGGATCACTAACTCCTGAACCATCTCTGTGCACTCTTTTGATGAAGAGGTACATTACTGAGGAAAGACCCCTGGACCCTTACAACATCCAAGACATTATAATCTGGCTGAAACTTGCTAAAAAGTGCTATCTGGAGGACCTTTTCTTTGGAGAGAGATAGACTAGACCTTCCGACCCATTCAGTGTCTTTAGGATTTGGCTGCCTCAACATTAAGTTGAGAGTGAACACCTGAGAAGTTCGTCTGATCCGGGATAGTTCCAAAGGGGCTAGAATTATATCATCACAGTTGGTGCCCAACGCGGCTATGAGTTGATACAGAACCCTATACTTCTATTTATATCTATATAAATATATTTTAGATCATTAAGTATCGAAGGAGTGTTTTACTGACAGTGGTACTAAGATTCAGATTTAAGTCTCCAGAGAAAACGGGGTCGAAATTTACCTTCGCCTGAAACAGGTCGCACCATCCGCTCCTGAAGTGTTTTTCTGCCGCTCCAGTGAGGTAATCGGTAAATTCTGCTCTTTGTCCTTATTTTCTGCAGCGGAACGGAAGTTGGTCATAATGGGGGCGGAAGTGGGACGATAAGTACTCCAGGGGGCAGAAGTGGAGCCGGAACGGAGTCTCCACTGCTGTCAGTCAGCAGTGGAACGGAGATGACATCACGTCACCACGCTCTCTCCTTCACTTAAAGGGGAGAGCAATCGGCACTTTGAAACTTCGGTCCACTGAGCCATCAGGAAGGGTTTCGGCGGGCCAGCAGTCTGGCACCCAAGAGGGGGTGCCAGACTGCCTGTTGGCAGCCCAGCCGAACCCAGAGGCATAATTGTCGACCCAACCTTGCCCTTGAAGGGCCGCTGCCATGGTTCACAGAGTGAAAGCAAGGTGCACCGACAGAAAAGGCTGTCGAGGACACTGCGCGGTGTATTAAAGATTTTTGCTGCTAAATTTCAAGGGAGTTGCGGTATGCCCTTTGATGACGCACTTAGGACGCCTGGCAGCAGTGGCGTGGAAATGGGGACCGCCAGAAAAATCCCCGAGCTGAATTTCGCTGGCGGCGACCATTGGACTGGAAGTTGGTGGCTGTTCGACTCTGCTGCCTGGCCGCTGCTTTCTGGCAGTAAATGGCCTTTTTGGGGAGCTGAATTTCAGTCCCAACAAGTCTCTGATCAAGCTTTGTAGAACTTAAATCAGCATTCTCTCAATATAACATTGAGGTTTAGAAATTTCTTATAAAGTTCATATTAAATCCTTAGTGAGGTTAGGTCCTGATAAAATGGCAAACCCTGTCGGAATTGGCCAAATCTCTCCATTAGAAAATTCAAATAATTGCTTTGTTGGAGAAAATAATCCTATCCCAGAAGGCTTTGATTTTTTGGGATAATCAAACAAATACTCCAAACCCACAGAATTCCTCAATGATATGGTGCACATCCGCACAATTTGGAGGCCGAATGAACGACGATATATATCTTTCACATAACGATCTTGAAGAGTACTTGAAAGCCATTGATAGTATTTTATCTAGACTTACCACTGCTGGGTACCTAATCAACATCAAAAAAAGAGTCAACTGGTTAGGGAGGTGGTAGATATTCTGGGCCTACGAATAACCTACGATTAACCCAATCTTTTAAAGAGAAACTGGCCATTATTCAATAGCTTAAAACTCTGAAAAACCTACAATCAAGTTTAGGACTCCTGAATTTTGCTCGATCCTTTACGCTAATCTTAGTTGAACTCTCAGCCCCCCTGTATACTAGATTTGAACAGGTTCCCTTTGGTTCTATAGATTAGTTCCACTCCAGCAGGGAGCTTGTTGAGAGTGAGATGGAGCATTGCAGCAAGGAAAAATCGAGAAGAGCATTGGTGCAATGAGACAGCCCTGCTTGACCCCAGTCCAGATATGGATTGGGTCTGTGGTGGATCCATTGGTCAGGATCTTAAGGCTTGCATGTCGTCATGGAGGAGGTGGATGATGGTGCCGAACTTTTGGGGGCAGCCGAAACAGAGGAGGATGCTCCATAGTCCCTCATGGTGGACAGCGTCAAAGGCCTTTGTGAGGTCAAAGAGGCCATGTACAGGGGTTGGTGCTGTTCCTTACATTTCTCTTGTAGTTCTCTTGTAGTTGTCGCACAGTGAAGATCATGTCCATTGTACCCCTTAGTGGACGGAATCTGCATTGTGGCTCTGGGAGGAGCTCTTCAGCCACAGGGAGAAGACGGTTGAGGAGGATTGTAACGATGACTTTCCCAATGGCCGACAGCAAGGAGATTCCTCTGTAGTTGCCGCAGTTGGACTTGTCCCCTTTTTTGAAGATGGTCATGAATACGGCATCATTGAGATCTCCCAGCATGCTCTCCTCCTTCCAGATACTGAACATAAGAAATAGGAGCAGGAGTAGGCCATATGGCCCCTCAAGCCTGCTCCACCAGTTAATACGATCTTGGCTGATCCGATCATGGACTCAGGTCCACTTTCCTGCCCGCTCCCCATAACCCCTTATTTCCTTATTCCCTTATTCGTTAAGAAACTGTCTATATCTGTCTTAAATTTATTCAATGACCCAGCTTCCACAGCTATCTGAGGCAGCGAATTCCATAGATTTACAACCCTCTGAGAGAAGAAATTCCTCCTTATCTCAGTTTTAAATGGGCGGCCTTTTTATTCTAAGATTAGGCCCCCTAATTCTAGTCTCCCCTATCAGTGGAAACATCCTCTCTGCATCCACCTTGTCAAGCCCCCTCATAATCTTATACATTTCGATAAGATCACCTCTCATTCTTCTGAATTCCAATGAGTGGAGGCCCAACCTCCTCAACCTTTCCTCATAAGTCAACCCTTGTATTCACTGCAGTTCAGAAGAATGAGAGGGGACCTCATAGAAACCTTTAAAATTCTGACGGGGTTAGACAGGTTAGATGCAGGAAGAATGTTCCCAATGTTGGGGAAGTCCAGAACCAGGGGACACAGTCTAAGGATAAGGGGTAAGCCATTTAGGACCGAGATGAGGAGGAACTTCTTCACCCAGGGAGTGGTGAACCTGTGGAATTCTCTACCACAGAAAGTTGTTGAGGCCAATTCACTAAATATATTCAAAAAGGAGTTAGATGAAGTCCTTACTACTAGGGGGATCAAGGGGTATGGCGAGAAAGCAGGAATGGGGTACTGAAATTGCACGTTCAGCCATGAACTCATTGAATGGCGGTGCAGGCTAGAAGGGCCGAATGGCCTACTCCTGCACCTATTTTCTATGTTTCTATGTAACCCCCTCATCTCCGGAATCAACCTAGTGAACCTTCTCTGAACTGCCTCCAAAGCAAGTATATCCTTTCATAAATATGGAAACCAAACCTGTACGCAGTATTCCAGGTGTGGCCTCACCAATACCCTGTATAACTGTAGCAAGACTTCCCTGCTTTTATACTCCATGCCCTTTGCAATAAAGGCCAAGATTTAATTGGCCTTCCTGATCACTTGCTGTACCTGCATACTATCCTTTTGTGTGTGTTTCATGCACAAGTACCCCCAGGGCCCGCTGTACTGCAGCACTTTGCAATCTTTCTCCATTTAAATCTTTGGTGACTCTAGATAACCTCGGGTTGATCGCACGTCCTCGTGACGGCGACGACTCATTCGAATGTCTGCCCTATCAACTTTCGATGGTACTTTCTGTGCCTACCATGGTGACCACGGGTAACGGGGCATCAGGTGGCGAGAAAGCAGGAATGGGGTACTGAAGTTGCATGTTCAGCCATGAACTCATTGAATGGCGGTGCAGGCTCGAAGGGCCGAATGGCCTACTCCTGCACCTATTTTCTATGTTTCAATGTTTTCTATGTTTCTATGTTAAATAATAACTTGCTCTTTGATTTTTTTCTGCCAAAGTGCATACCTCACACTTTCTATTATACTCCATCTGCCAAATTTTTGCCCACTCACTTAGCCTGTCTATGTCCTTTTGCAGATTTTGTGTGTCCTCCTCACATTACTTTTCCTCCCATCTTTGTATTGTCAGCAAACTTGGCTATGTTATACTCGGTCCAAGTCGTTAATATAGACTGTAAATAGTTGGGGTCCCAGCACTGATCCCTGCGGCACCTCACTAGTTACTGATTGCCAACCCGAGGTGAACCATTTATTCCGACTCTCTGTTAGTTAGCCAATCCTCTATTCATGCTAATATATTACCCCCAATCCCGTGAACTTTTATCTTGTGCAGTAACTTTTTATGTGGCACCTTGTCAAATGCCTTCTGGAAGTCCAAATACACCTCGTCCACTGGTTCCACTTTATCCACCCTGTTCATTACATCCTGAAAGAATTCCAGCAAATTTGTCAAACATGACTTCCCCTTCATAAATCCATGCTGACTCTGCCTGACCAAATTATGCTTTTCCAAATGGCCTGCTACTGCTTCTTTAATAATGGACTCCAACATTTTCACAACCACAGATGTTAGGCTAACTGGTCTATAGTTTCCTGCCTTTTGTCTGCCTCCTTTTTTTAAATAGGGGTGTTACATTTGCAGTTTTCCAATCTGCTGGGACCTCCCCAGAATCCAGCAAATTTTGGTAAATTACAACCAATGCATCCACAATCCCTGCCGTTACTTCTCTTAAGACCCTAAGATGCAAGCCATCAGGTCCAGGGGATTTATCTGCCTTTCGTCTCATCATCATACTAAGTACCACCTCCTTAGTGATTGTGATTGTGTTAAGTTCCTCTCCACCCACCCCCCCCAGCCCCTTGACTATCCACTGTTGGGATATTGTTAGTGTCCTCTACCGTAAAGACTGATACAAAATATTTGTTCAGAGTTCCTGCCATCTCCATGTTCCCAAGAGAGATGAGGTCATGCATTTATGCCAATACTGCTTCTCTGCCATACTTTAGTGCCTCAGTTGGGATTCCATCTGCTCCTGATGCCTTGTTATTTTTGAGCTGGTGGATGGCCTTTTCTACCTCGTGGAGGGCTGGGGTTTTACTGAGATGGTGACAGGTAGCATGCTGCGGGATGGAGTCGAGGACACTTGTGTCGAAGGCAGAGTCTCAGTTAAGGAGATCTTCGAAGTGCTCCCTCCAGTGTTCAACCTTCATCGCCTCCAGGCTACATCCAAGGTCGTCCCATCCTCTGTCATCGAACTACAGTACGGAGACGAAGCTTGCGTCTGCGCACATTTAGAGGCCAAACTCCAAGCCATCATCAACATCTTCATCGAGACGTACGAAAACATGGGCCTTAAACTAAACATCCGCAAGACAAAGGTCCTCCATCAACCTGACCGCGCCACACAGCACTGCCCTCTGTTCATCAAAATGCACGGCACGGCCTTGGACAAGGTGAAGCATTTTCCTTACCTCAGGAGCCTACTATCAGCAAGGGCAGACATCGATGACGAGGTCCAACACCGCCTCCAGTCTGCTAGCACAGCCTTCAGTCGCCTGAGGAAGAGAGTGTTTGAAGACCAGGACCTCAAATCTGACACCAAGCTTATGGTCTACAGGACAGTAGTGATACCCGTCCTCCTATATGGCTGAGACGTGGACTATATACAGTAGAAACCTCAAAGCGCTGGAGAAGTACCACCAGCGCCTTCTCCGCAAGATCCTGCAAATCCACTGGGAGGATAGACGCACCAACGTCAGTGCTCTCGCTCAGGCCAACATCCCCAGCGTCGAAGCCCTGACCACACTCGACCAGCTCAGTTGGGGGGCAGGGTGGGCCACATCATCCGCATGCCCAGCACGAGACTCCCTAAACAAGTGTTCTACTCGTAACTCCTACATGGCAAGCTAGCCCGAGGTTGTCAGAGGAAACGTTTCAAGGACACTCTCAAAGCCTCCTCGATAAAGTGCAACATCCCCACCGGTACCTGGGAATCCCTGGCCCAAGATCACCCAAAGCGGAGGAATAGCATCCAGGAGGGCGTTGAGCACCTCAAGTCTCGTCACCGAGAGCATGCACAAAACAAGCACAGATAGCGGAAGGAGCGTGCAGCAAACTGGAATCCCCACCAACCTTTGCCTTTAACCACTGTCTGCCCCACCTGTTAGAGACTGTAATTCCCGCATTGGACTGTACAGTCACCTGAGAACTCACTTTTAGAGTGGAAGCGTCTTCCTCGATTTCGAGGGACTGCCTATGATGATGATGCAAGAGTGGGCGAAGCGGCGAAAGGACCATTCATATTTTCACCAGACGGTTACTCAAAACTACAACAATTATGCCGAGAGGTACATGGAACAAATGGACTTGCACATCTCCCTCAATATTCAGCCGAGGTCAAAAGGTGGCACTAAAGTGGCAGTTGTGGGTTTTTTTAAACAATGAAAAGAAAATTGTGCCCACTTAGTTCCATTCTTATAACTTTTTCAATGTTGAAAGGAGAAACATTAAAAAAAAGGGTCATGACTGTGGTAGTCCAAAGCCTCATCAAGGCAAAAACCCTTCAAGGGAGATACCCCATTACCATCTATATTGAGATTTGTGACGAGATCAGTACTAAGGATGGCCTCTGATGAAAAAAGAACCACCCAGATCCGATATGATCGTTCTTTAATGATCCTGCACTCATTTTTAAATTCCTATCCTCGGAAATGGACTGAGAGCATCTCCCCATCATGGAGGATGATGATACAGAGGAAGAAATCAAATAAATGCCCAAGAGACCACTTACAGAATACCATCGTCATTTACTGTGATGAGTCGTCAATGACGACTAAAAAGGGGACATCCCAACAATCCTCAGCTGGGATGGGGATAGTAGTCGGGACTTTGAGAGATTCCTATTCTTTTTATCCAGAAGAATTACTGTCCATACCCCTTGGCCATAAGACAGCACAATATGCTGAAGCAGCAGCACTATGGTATGCTTTAGAAAAGGCAGGCCTTATTAAACCCACATTAATCTGTACAGATAGCGCCTATTGTAAAAGAGGATATAACCAGGACCTAGTGTTCTGGGGACAAACAAAATTTATCATAAGGGTAAACCCATAAAACATAAGTCGTCGTGGGAAAATGTTCTCCGTTCGAAGATGGAGAAACAACATTTGTAGGTAATTTATGTGAACAGGCATACCACTGGGACAACAGTCTTGCAGACAAACAAGCAAAACTTTAGGTCTCACTGAGGCAGAAAGGGCAGCTAATCAGGATGAGGAACTGATTTGGCTATTAGATCCAACAAAAGAGAATCCACCAGGATTCCTTGTTAAAAATCTTTCGACGCAGACAATGCATGTGAAATGTCAGAAATGTCATTACTTAAATACCTCGCACTATGCGATTTCCTGCAGACGTGAGGAGATCATACACTTTTCTAGGTTTAAATCGACTCACATCTGGATGGGTGGTAATGAGTATGATGGACCCATTCACTATAACCTTGGTCAAGTACGATGGCACAAGGGAAAACACGGAGGAAGGAACCTTCTTTGTAATTCAAAGTTATCTTCCAACGGGACATACATTTGTTAAAAAGATAATCAAGTTCCTAATGACACTTCTACCCAGCACACTTCAGAATTCTCTGGCATCAGAGTTTATTCACTTTACTCCTGGTGTAAGGACGTTGGCTGGGATACAGTCAAGATAAACTACAAAAAATATTGATTTATGCGAACAGAACCTTACCGATTCAGAATCGAGCAGAAGCTATCAAACCTTACCTCTCTTAAAGTTCAATTTCCTTTGAGGAACAGTTTGATAATACTTCTTTTCCAATATACCAATCGGGTGTTTATAGAGTGGTTGTACCTTTAAAATCAGTCTTTTACGGACTTTATCAAGTCAAGTGACTCTTCCCGACATTGCAAGAAACATTCTACATTGATGAATACCCACTCATTCCAACAATCTTCTCTGCTACTAGCAGAGTCTGTCCTCACGCTGGATCAATGGAACAGCGATCAAGATTGTGGATTTCGTTAAGCTCCAGAAATCGCTAATAGTCACAGGTCTTTGAACTATCCACTAAAAGCTCCTCTGTACAGACAAGGGCATTAGACTCTATAGCCTTATGACAGCTATTCACATGTCCCTTTTAAAACTCCAATCTAATAAGGTTCCTTGGTCATGGTATGGAACTCCTTTCCTCAATGACCTCGGACTCAATATAAGAAAGAAAGCGCTTGCTGGACTCACATCTCATGCCATGCTTCACAATATTAATTCACTTCCCACCGAGAGCACCCTACTCGAAGATACTGTTTGGCTTGCTGAATCTATCAAATGGAGCCTGGATAACCTCTTTACAATCCCATTGATAAAACAGACCGAGATCTATTACAAACAGTGGAAAATCCTTAATTTAGGCCTTATTAAGACCACAGGATAATTCAGGGCCTTGGTAACAGTTCAACATCCGTATGACCGGATGGCCCATCCATACTTGGAGCCTAATTCCACTTTCAATTCTACCTGCACGACATATGATTCTCCTTCATGCTGAAGAATGCACTAATCAGGGGTTCTTTATCTGTAATAAATGGGAAAAATTTAAGCAATGTGGAAAAGGTTCTGATAGGGCACGCCCTATCACCTCTACACCAGTTAGACCAGATTACTGGAGACATTTCCCTTTGGGGAATGGATCCAATGCGGTCATTACGGCTTCCAAGTGTTCCGACTGTGGACTGGACTCAGGCACTTGGATGATAACACCCTCTAAATATGTCACCTGTTGTGGACACACTCTCTAATATGTTAAATCCTCTAGATCGAGGAATTCCTTTGCCCCTAGAATTATTTATGCACCGATCAAACTTAGCAAACTTAGTACAGTTCTTAGTCAGTTACAGGGCATGGAACTAATTCTTACCTATACCAATTATTCAGTCGAGGATACTATTAAAAGGACACAACACTTGCCGTCGCAAATTGAATTGGATAATATTTGGCAAGCCCCAGATTGGCTTAATGGCTTATAGGTTGAGGTATTATAGAGACAATGCCAGGTTAGCTTCAGTTACTAATTATTATTGATTGGATCACTGATGCTGTCTCAGGAATATTTGGAAGTATTTTTGGTGTCTTCTCATGCATCATTCCAGTGCTCAGGTAAATGCTGTCTAACCTGCTGAGATTTCCAGCATTTTATGTATTTGTTTCAGATTCCAGCATCCGCAGTATTTTTTCTTTTGTATTATAACCTTTATATTGCTTCCAACCATTGGACTACTTTGGCATCCACTCCAAGGGGTGCAAAAACTTTGATTAAAGAATCACAACTTGCAAGAACTGCCGCTGCACTCCTTTAATCACATATAAGGGGCCTCGGAAAGGATGGTGGAATTTGAATAAGCACGGCCTTGTGCTCCGCATTTTGTAAGCCTACTCACGGACGTTCAAAACTCATCTTCCATTGCCACACCTCAATTGAATCTGCCATCTTATTGACCGGATTCAACTATCAATTGCTGCTCTTATGGGACATTGCTCAGTGTGTCAAGCTTCAGCCAGCTCAAAAGACACTGCAAAGTCTCCGAGACTCATGTGAATGACTCACCTCTATGGAACATTGCATTTACCAATTAGACATTCTAATTACATGTTGTTCCACTAATTGTATGAAAAAGTACTCATCATTCTTCAAAATTCTGTTCAATTTGAAATAAGGCTTAACATTGGCCTTGGAATGGTTTAGAGGAACTTTGATATAGCACATATTTAGACCATTGCAAATTTCGGGATAGTAATATTGTTCGGTGTATTCTTGAAATCTTGTTTGATGAATATTGACCAAATCCTGCCCTTGCTGCTCACGCTCATGTTAGTCAAGAGGAATTCTAGCTATAAAGGAATTCTAGCCTTGAAGGGTCGACCCTGGATAAGTTACTTTATAACTTCTTAAAATAAGAGAATTTTTGAAAATGTAGCCTGTTGAATTGACTCATAAACAAATGGCATCTGCCCTTTGACCATAGCTTGGTAAACTCATAATCGACAATTATCGAAACAGTAGTTAGTTCAGCTGAATTGACTAAATTTGAAGTATCTATTGCATAAACAAGACCAATTCTTGTGACCCTGGATAGTTATATTATAACTTGTTACAAGCAGCGCGAGTCCGGGGTCGGCGAGAGGCCTATAAAGGCCAGCGGGAGTCGAGCAGTCAGTCGAGGAGGCGGGAGCTCGGAGCAGCGCGAGTCCGGGGTCGGCGAGAGGCCTATAAAGGCCAGCGGGAGTCGAGCAGTCAGTCGAGGAGGCGGGAGCTCGGAGCAGCGCGAGTCCGGGGTCGGCGAGAGGCGTGCCGGTGCAGCTACAGGGAGAAGGCAAAAAAACAAAGGTGACGTCACAGCCTAGGGGGTAAGTGATTGGCTGGTGATTGGTGAGTAGTTTTTCTTTTTCTTCTTATATTGGTCAGTAACTTTTAACATTGTTAATACCAGTTTAAGTGTATCTAAGGGTTAAGACATGGCAGGAGAGCTCGGTCGGGTGTTATGCTCCTCCTGTACCATGTGGGAACTCAGGGACGCTTCCGGTGTCCCTGACGACTATGTGTGCGGGAAGTGTATCCGCCTCCAGCTCCTGACGGTCCGCGTTACGGAATTGGAGCTGAAGGTGGATTCACTCTGGAGCATCCACGATGCTGAGAATGACGTGAGTAGCACGTGTAACGAGCTGGTCTTACCGCAGGGAAAGGGTCCACAGCCAGATAGGGAATGGAAGACCAGCAGGAAGAGTAGAGCAAGGAAGGTAGTGCAGGGGTCCCCTGCGGTCATCCCCCTGCAAAACAGATACACTGCTTTGAGTACTGTTGAGGGGAATGACTCATCAGGGGAGGGCAGCAGCAGCCAAGTTCATGGCACCGTGGCTGGCTCTGCTGCACAGGAGGGCAAGAAAAAGAGTGGGAGAGCGATAGTGATAGGGGATTCAATTGTGAGGGGAATAGATAGGCGTTTCTGCGGCCGCAACCGAGACTCCAGGATGGTATGTTGCCTCCCTGGTGCAAGGGTCAAGGATGTCTCTGAGCGGGTGCAGGACATTCTGAAATGGGAGGGAGAACAGCCAGTTGTCGTGGTGCACATTGGTACCAACGACATAGGCAAAAAAAGGGATGAGGTCCTACGAAACGAATTTAAGGAGCTAGGAGCTAAATTAAAAAGTAGGACCTCAAAAGTAGTAATCTCGGGATTGCTACCAGTGCCACGTGATAGTCAGAGTAGGAATCGCAGGATAGCGCAGATGAATACGTGGCTTGAGCAGTGGTGCAGCAGGGAGGGATTCAAATTCCTGGGGCATTGGGACCGGTTCTGGGGGAGGTGGGACCAGTACAAACCGGACGGTCTGCACCTGGGCAGGACTGGAACCAATGTCCTAGGGGGAGTGTTTGCTAGTGCTGTTGGGGAGGATTTAAACTAATATGGCAGGGGGATGGGAACCAATGCAGGGAGACAGAGGGAAACAAAAAGGAGCCAAAAGCAAAAGACAGAAAGGAGATGAGGAAAAGTGTAGGGCAGAGAAACCCAAGGCAAAGAACAAAAAGGGCCACTGTACAGCAAAATTCTAAAAGGACAAAGGGTGTTAATAAAACAAGCCTGAAGGCTTTGTGTCTTAATGCAAGGAGTATCCGCAATAAGGTGGATGAATTAATTGTGCAAATAGATGTTAACAAATATGATGTGATTGGGATTACGGAGACGTGGCTCCAGGATGACCAGGGCTGGGAACTCAACATTCAGGGGTATTCAACATTCAGGAAGGATAGAATAAAAGGAAAAGGAGGTGGGGTAGCATTGCTGGTTAAAGAGGAGATTAATGCAATAGTTAGGAAAGACATTAGCTTGGATGATGTGGAATCTATATGGGTAGAGCTGCAGAACACCAAAGGGCAAAAAACGTTAGTAGGAGTTGTGTACAGACCTCCAAACAGTAATAGGGATGTTGGGGAGGGCATCAAACAGGAAATTAGGGGTGCATGCAATAAAGGTGTAGCAGTTATAATGGGTGACTTTAATATGCACATAGATTGGGCTAGCCAAACTGGAAGCAATACGGTGGAGGAGGATTTCCTGGAGTGCATAAGGGATGGTTTTCTAGACCAATATGTTGAGGAACCAACTAGGGGGGAGGCCATCTTAGACTGGGTGTTGTGTAATGAGAGAGGATTAATTAGCAATCTCATTGTGCGAGGCCCCTTGGGGAAGAGTGACCATAATATGGTGGAATTCTGCATTAGGATGGAGAATGAAACAGTAATTTCAGAGACCATGGTCCAGAACTTAAAGAAGGGTAACTTTGAAGGTATGAGGCGTGAATTGGCTAGGATAGATTGGCGAATGATACTTAGGGGGTTGACTGTGGATGGGCAATGGCAGACATTTAGAGACCGCATGGATGAAGTGCAACAATTGTACATTCCTGTCTGGCGTAAAAATAAAAAGGGGAAGGTGGCTCAACCGTGGCTATCTAGGGAAATCAGGGATAGTATTAAAGCCAAGGAAGTGGCATACAAATTGGCCAGAAATAGCAGCGAACCTGGGGACTGGGAGAAATTTAGAACTCAGCAGAGGAGGACAAAGGGTTTGATTAGGACAGGGAAAATGGAGTACGAGAAGAAGCTTGCAGGGAACATTAAGGCGGATTGCAAAAGTTTCTATAGGTATGTAAAGAGAAAAAGGTTGGTGAAGACAAACGTAGGTCCCCTGCAGTCAGAATCAGGGGAAGTCATAACGGGGAACAAAGAAATGGCGGATCAATTGAACAAGTACTTTGGTTCGGTATTCACTAAGGAGGATACAAACAACCTTCCGGATATAAAAGGGGTCAGAGGGTCTAGTAAGGAAGAGGAACTGAGGGAAATCTTTATTAGTCGGGAAATTGTGTTGGGGAAATTGATGGGATTGAAGGCAGATAAATCCCCAGGGCCTGATGGCCTGCATCCTAGAGTACTTAAGGAGGTGGCCTTGGAAATAGCGGATGCATTGACAGTCATTTTCCAACATTCCATTGACTCTGGATCAGTTCCTATGGAGTGGAGGGTAGCCAATGTAACCCCACTTTTTAAAAAAGGAGGGAGAGAGAAAACAGGGAATTATAGACCGGTCAGCCTGACCTCAGTAGTGGGTAAAATGATGGAATCAATTATTAAGGATGTCATAGCAGTGCATCTGGAAAATGGTGACATGATAGGTCCAAGTCAGCATGGATTTGTGAAAGGGAAATCATGCTTGACAAATCTTCTGGAATTTTTTGAGGATGTTTCCAGTAAAGTGGACAAAGGAGAACCAGTTGATGTGGTATATTTGGACTTTCAGAAGGCTTTCGACAAGGTCCCACACAAGAGATTAATGTGCAAAGTTAAAGCACATGGGATTGGGGGTAGTGTGCTGACGTGGATTGAGAACTGGTTGTCAGACAGGAAGCAAAGAGTAGGAGTAAACGGGTACTTTTCAGAATGGCAGGCAGTGACTAGTGGAGTGCCGCAAGGTTCTGTGCTGGGGCCCCAGCTGTTTACATTGTACATTAATGATTTAGACGAGGGGATTAAATGCAGTATCTCCAAATTTGCAGATGATACTAAGTTGGGTGGCAGTGTGAGCTGCGAGGAGGATGCTATTAGGCTGCAGAGTGACTTGGATAGGTTAGGTGAGTGGGCAAATGCATGGCAGATGAAGTATAATGTGGATAAATGTGAGGTTATCCACTTTGGTGGTAAAAACAGAGAGACAGACTATTATCTGAATGGTGACAGATTAGGAAAAGGGAAGGTGCAACGAGACCTGGGTGTCATGGTACATCAGTCATTGAAGGTTGGCATGCAGGTACAGCAGGCGGTTAAGAAAGCAAATGGCATGTTGGCCTTCATAGCGAGGGGATTTGAATACAGGGGCAGGGAGGTGTTGCTACAGTTGTACAGGGCCTTGGTGAGGCCACACCTGGAGTATTGTGTACAGTTTTGGTCTCCTAACTTGAGGAAGGACATTCTTGCTATTGAGGGAGTGCAGCGAAGGTTCACCAGACTGATTCCCGGGATGGCGGGACTGACCTATCAAGAAAGATTGGATCAATTGGGCTTGTATTCACTGGAGTTCAGAAGAATGAGAGGGGACCTCATAGAAACGTTTAAAATTCTGACGGGTTTAGACAGGTTAGATGCAGAAAGAATGTTCCCAATGTTGGGGAAGTCCAGAACCAGGGGTCACAGTCTGAGGATAAGGGGTAAGCCATTTAGGACCGAGATGCGGAGAAACTTCTTCACCCAGAGAGTGGTGAACCTGTGGAATTCTCTACCACAGAAAGTAGTTGAGGCCAATTCACTAAATATATTCAAAAGGGAGTTAGATGAAGTCCTTACTACTCGGGGGATCAAGGGTTATGGCGAGAAAGCAGGAAGGGGGTACTGAAGTTTCATGTTCAGCCATGAACTCATTGAATGGCGGTGCAGGCTAGAAGGGCTGAATGGCCTGCTCCTGCACCTATTTTCTATGTTTCTATGTTTCTTCTAATGGGACACATGTTGTAACAACAGTCAAGTGCCCATCACATAAACAAATGGCACCTGCCCTTAGATGGTAACCTCACAATGGTCATATGTTGATAGTGGTTAGCTGGATGCAAAAGTCAGCTAAAATATAATTAGCAGTGAATAACTTGGTTAACAAAAAACACTTGTAGCTAGGATGAAAAACAACCGAGAAAGGTATAAATATTGAGAGCTCAGATTTGTTTCTTTAGATTTGCTTAGACCCGCTTAAGCGTCTCTCGACTATAGAGCAGGGCAGAGGCAGCATGCCAGCTCTATAGTTTTCTACTACTCGGGGATTTAAAGTAAATGCTACCTTGATAATTGAAGGATATCCTGTTTAAACAATTTTAAGAACTGTAATACTGTAACGAAATTTAGATTTTCTACTAGAAATAAGAATGTATTTTTCAGCTTTTTAAGAACTGTTAACTGTTTCACCAGCTGTAAATTGCAGATTGGTTCTTTAATAAACCTGTGTATATTTTAGAATTATCTCATATAGTCTTCTGTATCGCTAACTCCTGAACCACATCTCCGTACTTCCGTACTCTCTTTTGGTGAAGAGGTATATTACTGAGGAGAGACCCCCAGACGCTTACAATATCCAGGACATTATAATCTGGCTGAGACGTTCTAAAAAGTGATATTTGGAGGACGGTAACATTCTTGGGTTGTCCCTTTCCTTTGGGGAGAGATAGACTAGACCTTCAGATCCAGTGTCTTTAGGATTTGGTTACCTTAGCGTTAAGTTGAGAGTGAACACCTGAGAAGTACGCCTGATGCGGGATAGTCCCAAAAGGGCTAGGATTGTAATCCACCACAGTTAATGAGTGTGTGGCACTGGGTGATTTACAGCACACAAATGAGCTGGAGGAATGAGAGGATGCGCTAACTAGTCCCACAACTCATGGGTACTCATCTCAAAAGAAGGATGTTCAAGAAACATCATACCTACGTGTAGTGCCTTTGAGGTCAGTCGCCGAAGATGTGCGGTAACTGACAGATGTGACTGTGACGTCGACAGTCATCGTTTGTGGCAACATCAGGGAAGTTTTTTCTTTCATTGCAGGAATCAGTGGATCATTGGAATCAGGAGCTTTACTGGAATCTGCAGCTATCCCCACCTTAGAAACAGCCAGGAACAAATCAGTGCCTCCTCCTGCATGGAAGCAGAGACTGCTGATCTGGTGGCATTAGGGGATAGATTCAACCGAAAGCTTCATCCCAGCTTTCATCCCTTGGGTGCCTGGGATGCAGGCTTCTGTCTCCTACGGTTTTTTTTTTTTAAAAGCATTTAATAGCTGCCGTTAGATCAGATGATTAAAACTTGAATTATAACTCGGGCCAAAGAAATATAATACATATCATAGGATGGGTACCAGACTGAAGGATTGTCACTATTTGAAGCTGGGGGAGGAGGAGTTATGGGTGTTGTGACAAAGGTAGATTGTTAAACAGATGAGAAACCTTCATTGCTAAGTTGTCTCCTGATGCTCCTTGCAGCTGTTATTGAGGAGCCCTTTGACTAACTGTTTTCCTAATTGCTCTCTTGCATATTGTTCTGCCCCCAAAGCAGCTAGTGTCACCTACCTAAGAATATCCATGTCCAGGTTGACAATGTGGTTGACTCATAACTACCCTCTCAAATGGCCGAGCAAGACATTCAGTTGCATCAAACCGCTACAAAGAACAGCGGTTCAAGGTGATGGCTCACCACCACCTTCTCAAGGGCAATTAAGGATGGGCAATAAACGCTGACTTTGCCGGTGATGCCCACATCCCATGAATGAAATAAAGTGTATAGATGATATGAAGCACATTGCAGAGCCCCTCCAGACCCCAACAATCCTTTAAATGATTACTCTGGTCGAGGCATGTGCTCGTTGTAGTGTTCCTCAGCAGCTGTTCTTGCAGCTGTGGGGTCATCATCCATGCAAGCAAAGGGTATGCCTCGTAACCCACAATCCATCCGTTCACATGATTATCTTTCTTGAGTTTAGGCAGGGCAGAATTCTTAAGAACAAATGCATGAAATACCCAGCTCTCCTGAAAAGTGCATCTGCCACCTGATGAGCACTTGCCTGGGTGGCACCCTGACTTATTACATAATTACCCCATGGCAGCTCAAGATGACCCAGTGGCATAAAGGTTGAGAATGGTCATCACCTTCACAGCCACAGATAGAGCCGTCTGGGTAGATGACTTTGACTGCAGGTTTCCTGTAAAAGCTGGCGCAATAGCTCCATTATCTCTTTGAGCTCTTCACAAAGGTCTTAAGATTAACATGGCCTGTAAATTCTTTAGGTTGCAATATCATGAAGGGTGCCTCACTTCCTTTTCTCAATCTTCTCATGTTGTAATTCCTTCTCCATTGTACCGGCAAACAGAAGAATGCCGATTGGGAATCCTGTAATAGAGAGCACCACATAGTGGACTACTACGCCACCTAGTGGGCTATGTGGTAATGCAACTACACATGTCAATACAATAAAAGGTCACATCTCAGGATCTTGTAGAGCCATCTTGTGTATCTGTGTATTTGTGATGTCATAAAGGATGTATCACATTGGCGATGTAGGATGGGATTTCTGGATTTCCTTGATGAAAGTTTTGTTGATGAATAATTATGCCAACCAACAGAGAGACTTGAAGAGGTTCTTTGTTTTGCAGAAGAGCTAAAAATCCAAGGTAAATTACAAGCGCACTTGGCTCAGGGTAAAAAAGTTTCTCCTCATCTCGGTTTTAAATGGATTACCCCTTATCCTTAGACTGTGTCCCCTGGTTCTGGACTTTCCCAAAATTGGGAACATTCTTCCTGCATCTAACCTGTCCAGTCCCGTCAGAATTTTATACGTTTCTATGCGATCCCCTCTCATTCTTCTAAATTCCAGTAAGTATAAGCCTAGCCGATCAAGTCTTTCCTCATATGTCAGTCCTGCCATCCCAGGCATAGAAACATAGAAACATAGAAAATAAGTGCAGGAGCAGGCCATTCAGCCCTTCTAGCTTGCACCGCCATTCAATGAGTTCATGGCTGAACATGAAACTTCAGTACCCTCTTCCTGCTTTCTCACCATACCCCTTGATCCCCCGAGTAGTAAGGACTTCATCTAACTCCCTTTTGAATATATTTAGTGAATTGGCCTCAACTACTTTCTGTAGAGAATTCCACAGGTTCACCACTCTCTGGGTGAAGAAGTTTCTCCTCATCTCGGTCCTAAATGGCTTACCCCTTATCCTTAGACTGTGTCCCCTGGTTCTGGACTTTCCCAAAATTGGGAACATTCTTCCTGCATCTAACCTGTCCAGTCCCGTCAGAATTTTAAACGTTTCTATGAGGTCCCCTCTCATTCTTCTGAACTCCAGTGAATACAAGCCCAGTTGATCCAGTCTTTCTTGATAGGTCAGTCCCACCATCCCGGGAATCAGTCTGGTGAATCTTCGCTGCACTCCCTCAATAGCAAGAATGTCCTTCCTCAAGTTAGGAGACCAAAACTGTACACAATACTCCAGGTGTGGCCTCACCAAGGCCCTGTACAACTGTAGTAACACCTCCCTGCCCCTGTACTCAAATCCCCTTGCCATTTGCTTTCTTAACCGCCTGCTGTACCTGCATGCCAACCTTCAATGACTGATGTACCATGACACCCAGGTCTCGTTGCACCTTCCCTTTTCCTAATCTGTCACCATTCAGATAATAGTCTGTCTCTCTGTTTTTACCACCAAAGTGGATAACCTCACATTTATCCGCATTATACTTCATCTGCCATGCATTTGCCCACTCACCTAACCTATCCGAGTCACTCTGCAGCCTCATAGCATCCTCCTCGCAGCTCACACTGCCACCCAACTTAGTGTCATCCGCAAATTTGGAGATACTACATTTAATCCCCTCGTCTAAATCATTAATGTACAATGTAAACAGCATTGCGTGACCCACTTTGTTTGTGGGATGAAAAATGAAGCAATAAGAAAGCTGTTGACAATCCCTAACTTGACTTTTGATTTATCTTGTCAGACAGCAATGTCAACGGATATGACCGACCAATACTCCCGAGAATTTCTTGCCATTTCGTCATCAGACAATCGAGGTGAATCGCCTGCATGTTAAAAGTAAAAGACAGTTGGGCACCAAGGCCTCAGCAAAGACATGCCGACCAAAGAATCATCATCATGGGCAGTTCCTCGGAATTGAGGAAGACTTGCTTCCACTCTTATGAGTTCTTAGGTGGCTGTACAGTCCAATTCAAAAACCACAGTCTCTGTCACAGGTGGGACAGATAGTCGTTGAGGGAAAGGGTGGGCAGGGAGTCTGGTTTGCCGAACGCTCCTTCCGCTGCCTGCTCTTGATTTCTGCATGCTCTCGGTGACGATACTCAAGGAGCTCTGCGCCCTCCCGAATGCACTTCCTCCACTTAGGGCAGTTATGGCCAAGGGCTCCCAGGTGTCAGTAGGGATGTCGCACTTTATCAGGGAGGCTTTGAGGGTGTCCTTGTAACATTTCCTCTGCCTGCCTTTGGCTCTTTTGCCGTGGACGAGTTCTGAGTAGAGCGCTTGCTTTGGGAGTCTCGTATCTGGCATGCAAACTATGAGCTGATCAAGTATGGTCAGTGCTTCAATGCTGGGAATGATGGCCTGGATGAGGATGCTAATGTTTGTGCGTCTGTCCTCCCAGGGGATTTGCAGGATCTTGCGGAGACATCGCTGGTGGTATTTCGGTATTGCTCCAGCGACTTGAGTGTCTACTGTACATGGTCCACGTCTCTGAGCCATACAGGAGGGCGGTTATTACTACTGCCCTGTAGACCATGAGCTTAGTGATAGTTTTGAGGGACTGGTCTTCAAACATTCTTTTCCTCAGGCGGCCGAAGGCTGCACTAGCGCACTGGAGGCGGTGTTGGATCTCGTCGTCAATGCCTGCTCTTGTTGATAGGAGGCTCTAGAGATAGGGGAAGTGGTCCATGTTGTCCATGGCCACACCGTGGATCTTGATGTCTGGGGGGCAATGCTGTGCGGCGAGGACAGGCTGGTGGAGGACGTTTGTCTTACTAATGTTTAGCGTAAGGCCCATGCTTTCATACACCTCGGTAAATACGTTGACTATGTCCTGGAGTTCAGCCTGTGTGTGTGCACAGACGCAGGTGTCGTCCGCATACTGTAGCTCGACAACAGAGGTTGGAGTGGTCTTGGACATGGCCTGGAGATGGCGAAGGTTGAACAGCTTCTCACTGGTTCTGTAGTTTAGTTCCACTCCAGCAGGGTACGTCACCATCCTTCGGCTGCTCCACGAAGACATGCAAGCCGTGATCCTTACCAACGGATCCGTCACAGACCCAATTTACATCCGGACCGGGGTCAAGCAGGGCTGCGTCATTGCCCCAACCCTCTTCTCAATCTTCCTCGCTGCCATGCTCCACCTCACAATTAACAAGCTCCCCGCTGGAGTGGAACTGAAGAATAAATTGATGTTCAAAGCTAGAAGTAGAAACTGCCAGAGACTACATCGCATTGAAGAGAAACAACAGGAGGAGGTGGTTCTGGAGATACATGTCATCAGGAGCATGAGGGTATCTAACAACGACTCGCAAAGTATTGTCATCCAAGTAGATGTTGCAGGAACCAGGATACCCATGGAAATCGACACTGGTGCATCTGCGAGCTTAGTACTGGAATCGCTATATCTTGACAATTTGAGTGATTTTCCACTGGAGAAGTCGAAGATAGAGCTGCGAGGCTACTCAGGAGAGCAAATCCCTGTGGTAGGATGTGATAGTATCGGTGACATTTCAGAGATTGAAAAAACAGGTCCATTGGAAGTGGTCAGAATAATGCGACACAGCATTCAAAGAGTGTAAAAGCCCGTTGGTAGAGAGTACCATGTTAGTAAACTATGACGTATCTAAGGAGATCAAGCTAGCATATGACACCTCTCCATATGGAGTTGGGGCAGTGATGTCTCATGTACTGCACTCTCAGTGCCAGTGAGCATAATTATGTACAGGTCGAAAGAGAAGCATTGGCATTAACTTTTGGGGTGAAGAAGTTCCACAAATACTTGTATGGTCATAAGTTTACCATCGTTATGGACCCTATGCCCCTGACAGCAATCCTCCACCAAAGTCCCCAGTTCCAACCGTGGCTGCATCCCGAATGCAGAGATGGGGTTTGATTTTGTTAGCATTTATGTATGACATTGCATACAGACAATCAGCTGATCACAGTAATGCTGATGCTATGTCCAAGTTGCTATCCACATCACAATCGCGAAGAAGTGTTCTATTTTTCATGCATTGATGAACTGCCAGTTACAGCTGAAGAGATTGGTGGAGCAACCAAGCATGATCCAGTTATGTCGAAGATGTATGATTACATAGCAAATGGTTGGCCAAACCAGGTGTCAGAGAAAGATATTCATCCATACTTCATTCCTAGGAATGAATTATCAGTGGATAAAGATTGTATCATGTAGTGTGCAAGAGTAGCTATTCCAATTAAGTTCAGGTCCAAATTATTTGGAGATCTTCATGACCAGCACTTGGGAATGTGCTTGACCAAGAGTTTTGCATGCAGTTACTTATGGTGGCCAGTTCTAGATAGATATAGAGTGCATCATTAGTCAGTGTACAACATGTCAATCGGTAAGCACATCATCAACATCAACACCATTACATCCATGGAAATGGCCTCCCGGGGTATGGCAAGGATTACATATTGATTTTGCTGAACTAGGAGGACAACAGTCATTCATTGTGATTGATGTGAAGATGTGTTTCTGATATGGAAAATAATAAAACACTAGCCATTTGCGAAGATTGTTTTCTTCATATGGCCTCCCAGAAGAAATTGTGTCTGATAATGGGCCGCTATTTTGTTCAGAAGAATTTGCACAGTTCTTGAGCAGAAATGGTGTGAAACATACCAAGGTTTCACCATACCACCCTGCTTCAAATGGTGCAGCAGAGCGCAGAGTACCTATTGTAAAACGTGCCCTCATCAAGCAAATGTTGGATTCAAATCCAAAGAAAAAGCAGTTGTCGTTGGATCACAAATTAGCAAATTTTTTAATTACTTATCATAATACTCCTCATACAACCACTGATAGAACATCAGCAGAGTTGTTTCTCAAACGACAGCCACGAACCAGGTTCTTTTTGTTAAAGCCAAACTTGACAGTCAGTAGAAGATAAATAATCAAGACAGAAAGAGAATCATGACGGAGCAAAGTAAGAGAAAGAAGTGTGAAATTGAATCGGCTGGTTAGAGTGAAGAACCATCACCATAAATGATTAAAGTGGTTGCCAGGAAGGATAGTGAAGATATGTGGCCCTCACACATATTTGCTCAAGATGTTTGATTATGGACAGGTTAGGTTTGTTCACATTGATCATATTTTACCTACAGATGTGCAAAGTGTTGAAAGTTGGAAGATTCAATTATTTCTGTTGAGTCAGATAGTCTTGTTACAAGTAGAGTACTAGTAGCAAATCCTACATCAGATGAGGAGCGGCGAATGTTTGTGGCCGAGGAGCGGCGAGAGATCGTGGCGGAATGTGGCAAATGAAGAAATGGGGCCCAGAAGAGCCGAGGGCCCAGGGGCAGCAATATGTGCGCGCACTAGGTCCGTGCAGCACAGCATGTCTCCAGTCATCCTGGTTTATCCTTGCCACTGGATAAAGGCCTAGCTTTGTCAAGCCTGTGTGGTGGTTTGCGTGCAACAGTCACCACACGTTAATAAAATCCACGCACAGTTCTTCCACCCCTTCAATTGGAGTTCAGAACTGGAATATCGGGTCCTTCATTGAAGCATCTGTGAACTCATGTGGAAGCAAGTCATCCTCGTTCAAGGTAGCGTCAATGATGATGATGATATACTAGAAACACGTCCAAGAGAAAGTCAGAATTTAAGTCCGAGACCGAGTCAGGCAGACAAACAGTCTGAAGTTGTAGAGAGTTCAAATGTAGATCAAGGGCTGTCCTTGGAGAAAAACTTTCCTCAGGATCAGCCTCAAATGAGTCTAAGTTTGACACCAAGTTTGGAAGGTTCTGTTCAAGTGCAAAGGTATCTTCTTTGAAACAGAAAGCCTGTGGTTAAGTTTGATTTGTAAATATGGCAAAATAAGTCCATATCTTTTGTTGTGTATTACCATGCAAATTAAGTATGATGATTATTTTGTTATGATTACTTCTTCATTAAGGAGGGAGAAGTGTAATATATAGCTTCCCTCTAGTGGACTACAGTGGTAATGCAACTACTCATGTAAATACAATAAAAGGATCATATGACAAGGTTACATGACAATTTCCTGTAGAGCCATCTTGTGTAGCTGTGTGTTTGTGATGTAAAGAATATATCACAAATCCCATACTTCGTCCTCAGGACTTCTCACCAAGGGTGGGGAAAAAGTATCCTGATGGACTCAGTCAGAAGAAAACCTCATCACGGACACGGTTCTGAAAAAAGATTATCAACCTGAAACATTAACTCTATTTCTCTCTCCACAGATGCTGCTTTATTACTGCATCCGCAGTATTTTTCTTTTGCAGAAGAAAGCCTTGTATATCTTTCACTATGTGATCCCTGGTGTTCAGCGAGTGCAGCTTTTGGGATTTTGGCACACCAATGCCATTGGCTGTGATTTCAAGAAGCTCTATGGGGACTTGGTAGGTGGGCTGGGAGGCCCAAACAAGCATCGCAAACTGGAGTGCGTTGATTTTGGGGAAAAGGAAAACTGTGAAAATTACTACTTGCTCCAATTTACCAACATTAAATCAGCTCCACTAATAAACCAAAAACAGTAAGTGACGGGCCTCAAATCAATGAGAAAACAACCAAACTGCAGTGGTGTCAATTGAGGGGTTTTAGTGGTTTTGTGCCAGCTCAACAAGGCAAGAGACCACTTTTACTTAATATCTTTGTTCCCCCATCAAATTCATTCATTCACTAAGACCCATGTATATTTTGCATAACAGCAGCATATGTATTCATATGTATTAGCATTCAGACTCTGTGGCCAGCCGTTTCATTCAGACACTATGGTATCACATGTTCCTTTTATCTCTTTGTAGGAATCTCACATCTCAATAACACCCATCTCAGTAGGGTCAGGAGGGAGCAGCTGGTGAAGTGAACAGCTGAAGTAAAGTGATGACAGCAGAGGAGCAAAAAAAAACCCTGTTTTTCCTCCTCCATATCCAGGACTGTCGTAGGAATACAAACAGGAATTCCCATGCTTGCTACGAGTGAAAGAGCCGCAGTCAGCATGACTGTTGTGGATAAAAGATTGGAGAAAGCACTCTTCCAATGCAAAACAGTACCAGGAATTATTTTTTTAAGTCACTGGTAAGGTCAGTTGCTGATCCGTAATTACCCTGATTAAAATATAATGGAGTGTCTTACTCGACCAACGGCACTGGCCTTGATTTAAATAAGCTCTATGGAGACTTAGCAGCTGGATCACTGGAAGGCCCAAACAAGCATTGCAAACTGGAGTGCAATGATTGTGATTCAGGAGGGCAGTTAAGAGTGAACCACATTGTTGTGGACTGGTGTCTCATATAGGCCAGACCAGGCAAGGACAGAAGCTTTCCTTCCTGAAAAAGGACATTAGAGAACCAGTTGGTTTTTTATCAACAATCTGACAGGTTTATGGTCACGTTTTAACGATACCAGTTTATTTTATTTCTAGATTTTTAAAACTGTTATGGTGGGATTTGAACTCTCACTCTCTGGATTATTAGTCCAGCCCTCTGGCCTACTCGTCCAGTAACATACCACTACACTACCATTCCCATTATTCAAGAAGAACAATCTAGATCCATTTCCAAAAAACAAACATGAGCATCCTAGAATTTTACATGCAATAATGAACAGTCACTTGACTTTGAAGAAGGCAACTCCAAAGGCCAGAGCAATAAAGCCCAATAGCACCTATTTATATAGGTGAGCAGCATTAAAGAGTTCAGCAGGTGAAAATACTGAGCATTTTGGCATAGGACCAACTTGCATGGGATGAAGCTCATGAGGACTCCAAAAAGTTACAATTTTTATTTTGCTGCTGCAATCCATTCTTTGGAATTGGGCCCACATGTATGATTCAGTCTCCCAAAAGGCATGGTTGTACTCTTGTCGCTGAATTGGTCTTATTACATTCCTTTAGGAATGGAATTCAGTGTAGCTCGTCAGTGACTTCCAATGGAGTTGGATTACTAAAATCATGAGTGTGTGTGTATATAATGTGGATGCATTTACTTCTACTAACTGAAAGGCAGCCATTTTTCTGATTGGCTCTCCATTATCACATGATCTATTGCTAATTGGTCTCCTTGGAGGATAAGCCACCCCTTGAAGTTCCGCTGGAACTTCCCAGCCCACATTCTGATTAACTTTCCAATTTATAATTTGATCCATTTTGACTTCAGAAGCCACAGAGGATAGAGCTCCCCAAAAGCCACCAAGTTTCAGCCGAAGTCCCTTACCCCAGCACAAGTGCTGCCTCCGCCAGCTGAAGACCCCTACCAAAGCACATGTGCTGACTCCCACAGCCAAAGTCCCTTACCCCAGCGCAAGTGCATCCCTCCCCCAGCTGAAGACCCTTACCCAAGCACAAGTGCATGAACGTACCCCCCTCCTCCCCCACCATAAATGGGGCATTGTGTGCGGAGTGTTAACAGGTTTATTGGGTATGTAATGAATCGTGACAGTGTCGTGACTTCGGGATTTCATCCACCCAAACGATGTCCCTTGTAACACATGCACCGAGCTTGCATGCACCAGGGGGTTGGAACGACGTGATCCGTCTTCCCCGAGTTCCTTCACTCCCCTCCAATCCGGCTCCTCCCCCCACCACCCGTGTGTCTCTCTCTTCCTCTCCCACCATGCTCTCTCTCTCTCTCCTCCCCAGGCTCTCTCCCCAGTGTCTCTCTCTTCCCCTCTCCCCCAGGCTCTCTCTCCACACGGAGCACTTTACAGTGCTGCTTGACTCTTCACATACAGTAAACAGCTGCTGAGATAACTGGTAACTATGGAGAGCTCAGACTATGTAATTGGAGTGAAAACTACTTCTGATGCAATACATCAAATCTCCCCCGAGAAACGAACTGCTCCTTGCTGACTCGCTTCTCTCTCTCTCTCTCTCCCTGCCGACCCACTTCTCTCTCTCTCCCCGCTGACCTGCTTCTCTCTCTCTCTCCCCGCCGACCCACTTCTCTCTCTCTCTCTCCCCGCCGACCCACTTCTCTCTCTCTCTCTCCCCGCCGACCCACTTCTCTCTCTCTCTCTCCCCGCCGACCCAATTCTCTCTCTCTCTCTCTCTCTCTCTCCCCGCCGACCTGCTTCTCTCTCTCTCCCCCCATTCAGGGCTTGGTGGCTTGCGGCGCTGTGGGTGGCTCAAGGCCTACTCAGGGCTTGGGGCTTGCGGTGTTGCAGGGCCCAGTTGGAGGCTCGGGGCTGCGGGTGGCTTGGATGCGTGGAGGATGTATTTGGCTGCTCGGGCCTCAGGGCTGCTGCTGGATAGATCGGCGGCGGTTCCGGTTTTGGCTTGGGGGTGGGGGATGGGAGAGGAGGACGCATGCGCAGAAAAGGGTGAGTGGGAATTGTGCTGGGGGGGTGGGGGGGGGGGGAGTGGAGAGAGGCGTAGTCGGTGGTATTTGTCTTAACTCTCGCTTCTGCGCATGTGTTGGGAGACGCATGCGCAGAAGGGAGACTTAGTACAAATAGTTACTCTGATATAATGTGAAGGTATGTGTGGGAGCGAAAGCATCGCTTTATGGCGCAGTCTGAGATGACGCATGCTGGGTGAAAAGTTGAAGTAGCTTTTCTGATAAGTATGGAGTGCATTGAAGTTTGGACCAAAGCAGAGGATGTCGCCACAAAAACAAGATGCTAAACAGTGAGAGTCATTCAGCCATTCAAATATGTCAATCTGGTCACCTGTGTGTTTATAGTAGTTGATTGCAGCAATAAGACCTGACTTCAGGACTATGGGTAGCTGTCGTTTTGTTAAGTATTTGTATGCACTGTTGATAAAAACATAAGAACGTAAGAAATAGGAGCAGGAGTAGGTCATTTGGCCCCTCGAGCCTGCTCTGCCATTCAATAAGATCATGGCTGATTTGATCTTGGCCTCAACTCCACTTCCCTTCCCGCTCCCCATAACCCTTGACTCCCTTATCGTTCAAAAAAGTGGTTGATGTACCGTAGTAATACCCGCCTTCCAGTATGGCTGAGAGACATGGACCATGTAGAGTAGACACCTCAAGTCGCTGGAGAAATACACCAGCGATGTCTCCGCAAGATCCTACAAATCCCCTGGGAGGACAGATGCCCAAACATTAGCATTCTCGACCAGGCCAACACCCCAGCATGGAAGCACTGACCACACTCGATCAGCTCCGCTGGGCAGGCCACATAGTTTGCATGCCAGACACGAGACTCCCAAAGCAAGCGCTCTACTTGGAACTCATCCACGGCAAACGAGCCAAAGGTGGGCATACACTTCACAAAACCAGTGTACAAGGACACCCTCAAAGCCTCCCTGATAAAGTATGACATCCCCACTGACACCTGGGAGTCCCTGGCCAATGACCGCCCTGAGTGAAGGAAGTGCATCCAGGAGGGCGCTGTGCTCCTCCAGTATCGTCGCCGAGATCATGCAGAAATCAAGCGCAGGCAGAAGGAGCATGCGGAAAACCAGGCTCCCTGTCCACCCTTCCCCTCCACCTCTGTCTGTCCCACCTGTGACAGAGACTGTGGTTCTTGCATTGGACTGTACAGCCACCTAAGAACTCATGCTATGAGTGGAAGCAAGTCTTCCTCGATTCCAAGGGACTGCCTATGATGATGATGAGTATGTGTGGAATGTAGAGTAGTCATTCAGCCATTCAAGACTTGATGTTGTATAAGAGTTGTGAGAGAATATCATCTTCATCTTCATAGGCAGTCCCTCAGAGTAGAGGATGACTTGCTTCCACTCTAAAAGTGAGTTCTCAGGTTACTGAAGTGTACAATGCGGGACCTACAGTCTCTGTCACAGGTGGGGCAAACAGTGGTTGAAGGAAAGGGTGATCGGGGAGCCTTGGTTGATGCACCCTCCTTCCGCTATCTACGCTTGGTTGGGACTCGAGGTGCTCAGCGCCCTCCCGGATGCTCTTATTCCACTTTGGGCGATCATGGGCCAGGGATTCCCAGAAGTCGGTGGGGATGTGGCACTTTATCAGAGACACTAGATTTGGAGTGTGTTTCTCAAGCAGAGAGCATACACTTCACAAAACCAGTGTGTGTCTCGGTAACGTTCATCCTGGTTTTTGTGTATTATGAAGGTTTAAATAAAGACCTGATCCTACCATTACAATTGAGTGTGTGTATAAGCTGACATTTAAAGCAACAAAATGAAAACGAGCAAGAAAGCAGTCCAACACTATGTTGAACTTTTTATGGCCCTAATAGAATTTATATAGATGTCTAGTTTGGAAGTGAGGTGAGTACTCGTACAAAAAGGTTATCCAATTAGATTTGTGGATTTGAGTAAAAGCTATTTTTTATTAAAAAAAGCTGGTTTTGATACAAGATTTTCTTGGTTGCCATTCATCCTCGTCCCCACCTAGCCCCACCCCCAAAACAGGGGTCTTCATGTTAGGGCTTAAGGAGTAATAAAATAATTTACCACTGTTTAACAACATATTTTAACAAGCACCCCTTACAATCTTAGTTTTAATTTTTTTTAAATTGCATTAAAAAATATTAAAGATCATCTAAAGACTTAAAAATTAATTTTGTTTATCTATCCACAGATATTGTCTGACCTGCTGAGTAGGTTTTTATTTCAGATTAACAGCCTCCGCTGTATTTTGCTTTTAAATACTTACTCGATTCAAAACAGCCTATTTGGTACCAAATTAGTCATACCAGAAGTCGAGCACACTCAGGATCTTTCTTTGTACCAGTGGATATTACCCACACAAAGAAGTCACCTTGTTGCTCTTACTTCATAATTTCTTGCAAATGGTCTCACTTTTATTCCATAGTTTTGCACTAATCCCAGTTCCCTAGGTGTTGCCTTTTGTAATCACTTCCAAATTGTGATTAAAGGATCAGCATTGTCCCAGAGTTCCTCAATAAAGGCTCTTGCTCTTGCTCATGTCCTCTGGCTACTCGTTAACAGTGACTCCATGGACTGAAAATGATTAGTGTTGGGCAGAAACGGCAGGTTAACAGGAAGAAACTGCAGGAAGACAATAAAACCAATAGTAAGAAATCATGTGACAGAAGCAATCACTGCAATGTGAATCACTAGTCGGGGGCAGCTGTGAGAGGAGAGGACGATTCACATTATGAGTGAGATCGTTCGTAAAAAGAAACTGTAGAAAGAAAGCAATCAGTCACAGTTACAGGAAAACCATCATCATAGGCAGTTACAGGGAAACCATCATCATAGGCAGTTACAGGGAAACCATAGCACAAGGCTGATTGGCAAAAGATTAATAAGGGCCAGATGATTCCGGAAGGGAAGAGATTCAAATAAAACAAATGGCTTAAAGGGGCACTGTTTTTTTTTATTAGAGAGTGTTCTGCAACCTATTTTATGCATTGGAGAAACACTGCAGTGCAAGGGCATAAATTGCATGGAAAGTAATATCCTGAAACATCATGTTGCTTGTGTATGACATGCCTGTGATGAAAATGTTACACAGCTGTCTCACTACTCCCTTCCTAGACATAAAATCAATGACCCTGAAATTTTGCTGGGGTTCTACTGATCTCCCACCAAAAGTCTGGTAGGAAACCAGTGGAACCCCCTCGAGAACAGCACCAACTGCTAGAAACTGCCATTTATGCTGTTTCCCTGCAGGCATCTACGAGTGTCCTGCTGGAGTTATGATGGAAGACCAGTAGAACCCCTATGGAATTTCAGGGCCAATGGTCTGTTAGAAGCATGTAAAATGGGAGGCATTGGGAGTAAATTTAAGGGTATAAATTTTCAGACACCTCTGGTTCATTGGGGGTGCCATTCTTAGACTCAGCAGTGGAGGTCAACCACCTAATTTGCAGTACTCCGGATTTTGCAGTCGAAATTTAGCCACATGTCTGGTCTATTACTGCTGCCATTCAATTTTTGGGAGCAATTGAGCTATACATAAACAGGAAACGATTTTGGAAGTATTCTTCAATGATTTTTGTCCAACAATAATAGATTATTTTAAGATAATATTTTGAAGGGCAGTAAATCTATAAATCCCACATCATATCGTAGATGAAGATTACCATTCTCCAACTCCATAACAACCTCTGCCTCATCCACGCTACCTCACTCTCACTGACACTTTTACCCACACTTTTTCACCTCCAGGATGAACTTCTCCAATGCTCTTACCAATCTCCCAAGTTTCATACTACACAAACTCCAATTTATCTAAAATTCCAGTGTCTGCATCTTATCTCTTACTGAGTGTCAACTGCCTATCACTGCTGTCCTCAGCAAACCTTACTGGCTCTCATCTACAGCACATCGATTTCATAATTCTCATCCTGATTTACAAACATCTCCATGGTCTCACCCCACCTAACTGTGCCACCTCTTCCTGTTCTGCTGTGCAGTTTACCTCCCTTCAGGCATCATAACCCAGTATTAGCAAATTTCCTTCCTCAACCTCTCACTTTTCGACATCTCTTGCTTCCTTCAAAAGCCTCCTCGTTCCTTGTCTCTTTGAGAGGAGCTCTTTATTAACCTGGCCTAGCTCTCCTGCTGGTGTTCATACCTCCACCTTTGGGAAACCCTTTGGGACACAAGTGATCCAATAGTGCAAGTGCCTGTTATCTATTTTAGAAGTTCTGCCTTTGATATTTAGGTTATTCTTAAATGTTTTGCTGAAATTGTAGACATTTGAAGGGAAGGTAAAGAATGGAAGATCATGATACCAAGTAAATCTCCCCTCAACTCTAAACCAATAATAAACATCTGCCCAAAGTCAGGGAGAGAACAAGCTTGGCTGGATGTCACTACTAATGTTTGGTAGCCACTACAAATTCTGTCTTCTTCGCCTTCTCTTTTCAAAAGTAGTTGTGTCCTATGGCACGGACCTTAATTCTTCATCTAAGTTTAAGGTTGCCAACTCTGGTTGGACATATTCCCCAAGATGTCATCACATGACCACCTGCTTCCAACCACTCTCCCCCACACTCCTGTCACTGGTCGCCAAATATGCCCATACTTGTGCACACTGCCTTCCCACATCAAATGAAAACATAGAAACAAAGGAAATATGTGCAAGAGTAGGTCATTCGGCCCTTCGAGCCTGCACCACCATTCAATATAATCATGTTTGATCAAGCAACTTCATTACCCCATTCCTGCTTTCTCTCCATACCCTTTGATCCCTTTAGCCATAAGGGCCACATCTAACTCCCTTTTGAATATATCTAATGAACTGGCCTCAAAAACTTTCTGTGGTAGAGAATTCCACAGGTTCACAATTCTCTGAGTGAAGAAGTTTCTCCTCATCTCGGTTCTAAATGGCTTACCCCTTATCCTTAGACTGTGACCCCTGGTTCTGGACTTCCCCAAAAAAATGGGAACATTCTTCCTGCATTTAACCTGTCCAATCCTGACAGAATTTTATATGTTTCTATGAGATTCTCTTTCATTCTTCTAAATTCCAGTGAATATAAACCCAGTCGATCCAGACTTTCTTCATATGTCAGTCCTGCCATCCCCGGAATCAGTCTGGTGAACCTTCGCTGCACGCCCTCAATAGCAAGAACGTCCTTCCTCAGATTAGGAGACCGAAACTGTACACAATATTCAAGGTATGGACTCGTCATTATCCGATTGGATGATTCTTGACCATCAGTCAAACAGCCATTTATACATCTTCGATATTTTTATAACTAATAAACAATTGTGTTCAAACACAATTAAAAAAACAAAATTTTTAATGCCCTTTTGATTGTTCTCCTGGGTTGCCCGCAGCAGTGTCCTGAAGATTAATGCTGGAGAGTTGGCAACCCTTTCTAAGTTTATCAATTAAAAAAAACACAAGAACACCCTTGAAGAGACCAGTATTAATCCCTGGAAACCTGTAGGAGAAATGTTGGACATCACTGAACAGGTGCAGTACATTTTGTGGGCCGCGGGGGGGGGCGGTGGGAGGAGAACTGTCAGAAGTCATGATGCATGTTGGAACTAATGACATAGGCAGGAAAAAGGTTAAGATCCTGCAGACATAATTTTAGGAGCTTGGGAGGAAGTTAAAGAGCAGGACTGCAATGGTAGTAATCTCGGATTACTCCCAGTGCCACGTGCTAGTGAGTAAAGTAGCAGAAACATAAGACAGGTTAACACGTGGCTTGTGAAATGATGCAAAATGGAGGGCTTCAAATTCCTGGGGCATTGGACCAATTCTGGGGCAGGAGGGTCCTGCACAAAATGGTCAGGCTGCACCACAATAAGCTGGGACCAATGTCCTAATGGGGCGGTTAACTGTGGGGAGGGGGGGGGGGGGGTGGCGGGGTGGGTTAAACTAATTTGGCTGGGGATGGGCACCAGGATGAAGCGTTAGAGCAGAGATAAAAAGATGCATGGAGGATTGGGAGAGAAAATAGAATTATAATAAATAGTAGATCAAAAATAGGAAGGATCAGACAGGGTGGAAATGCAAGGCAGACTATGGTGAGTTTAGAGTGCATGTGTGCAAATGCATAGAGCGTGGAAAATAAGATTGGTGAACTGCAAGCACAAGTAGCTATATGAAATTATGACATAGTTGCAATAATGGAGACATGCCTGAAGTATAATGTGGATAAATGTGAGGTTATCCACTTTGGTGGTAAAAACAGAGAGACAGACTATTATCTGAATGGTGACAGATTAGGAACAGGGGAGGTGCAACGAGACCTGGGTGTCATGGTACATCAGTCATTGAAGGTTGGCATGCAGGTACAGCAGGCGGTTAAGAAAGCACATGGCATGTTGGCCTTCATAGCGAGGGGATTTGAGTACAGGGGCAGGGAGGTGTTGCTACAGTTGTACAGGGCCTTGGTGAGGCCACACCTGGAGTATTGTGTACAGTTTTGGTCTCCTAACCTGAGGAAGGACATTCTTGCTATTGAGGGAGTGCAGCGAAGGTTCACCAGACTGATTCCCGGGATGGCGGGACTGACATATCAAGAAAGACTGGATCAACTGGGCTTGTATTCACTGGAGTTCAGAAGAATGAGAGGGGACCTCATAGAAACGTTTAAAATTCTGATGGGTTTAGACAGGTTAGATGCAGGAAGAATGTTCCCAATGTTGGGGAAGTCCAGAACCAGGGGTCACAGTCTAAGGATAAGGGGTAAGCCATTTAGGACCGAGATGAGGAGAAACTTCTTCACCCAGAGAGTGGTGAACCTGTGGAATTCTCTACCACAGAAAGTTGTTGAGGCCAATTCACTAAATATATTCAAAAAGGAGTTAGATGAAGTCCCTACTACTAGGGGGATCAAGGGGTATGGCGAGAAAGCAGGAATGGGGTGCTGAAGTTGCATATTCAACCATGAACTCATTGAATGGCGGTGCAGGCTAGAAGGGCCGAATGGCCTAATACTGCACCTATTTTCTATATTTCTATATTTCTAAGGAGAGGATTGGGCATGGAATCATAGAAAGTTACAGCATGGAAGGAGGCCATTTCGGCCCATCGTGTATGTGCCAGCCAACAAACAGCTATCCAGCCTAAGCCCACTTTCCAGCTCTTGGTCCATAGCCCTACAGGTTACGGCACTTCAAGTGCATATCCAAGTACTTTTTAAATGTGGTGAGGGTTTCTGCCTCTACCACCCTTTTAGGCAATGAGTTCCAGACTCCCACAACCCTCTGGGTGAAGAAATTTCCCCTCAAATCCCCTTTAAACCTTCTACAATTACTTTAAATCTATGCCTCTTGGTTTTTGCCCCCTCTGCTATGGGAAATAGCTCCTTTCTATCCACTTTATCTAGGCCCCTCATAATTTTATACACCTCAATAAGGTCTCCCCTCAGGCTCCTCTGTTCCAAGGAAAACAAAGCCAGCCTATCCAATCTTTCCTCATAGCTAAGATTCTCTAGTCCCGGCAACATCCTTCTAAATCTCCTCTGTACCCTCTCTAGTGCAATGAGATCTTTCCTGTAATATGGTGACCAGAACTGCATGCAGTACTCTAGCTGTGGCCTAACTAGTGTTTTATACAATTCAAGCATAACCTCCCTGCTCTTGTATTCTATGCATCGGCTAATAAAGGCAGGTATTCCATATGCCTTCTTAAGCACCTTATCTACCTGGCCTGCTACCTTCAGGAATCTGTAGACATGCACTCCAAGATCCCTTTGTTCCTCTACACTTCTCAATGTCCTACCATTTAATGTGTATTCCCTTACCTTGTTAGCCCTCCCCAAGTGCATTACCCCATACTTCTCAGGATTTAATTCCATTTGCCACTGTTCTACCCACCTGACCAGTTTATTGATATGTTCCTGTAGTCTACAGCTTTCTTCTTCATTATCAACCACGCAGCCAATTTTAGTATAATCTGCAAACTTCTTGATTATACCCCCTATATTCAAATCTAGATCATTGACGTACACCACAAAAAGCAAGGGACCCAGTACTGAGCCCTGCAGAACCCCACTGCAAACAGTCTTCCAGTCACAAAAACACCCATTAACCTTTACCCTCCGCTTCCTGCCTTTGAGCCAATTTTGGATCCAACTTGCCACTTTGCCCTGAATCCCATGGACTTTTACTTTTGTGACCAGTCTGCCATGTGGAACCTTATCAAAAGTCTTGCTAAAGTCCATATACACTACATCAAATACACTACCCTCATCTACCCTGTGTTACCTCCTCAAAAAATTCAATCAAATTTGTTAGACACGACCCTCCCTTAACAAATACGTACTCACTAACCTTGATTAATCTGTGTCTTTCTAAATGAAGATTTATCCTGTCACTCAGAATTCTTTCCAATAATTTTCCCACCACCAAGGTTAGGCTGACTGGCCTGTAATTACTCGGTCTATCCCTTTCTCCCGTTTTAAACAAAGGTACCACATTCGCAGTCCTCTAGTCCTCCGGCACCACACCTAAAGCCAGAGAGGATTGGAAAATGGTGGTCAGGGCCACTTAATATTCCTGGCTACTATCTATTCAGAAATGGATGATGTACTCGAGGGTTACAAGACAGAATCTATTTGGTTCGAATTAAGGAACAATAGAGGAGCTATTACACTGCTGGGTGTATTCTACAGGTCAAAAAACAATGGGAAGGAAATGGAGGAGCAAATTTACAGGAATATTCCTGAAAGCTGCAAGAACTTTGGGGTAGTGATAATAGGGAACTTTAATTATCAAAATACAGACTGGAAAAATATCAGTATAAATGGGCAAACAGGGTTAAGGAATTCCTGAAATGTGTACGAGATAATTTTCTTTGCCCAAAGGGCAAAAAACGTTTGTAGGAGTTGTGTACGCATCACCAAACAGTAGTAGTGACGTTGGGGAGAGCATCAAACAGGAAATTAGGGGTGCATGCAATAAAGGTGCAGCAGTTATCATGGGTGACTTTAATATGCATATAGATTGGGTTAACCAAACTGGAAGCAATACGGTGGAGGAGGATTTCCTGGAGTGCATAAGGGATGGTTTTCTAGACCAATATGTCGAGGAACCAACTAGGGGGGAGGCCATCTTCGACTGGGTGTTGTGTAATGAGAGAGGATTAATTAGCAATCTCGTTGTGCGAGGCCTCTTGGGGAAGAGTGACCATAATATGGAATTCTACATTAGGATGGAGAATGAAACAGTTAATTCAGAGACCATGGTCCAGAACTTAAAGAAGGCTAACTTTGAAAATATGAGGCGTGAATTAGCTAGGATAGATTGGTGAATGATACTTAAGGGGTTGACAGTGGATGGGCAATGGCAGACATTTAGAGACCGCATGGATGAACTACAACAATTGTACATTCCTGTCTGGCGTAAAAATAAAAAAGGGAAGGTGGCTCAACCGTGGCTATCAAGGGAAATCAGGGATAGTATTAAAGCCAAGGAAGTGGTATACAAATTGGCCAGAAATAGCAGTGAACCCGGGGACTGGGAGAAATTTAGAATTCAGCAGAGGACGACAAAGGGTTTGATTAGGGCAGGGAAAATAGAGTACGACAGGAAGCTTGCAGGGAACATTAAGGTGGACTGCAAAAGCTTCTATAGATAAGTAAAGAGAAAAAGGTTAGTAAAGACAAACGTAGGTCCCCTGCAGTCAGAATCAGGGGAAGTCATAACGGGGAACAAAGAAGTGGCAGACCAATTGAGCAAGTACTTTGGTTCAGTATTCACTAAGGAGGACACAAACAACCTTCCGGATATAAAAGGGGTCAGAGGGTCTAGTAAGAAGGAGGAACTGAGGGAAATCCTTATTGGTCGGGAAATTGTGTTGGGGAAATTGATGGGATTGAAGGCCGATAAATCCCCAGGGTCTGATGGACTGCATCACAGAGTACTTAAGGAGGTGGCCTTGGAAATATCAGATGCATTGACAGTCATTTCCAACATTCCATAGACTCTGGATCAGTTCCTATTGAGTGAAGGGTAGCCAATGTAACCGTACTTTTTAAAAAAGGAGGGAGAGAGAAAACAGGGAATTATAGACCGGTCAGCCTGACATCGGTAGTGGGTAAAATGGTGGAATCAATTATTAAGGATGTCATAGCAGCGTATTTGGAAAGAAGTGACATGATAGGTCCAAGTCAGCATGGAATTGCGAAAGGAAAATCATGCTCGACAAATCTTCTGGAATTTTTTGAGGATGTTTCCAGTGGATGGACAAGGGAGAACCAGTTGATATGATGTATTTGGACTTTCAGAAGGCTTTCGACAAGGTCCCACACAAGAGATTAATGTGCAAATTTAAAGCACATGGGATTGGGGGTAGTGTGCTGACGTGGATTGAGAACTGGTTGGCAGACAGGAAGCAAAGAGTAGGAGTAAATGGGTACTTTTCAGAATGGCAGGCAGTGTTCTGTGCTGGGGCCCCAGCTGTTTACATTGTACATTAATGATTTAGACGAGGGGATTAAATGTAGTATCTGCAAATTTGCGGATGACACTAAGTTGGGTGACAGTGTGAGCTGCGAGGAGGATACTATGAGGCTGAAGAGTGACTTGGATAGGTTAGGTGAGTGGGCAAATGCATGGCAGATGAAGTATAATGTGGATAAATGTGAGGTATCCACTTTGGTTGTAAAAACAGAGAGACAAACTATTATCTGAATGGTGACAGATTAGGAAAAGGGGAGGTGCAACGAGACCTGGGTGTCATGGTACATCAGTCATTGAAGGTTGGCATGCAGGTACAGCAGGCGGTTAAGAAAGCAAATGGCATGTTGGCCTTCATTGGGGATTTGAGTACAGGGGCATGGAGGTGTTACTACAGTTGTACAGGGCCTTGGTGAGACCACACCTGGAGTATTGTGTACAGTTTTGGTCTCCTAACTTGAGGAAGGACATTCTTGCTATTGAGGGAGTGCAGCGAAGGTTTACCAGACTGATTCTTGATATGTCAGTCCTGCCATCCCGGGAAAGACTGGATCAACTGGGCTTGTATTCACTGGAGTTCAGAAGAATGAGAGGGGATCTCATAGAAATGTTTAAAATTCTGACGGGTTTAGACAGGTTAGATGCAGGAAGAATGTTCCCAATGTTGGGGAAGTCCAGAACCAGGGGTCACAGTCTAAGGATAAGGGGTAAGCCATTTGGGACCGAGATGAGGAGAAACCTCTTCACCCAGAGAGTGGTGAACCTGTGGAATTCTCTACCACAGAAAGTTGTTGAGGCCAATTCACTAAATATATTCAAAAAAGAGTTAGATGTAGTCTTTACTACTAGGGGGATCAAGGGGTATGTCAAGAAAGCAGGAATGGGGTACTGAAGTTACATGTTCAGCCATGAACTCATTGAATGGCGGTGCAGGTTCGAAGGGCTGAAAGGCCTGCTCCTGCACCTATTTTCTATGTTTTCTATGTTTCTAGTATGTTTGAAGTCCAATGAGGAAGGAAGCAGTGCTAGATCTAGTTCTGGGGAATGAAGTTGGGCAAGTGGAGCATTTGCAAAACATTGATCACAATATCATTAGTTTTGGAGTAGTTTTGGAAAAGGACAAGGAAAGTCAAATGTGAAAATACTCAACTGGAGGCGACTAATTTCAATGAGTTGAAAAGGGAACTGCTGCAGGTGGAATGGAATCAAAGACTGACAGGTAAAACAATAATTGAACAATGGGAGGCCATCAAAGAGGAGATCGTTTAGGTACAGACTAGACACATTCCCATAGAAATCAAAATGATGAAGGGAGGGTAAAATTACAAAATTTGTAATTGATATGAAACTCAGAAATGTAGTAATTAGTGAGTAGGATCATAACAATCTTCAGGAGGCTATAAACAGATTGGTGAAATGGGCAGGCATACGGCAGATGAAATTTAATGCAAAGAATTGTGGAGTGATTCATTTTGGTAGGAAGAACGAGGAGAGGCAATATAAACTAAATGGTACACATTTAAAGGCGGGGGGGGGGGCGGTGGGCGCAGGTGGGAGGGTGCCGGAACAGAGACACCTGGGGGTGTACATACACAAATCATTTTTTTTTTCATTCATGGGATGAGAGCATCGCAGGAAAGGTCAGCATTTATTGCCCATCTCTAACTGCCCTTGCGAAGGTGTTGGTGAGCCGCCTTCTTGAACTGCTACAGTCCGTGTGGTGATGGTACTCCCACAGTGTTGTTAGGGAAGGGGTTCCCGGACTTTGACCCAGCACTGATGAAGGAACGACGATATATTTCCAAGTCCGGATGGTGCATGATTTGGAGGGGAACTAGGAGGTGGAGGTGTTGCCATGCGTCTGCTGTCCTTGTTCTTCTAGGTGGTAGAGGTCGCAGGTTTGGGAGGCGCTGTCGAAGAAGCCTTGGCGAGTTGCTACAGTGCATCTTGTAAATGGTACACACTGCAGCCACGGTACACCAGTGGTGGAGGGAGTGAATGTTTAAGGTGGTGGATGGGGTGCCAATCAAGCGAGCTGCTTTGTCCTGGATGGTGTCGAGCTTCTTGACTGTTGTTGCAGCTGCACTCATCCAGGCAAGTGGAGAGTATTCCATCACACTCCTGACTTGTGCCTTGTAGATGCTGCAAAGGCTTTGGGAAGTCAGGAGGTGAGAAACTCACCGCATAATACCCTTGAAGATGGCCGGACACGTTGAGAAGGCATACGGGAGCCTTGGCTTTATAAATGGAGGCAGAGAGTTCAAAAGCAAGGTAGTTATGCAAAAGATTTATAAAATATTGGTTAGCCCCTTGCTGGAGTATTCTGTCCAATTCTGGGCACCGCACTTTAGGAAAGATGTCAAGGCCTTAACAGGAGACTAAAGGAGATTTACTAGAATGGTACCAGGGATGCAGGGAGGATAAGGGGGAACCAGTGGATGTGGTGTATTTGGATTACCAGAAGGCATTCGATAATGTGCCACATAAAAGGTTACTGCACAAGATAAAAGCTCACTGGGTTGGGGATAATATATTCGCATGGATAGAGAATTGGCTAACAAACAGAAAACAGAGAGTCAGGATAAATTGGTCATTTTCCAGTTGGCAAACAGTGACTAGTGGAGTGCCACAGGGATCAGTGTTGGATCCTCAACTATTTACAATCTATATTAATGAATCAGATGAAGGGACAGAGTGTAACGTAGCCAAGTTTGCTGATGATACAAAGATGGGTGAGAAAGCAAATTGTGAGGAGGACACAAAAAATCTGCAAAGGGATATAGACAGGCTAAATGAGTGGGCAAAAATTTGGCAGATGGAGTACAATGTGGGAAAATGTGAAGCTATCCATTTTGGTAGAAATAATAGAAAAACAAATTATAATTTAAATGGAGAAATTTGCAAAGTGCTGCTGTACAGAGAGACCTGGGGGTCCTTGTGTATGAAACACAAAAAGTTAGTATGTAGGTACAGCAAGTAATCAGGAAGGCAAATGGAATGTTGGCCTTTATTGCAAGGGGGATAAAGTATAAAAGCAGAGAAGTCCTGCTACAACTGTTCAGGGTATTGGTGAGGCCACACCTAGAGTACCGCGTACAGTTTTGATCTCCGTATTTAAGGAAGGATACACTTGCATTGGAGGCCGTTCAGAGAAGGTTCACTAGGTTGATTCCGGAGAAGAGGGGGTTCATTTATGAAGATAGGTTGAGTAGGTTGGGCCTATACTCTTTGGAGTTTAGAAAAAGGAGAGGTGATCTTATTGAAACTTATAAGATAATGAGGGGGCTCGACAAGGTGGATGCAGAGAGGATGTTTCCACTCATAGGCGAAACTAAAACTAGGGGACATTTGGAAAAGCAAAATTCGGTCAAGCAGAGTAAGCATGGATTGATGAAGGGGAAGTCATGTTTGACAAATTTGCTGGAATTCTTTGAAGCTGTAATGAACAGGGTGGATAAAGGGGAATCAGTGGATGTGGTGCATTTGGACTTCCAGAAGGCATTTGACAAGGTGCCCCATAAAAGGTTACTGCACAAGATAAAAGTTCATGGGGTTGGGGGTAATATATTAGCATGCTACTGCTTCTTTAATAATGGACTCCAACATTTTCCCAACCACAGATGTTAGGTTAACTGGGCTATAGTTTCCTGCTTTTTGGCTGCCTCCTTTTTTTAAAATAGAGGCATTACATTTACAGTTTTCTAATCTGCTGAGATCTCCCCAGAATCCAGGGAATTTTGGTAAATTACAACCAATGAATCCACAATCCCTGTCGCTACTTCTCTTAAGACCCTAGGATGCAAGCCATCAGGTCCAGGGGATTTCATCCCATTATCTTACTGAGTACCATCTCCTTAGTGATTGTGATTGTGTTAGGTTTCTTCCTCCCTATAGCCCATTGGCTATCCACTGTTGGAATATTGTTAGTGTCCTCTAGCATAAAGACTGATACAAAATATTTGTTCAGAATTTCTACCATCTCCATGTTCCTCATTACTATTTCCATAGTCTCGTCCTCTAAGGGACCAACATCTACCTTTAGTCACTCTTTTCCTTTTTATATACCTATAGAAATTCTTGCTATCTGTTTTTATATTTTGTGCTAGTTTACTTTCATAGTCTATCTTCCCTTTTCTTAATCATTTTTTTAGTCATTGTTGCTGGCTTTTAAAAGCTTCCCAGTCTTCTGCCCTCCCACTAGTTTTGGCCACTTTGTCATCATAGGCAGTCCCTCAAAGCGAGGATGACTTGCTTCCACGCCAAAAAGGAATGAGTTCACAGGTGTTTCAATGAAAGACCTAATATTCCAGATCCCGAACTACATCTTGGAGGGTGGAAGATGCCTGTGCTTGGATTTTTTTTAAACGTGTGGTGTCCGTTGCACACCAGCCACCACACGGGCTTGACAGAGCTAGGTTTTGGTCCAGTGGCAAAGATTGCTCAAGCCTTCTGGAGACCAGCTCTTTGTATGCCCTTGCTTTTAATTGGATACCGTCCTTAATTTCCTTAGTTAGCCACGGATGGCTATCTTTTCTCTTACACCCTTTCCTCTTCACTGGAATATATTTTTCTTGAGAGTTGTGAAATATCTCCTTAAATGTACACCACTGTTCATCAACCCACCTACACTTTAATCTATTTTCCCAGTCCACTTTACCCAACTCTGCCCTCATACCTTCATTGTCTCCTTTATTTAAGCTTAGTACGCTGGTTAGAGATCCAACTTTCTCACCCTCCATTTGGATTTGAAATTCAATCATGCTATGATCACTCATTCCGAGGGGATCCTTTACTAGGGGATTGTTTATTAATCCTGTCTCATTATACAGGACGAGCTCCAAGTTAAACTGTGACTACTGTTCATTTGAAGCTTCTTCTGTGGCACAAAATGGACACCTACGTAACAGGGATGACTTTTAGGGATGACTTTTAGGGATGACTGTCATGGATATCAAAACAAAGCCTAAGTAAATTTGTATGGATTAGTGTTTCCTTACACATAATGCATTGTGAAACTGACTCTATGCCTCATTAATAAGAATACTGGTTCCACAGGCAATCCAAAGTGCACTCTTATTTTCTGCTTCTTTCATGACTACACAAATCTGCAAATCTTTACAAAACAAAATGAGATAGAATTAAAACATATTAATCAATCCTCATATATCATCTAACTTTAAATGCCTTGCTTATTCTGCCTATTATTTCAATAAGGTTTCACTGTCCCTCATCATCAAGCAACTCTGATTGCCTTGTTTAAATAGCATGTTGCTAGGATAGACAAACAATGTGTGTATGCAAAGTATTTGCATGATAAGACAAATGGCTGATTCCTGGTATTATCAGACCTAACCACATTTGTACTCTCAAAGAAATTTAGCAAAGAAAGGACAAATCTGTAACTTGATTCAAGCGTCCATTATCTAAATTAAATAGAAAAAGGACTTTCACAAATATTTTACTGATCCACCAAGCATCAAGCACTTAAAGGAGCCAGGGTCTAAAGACAGACCCTGCCAGCAGGTGAAAAATATGTTTTGTCCCCTTTCCCTTTTTGTCTTATACATTGCAATTCACCCTACCCAAATAATAACCTACTCCCGGCTCTCTGCCAAAGCAGCTGTGTAACCAGCTAGTAGGAGCGATGTGACAATGGTCTGAATTGACTCCCCGTCCAATGTACCACCTGGCATGTGCTTGGCACCTGCTCACACTGGTCTGGAGGAGAGTTAGAGTTCATTGATACATAGCTGCTGCACCACAATGCCACCCTAATCTGTAGCTACTTCATATATTGGCTTAGATTGTCCGACTGTTTGCCACCTGTTTTGTGGTGGATTCAGAGTGGATGGCATAGGAAAATAGGGTGGGGTGGACTAGTGCTGAATCCTCAGCAGATATAAACAAAGTTTCAATTTCCCTTGCCGCACATAGCTCCTGCCATAATCCTGCCTGTTGCATGAAAAATTGATTTAAGTGGTCCTTTGATGAAGCCCACGGAAACTTCCCTCCACTACCACCTCTGGCCCACCTCAAAAAAGATCTGTATGAAAGAGGAAAGATCTATATGAAGCAGAAGAAGGTGCTGTGCTCCTTTATTTGTTTCGAATTTAAATACTACTAATAATCAGGGTATCCCTAGACATGAACTATTATTTCTCATGTGATGAGGAAGAGGTGGAGGAGAAGCTCTGTAAAGATCCTAGGAGACAGATAGGGGGAATTTTAACCCCATGAAACAGGTTGGGTTTGGGTACGGTGGTGGTTAAAAAGTTAAACAACTAAATCCCGATCCTAAACTGCTTCGAACCCGCCCAATTCCGGTTTTAATGGAGGTGGGACGGGGGCAGGAAGCCAACCCACTCCTAGGAGATGGGTCGCCTATTTAAATATTCTAATGAAGCTCCATTCTGATCCCCCGCTCCCCGAGGTCTCAGTTTTGACTCCGACCCTTCCGGTCTCCCTTGACCTCCCCGCCTTGAGGCCTCCTATCCTCCCCCCACCCCCCCCACCCCGAGGCCTCCGACCATTCCACCCTGCTGCCCCCCGCAAGGTTTCAAATTCCCCCCTCCGGCCTTCTGACACCGCCTCCGGTCTTCCGACATTACCCATCCAGCCCTGATCCTCCTCCGGCCTACCCCCAATCCTCCGAACCCTCCCCCACCTCTGCTCCCTCGTTTCCTCCCTCCTCTCTGCGGCCTAGTGTCACAAGCCAACCTGCCTGCGAGCCAGTCAGCCTCTCTATCTGGCTGGCTGCGGGTGGGAATCAGTGCTTTGAAATGCTAGTCAGGCCTTGCCGTTAAATTCAGCAGGGCCCGCACGAAATCCATTATCCCGGGTTTCCCAACCTCTTTAAGCTGCATTGGCCAGTGTAACGCTGCAGCCACCCCCCCCCCCCCCCAATAGAGAGCACAAACCTGCTCACAATATTAAACTGAAGATGACCCAGGAAAATACCACAAGGCTACAATGGTGTGTGGAGGTGCAGTCCTACATTACTTCTGAAGGTTAAGCTGCCACAAAGGAAAAGACAACACACAACAACCTGGATTTTATGTACCACAAAAATATAACTAGCTGGCAGGCTCTGAAATCGCCATTCATTGAATATATTAAAAATGTAACAATATTCACTCATTCTGAATCTTTTAACAGGCAGCGAGTACAGGAAACAGAGCCACAAGAAAAATTGATTTAAGCCCGAATAGTAAAGTCTAACATAATGCATGTCTGTAATTAAATTCACTCTTTTAACATTAAACCCATTTCCAGCTGAAAAATAACAACCTGCAAATAAAGCAGTACAGCATAGACATGACTGGTGTATATGGTATAGTGTGCAGAACTATGCAAACTATTTGTAAAAAATTGTTTAAATATACATAGCGATTCATTTGCTTCTTGGATTTTTTAACCACAATAAAAGCCGAAAAGAAATGGTGCAAGATTCAATTGATTTTTCTCTCTTTCAGGAATTTCAAACTGACTGGTTCAAATTGATTCCCAATTCAAACAGAATTGCTCTTTTTATATCCTAGAAGAGAGTTACTGGGACTTTCTGGAATTTAAATATCTCACCACTCAAATTTAAAACAGAACTGGACAAAAATGCCTCATTTTTGTTACATAAAAAATAGGAGCAGGAAAGGGCCATTCAGCCCTTTGAACCTGCCCCGCCATTTAATAAGATAATGGCTGATCTTCTACATCAACGCCATAATTCCGCAGTATCTCCATATCCCTTGCTTCCCTTAATACCCCAATTTTATTTTATTCATTCGTGGGATGTGGGTGTCACTGGGAAGGCCAGCATTTATTGCCGGTTGCTAATTGCGCTTGAGAAGGTGGTGGTGAGCTGCCTTCTTGAACCAGTCATTGTGGTGAAGGTACTCCCACAGTGCTGTTAGGGAGGGACTTCCAGGATTTTGACCCATAGATGATGAAGGAACGGCGATATACTTCTAAGTCTTAGAGAGAATCGTGCAGGTGGTGGTGTCGCCATGCACCTGCTGCCCTTGTCCTCACTCACAAACAACCCATTCACAGCATGTCTGCTTTCAGTCTTACTGTAGGAAAGAAGAATGCCAGATTGATCAGAATCTAGCATTGTCTGATTGGCTGCATCAAGTGGCCATCATTTCAGGTCCTGGCAATAACCATGTGGAACTTTCCTTTCAGGGTCTGAGTCAGCAGAGAGACAGAAGCAGAGCTGTGCCCTGAGATGCAACACCTGCAGCATAGAGTTGAAACATTCAGTGCCGTAATGGTCACATAGGGAGTGAGATGAATTGGAAAGCTCTTTGAAAGAATTGGAAAAGGCACAATGGGCCGAATGGCCTCCTTCTGTGCTGTAAGATGATATGAGTCTGAGTTCAAGCCGCAGACAGGAGTTCCCATCTCAAATCCCAGCGATGGTTCATTTACATAGCCAGGGTGGGCTGCCTGTGCCTGCAACAGTGAATCAACAGCATTCACCCCAGTCTCATCCAACCTTGTAAGCTGCCTTTTTTTCTAGTCTTTGACTTCAAATGGAGCCACTCTCCACCAGAGAATATAATTGATTCTCTCTGGCATTGATTGCCTTATTCTTGTGATTTGGGACTTTCAGAAGGCTTCAAAAGGGACTCGTGCCAGGTCTCAGCTGGCCTAATCGCTGCTGATGCATTTTAAGTGTATAAAGGGTAGAATTTCTAAGGTAAATAGGGACCTCAATACACCCTCTTAACATGGTGGGAGGAGACAGATGATCTGTCTATGGTCCTAAATGCTAGAATTTAAAGGGACAATTTAAACGGGATATAATCCCGAAAGAACCTGATTCCGTCTCATATTCTGGGTTCCCCGGTAGAGTTGTTCATCCATCCTCAACAGTTTCTGGAGTTTGGGGGTCTTTGTGCCTTTTACAATTTTTTTCTTAAAATTTCTTCTTTCAGATATCTATTGACTTGAACACCATGGCCAGAATTTTGCCCACCTGGGCAGGTCCAGTGCGGGTGGTGGCCATGGCAGGTCACGACCCCACTGCTAGCTCCATCCCGCTGCTGAAAATAACTTTCCATTAATAGGGCCTATTAAGCCTGCCCTGCGAGTTACCCAGCCCAATTAAATGATGTGGGTCTGGTGACGTTATTTATGAAGCGTTTTCAGCTGGGATCGTTAAAGGGGCCGTGGCCACATTGGAACATAGTGCTGTCAGTGCACTACAGCATTCTGCAAACACTGACAATAACTGCACAGAGGCAGAGGACTGTACCCAGGTTCTCCGATGACTATGGAGGGAGTCAGAGCACGCCAGGAAGTCCCCTTCCCTTCCATTGGCCGGAAGAGACCTCCCCAGGACACCAAGCAGCCTGGTTGGAGATTGCAAAGGAGGTCACAAGCAGGGATGTGGTCAGGAGGACCTGGGTGCAGTGTCGCAAATGTTTGAATGATCTCATTAGATCAGGAAACGTGAGTACAAAGCCACATCCATCCTGCTGTGCCTCTCATCACATCCCCATCACTCTGCCTTCCCAACGTGACTCCTGCATATCCTTACTCACCAACTTATCTTGCACTGCCACCCATCCCTCTCTATCGACATTATCACATCTCCATCTCACGAGCCACCCCTCACACTCACTCTCATCCTCGTGCAATCAACTAACAACACACAAGGCGGCCACTTAGGTGTTTTATCAATGTTTATGTAAAGGTTCTGTTAATGTGGTGTCAAACATAAAAATCATTATTTTCAACACTTTCTGGTCTTAGACAGATTTATGTGTACCATTGTAAGTAGCTTAGTTAGTTTCAGTGAATGGTGGGACATAATGGTACCTCCAACAAAGATGGTGAGTGGGAAATGAATGGCTTAGTCATTGCAGGGATGTAAAATGGTGTTGCTGTGGGGTGGTGCCAACCTGGTGCATCATGTGGCAACCATATAGGTGTAGAGCGTCAAGTGAAGTAAATCTGGCCATGATGAGGCCAAAATGTCCTGTGCAGCATCAGTTGATTGCGGAGAAGGTTGGTGGTGGTGTTGTTGATGCTGCTGGTTTGCCTGGTGCTACTGTGTTGAGGCTCATCATGGTCAGATTCTGTGGTGAGACAATATAAATGCCATCCATGCTGATGGAATAGATAGCAGGTGAAGTAGAGGTGACAGAAGCAATCTGTCAATGGTGAGAGATATTGTGTTCCGAACACACATGAGGCTGCACACAGGGAGGTTAAAGTAACAGTGACCTCAGTCTTTAATAAGACACTCCTGAGTGAGGAACAGGTTTAGGGGCCGGCTTATATACAGTGCTCACAAGGGATGCTGGGATCCCTTTGGAATTCAGGGGATGTGCTCCCTGGTGGTGGAACATGGGAGTGCATGCTTTACAGATACACAACATCACTCCCGCCCCCCCCCCAAAGTCAAAGTGAAAACTATTTACAAGGTGAGGCGATCGGGAGCCTTTCTTTCCCTGGTGGACCGCCTCGGTACAAATGTCTGTTCTGGTGTGTTGGCTGTGCCCTCGCTGGGCTGGCGTGTTGTTGGCCCTGCAGGGCTGCGAGGTGAGCCTGGCCTTGCTGGGCTGTTGGGCGTGATGGGTTTGATTTCCTGGTCCGGCGTGGTGTCGTTGATCCTTTGGGTGGGCGTTGTGGTCTCGAAAAAGGTGGTGTCTGCTGTGGGTTGTTCAGAGCAGTCTATGAACCGCAGCCTCGTTTGGTCCAGGTGCTTTCTGAAAATTTGTCCATTGCCTAGTTTGACTACAAACACCCTATTCCCTTCTTTAGCTATCACCGTGCCCGTGATCCACTTGGGACCATGTCCATAGTTTAGCACATACACAGGGTCATTCAGATCAATTTCCCGTGACACAGTGGCGCGACCATCATTTACATTTTGTTGCTGCCGCCTGCTCTCTACCTGATCATGCAAGTTGGGGTGAACCAGCGAGAGTCTGGTTTTAAGTGTCCTTTTCATGAGTAGCTCAGCCGGGGGCACCCCTGTGAGTGAGTGGGGTCTCGTGCGGTAGCTAAGCAGTACTCGGGACAGGCGGGTTTGGAGTGAGCCTTCTGTGACTCATTTAAGGCTCTGTTTGATGGTTTGTACTGCCCGCTCTGCCTGCCCATTGGAGGCTGGTTTAAACGGGGCCGAGGTGACATGTTTGATCCCATTGCGGGTCATGAATTCTTTAAATTCGGCACTGGTGAAACATGGCCCGTTGTCACTGACCAGTATGTCAGGCAGGCCGTGGGTGGCAAACATGGTCCTCAGGCTTTCAATGGTGGCGGTGGTGGTGCTTCCCGACATTATTTCACATTCAATCCATTTTGAAAAAGCATCCACCACCACCAGGAACATTTTACCGAGAAATGAGCCCGCATAGTCGATATGGATCCTCGACCATGGTCTGGAGGGTCAGGACCACAAACTTAGTGGTGCCTCTCTGGGCGCGTTGCTCAACTGAACACATACGCTGCATTGCTGTACACAAGACTCTAAGTCAGAGTCGATACCGGGCCACCACATGTGGGATATGGCTATCGCTTTCATAATTACTATACCCGGGTGTGTGCTGTGGAGATCCGAGATGAAAGTCTCCCTGCCCTTTTTGGGTAGTACTACGCGGTTACCCCACAACAGGCAGTCTCTGCCTGAATGGACAGCTCATCCTTTCGCCACTGGAATGGCTTGATTAGCTCTTGCATTTCAACGGGGATGCTGGCCCAGCTCCAATGCAGTACACAGTTTTTTACGAGGGACAGCAGAGGATCTTGGCTAGTCCAAGTCCTAATCTGGCGGGCTGTGATAGGTGATTTATCATTTTCAATGCTTCCATGACCATCAACAAGTCTGTGGGCTGCGCCACCATCAACAAGTTTGCAGGCTGCGCCATTTCCACCCCCGTGGTGGGCAATGGTAGCCGACTGAAAGCATCCGCACAGTTCTCGGCGCATGGCCTTTGGCGGATGGTATAATTATATGCCGATAGCATGAGTGCCCACCTTTGTATGCGGGCTGAGGCATTAGTATTTATCCCCATATTTTCAGCGAACAGGGATGTGAGGGGCTTGTGATCGGTTTCCAGCTCAAATTTGAGGCCAAACATGTACTAATGCATTTTCTTTACCCCGAACACCACGCTAATGCCTCTTTCGCAATCATGCTGTAGGCCCTCTTGGCCTTAGTCAAGCTCCTGGAAGCATAGGCGACAGGTTGCAACTTCCCCGCAACGTTAGCTTGTTGTAATACACACCCGACTCCGTACGACGACGCGTCACATGCTAGCACAAGTCTTTTACACGGGTTATACAATACAAGCAGCTTGTTGGAGCATAAAATGTTTCTGGCTTTCTCAAAAGCAATTACTTGGTTTTTTCCCCATACCCAGTTCTCACCTTTGTGCAATAACACATGTAGGGGCTCTAAAAGGGTGCTTAACTCCGGTAGGAAGTTACCAAAATAGTTGAGGAGTTCCACGAACGACCGCAGCTCCATGACATTCTGTGGCCTGGGCGCTTTCCTGATAGACTCTGTCTTGGCATCTGTGGGCCGAATGCCGTCCGCCGCGATCGTTCTCCCCAAAAACTCCACTTCTGTTGCCATGAAGACGCATTTCGACCTCTTCAGCCGCAGCCCGACACGATCCAGTCGCTGGAGGACCTCCCCCAGGTTTTGTAGGGGCTCAGCAGTGTCCCGACCCGTGACCAATATGTCGTCCTGAAAGACCACCGACTTGAGTAGGCTCTCCATGTTTCTCTGGAAGATGGCTGCAACCGACCGAATTCCAAACGGGCATCTGTTGTAGATGAACAGTCCCTTGTGCGTGTTGATGCAGGTGAGGCCCTTCGAAGACTCCTCCAGCTCCTGCGTCATGTAGGCCGAAGTCAGGTCGAGCTTGGTGAATGTCTTGGCTCTTGGCAGCGTCGCAAATAGGTCGTCTTCCTTACGGAGCGGGTATTGGTCCTGTAGCGAGAAACGATTAATAGTTACTTTATAATCGCCGCAAATCCTGACCGTGCCATCACTTTTGAGTACTGGAACAATCGGCCTGTCCCACTCGCTGAATTCCACTGGGGAGATGATGCCCTCGTGTTGCAGCCTGTCCAGCTCGATTTTCACTCTCTCCCTCATCATGTGAGGTACCGCTCGCGCCTTGTGGTGAATGGGTCATGCCTCTGGGACCAAGTGAATCTGCACCTTCGCCCCGGAAAAGTTTCCAATGTCTGGTTCAAAACGGGAAGGAAATTTGTTAAGAACCTGGGTACATGAGGCCTCATTGATATGTGATAGCGCTCAGATGTCATCCCAGTTCCAGCGGATTTTGCCCAGCCAGCTCCTTCCAAGCAGTATGGGGCCATCTCTCGGGATAATCCAGAGTGGCACTTCATGCACCGTGCCCTCGTAGGTGACCTTGACCATGGCACTGCCCAGGACAGTGATCAGCTCTTTGCTGTACGTTCTCAGTTTCGTGTGGATGGGGCTCAGGGCTGGTCTGAATGCCTTGTTGCACCACAGTCTCTCAAACATCTTTTTACTCATGATGGATTGGCTAGCGCCAGTGTCCAGTTCCATGGCTACGGGTAAGCCATTCGATCTTACGTTTAGCATTATAGATGGACATTTCGTCTCAAATGTGTGCACCCCGTGTACTTCAGCATCTGCCTCCTCTGAGGCTCAAAATTGCTTTGATCCACCATGGACCGATCTTCCTCTGCCACATGGTGGTTAGCAGGTTTTGCAGAGTATGCAGCTCGTTTGCAAGCTCATTGGAGGTGCCCCATTGTTCCACAGCTCTTGCAAACATACCCTTTGAAGCGCCATGAATAGGCTGAATGGAAGCCTCCACAACGCCAAAAAGGTGTGAATTGCCTTGCATTCATCCTTTGTTGGGGACTCAGTCATCTGCGTCACCTGAGGCCTACTTGTATTTGCAGACTCGTGGGTTCTGCCCTGTACATTTCTGCTCGCAAACACAGTTCCAGTTAATTTATGAACATTGCTAGCACTTGTGTGCTGAGAGATTTGTTTGGTGTTATCACTGGTGGACTTACTGAGGGTCGGTGTCTCTACAGTCAAATGTTTTCGTAGGATGGTCTCGTGGCCAATGCCCAGTACAAAAAAGTCTCTGAGCATTTGCTCCTAGTAGTCATCAAACTCACATTGTCCTGCAAGTCGCCTTAGCTCGGCAACGTAGCTCGCCACTTCCTGACCTTCAGATCGCTGGCACGTGTAGAACCGATACCTCGCCATCAGCATGCTCTCTCTCGGGTTAAGATGCTCCTGAACCAGTGTACACAGCTCCTCATATGACTTATCTGTGGGTTTCACCTGAACCAGAAGATTCTTCATGAGGCTGTAGGTCGGTGCTCCGTAGATTGTGAGGAGGACCGCTCTCCTTTTTGCAGTGCTTCCTTCTCCGTCCAGCTCGTTGGCTACAAAGTACTGGTCTAGCTGTTCGACATAGACTTCCCAGTCCTCACCCTCCGAGAACTTCTCCAGGATGACCACAGTTTACTGGATCTTTGCGTTGGATTCGTATTCTCGTCAGCAGTTATTGTGTTCCTAACACAGATGAGGCTGCACACAGGGAGGTTAAAGTAACAGTGACCTCAGTCTTTATTAAGATACTCCAGCATGAGGAACAGGCATTAGGGGCCGGCTTATATACAGTGCTTTCAAGGGATGCTGGGATACCTTGGGACTTCAGGGGATGAGCTCCCTGGTGGCGGAACATGGGAGTGCATGCTTTACAGATACACAAGAGAAGTTCTTCCAATGAGGTGACATTGGATGGAGACTATACTTGAAACACTTGCAGCCTGCAGAATCTGTGCTGGGAATGCAGTGAGAAACAGCTTCTGCTGAGAAAAATGATCATCTGTCAGGTGGGAGCTTTTACTGTACATTTGATGCTGTCAATTAATCAGCTGGAGCAATGGCCACTGAACTCCCGCCTCAGATTGACAGACATGGTTCCCGAGCAGCATGTTTCCCATGGGCATCCAGCTAAATTTAAAAGGTAAGGTGAAAACCACTCTTTAGGGTCTGACAACAAGCTAATAATTTAACTTGGGTCACCCGCCTCTGCGGTCGGGTCGGGTCCGCGCTGACAATTGCGTCTGGTGGAAAGACGCATAGGAGGGGGATGACAGCAGGTTCCTGACCTGCTCCCAAAAATAACAACTTTCCCACCCAACCCACCACCGATCACGCCCGCTACCACCCATGTATTTTATGGCCGTTCATTCATAACCCTTGACTTGTTTCCATGTTGTGCTCTTCTGTTGTATGTTCAAATGTCCTTGTGAAGTAGAACATAAGAATATAATAAATAGGAACAGGAGTAGACCATATGGCCCCTCGCGCCTGCCCCGCCATTCAATAAGAGCATGGCTGATCTGATCATGGACACCGCTCCACTTCCCCGCCCGCTCCCCATGTAGAAATCGCTTCAGCAGAATGAGGTATGTATGGTTCATTAAAAACTTTAAAACAGCTAACGTGTGTGGTGATGATTGTATTTAACCTTTAGTATGGGCATTGTTTAATAACACTCCTGTGATACGCCTTGGGATGTTTTACAACATTAAAGACACTATATAAATGCAAGTTATTGTTGTTATTGAGCCTACAAAAAGAATCACAATGTTGACTCACTGTTCTTACTGCAATTGTAGACCAATAGAAAGTTATTTGGCAATTGCCACATCATTGTAAATGAAACTCATTAATCTACTGGAAACAACTGGCATTGTTTGAATTTATTGTACAAGGTATTATTGATCTTGCAAGTCATCTATAAATTAATTTACAAATAATTTTTATCTGTTGGACTCTGGTCCAGTTGATATTAATTTGCTAATATTTATCTCTCGGTGACTTGGTCTAGTTCATTCTCTCTTGGTATTATTTATTTTACTTCAAGTCAGCAGGAAGCAAAATAATCTAAATAGGGATTCAAACAAAAACATTAAAAGCAAGAGGGCAAATGACAAAGCTGTAAAGAAAAAGGTATGTTTTTCTTAATAGAGACATCGAGTTATAAAACAGAGGTAATACTAAACCTATACAAATTATTGGTTAGGCTGCATTTAGAATATTGTGTCCAGTTTTGGCACTCGATATTGGGAAGGATGTCAAAGCCATCGAGTGGGTACAGCAGAGATTCGCTAGGATGACATATAGGAACAGGAGTAGGTCATTCAACCCCTCAAGTCTGTTTCACCATTCAATTAGATCATGAATGATCCATTTACCCGCCTTGGTTCCATATCCCTTAATGCCCTGAACCTAACAAAGATCTATAAATCTCAGTTTTCACATTTTCAATTGATTGAGATTAGTTGAAAGGCTTTAGTCATAAGGAGAGACTAGAGGAACTGCAGCTCTTTTCATTAGAACAGGGAAAGTTTAAAAAATGACAAAAATGTACAATTATGCAGGGCTTTGATAAAATAAATATAGAGGGAAAACTATTTCCACTGGTCAGTGAGTTGGTAACTAGAGGGCATAAATTTAAGATCATCATCAAAAGAATTGAAGAAGAGGTTAAGATGCTTGTTAATACAGTGCGATGTCAGAACATGGAATGAATGCACTACCAGGAACTGTGGTGGAAACAAAATCCATCACAGATAAATATTTGGAAAACAATGAAAAGGACAAAGAAATAGAACTAAGTGGACACAGCATCTTCAAGCAGCTGGTGAGATAGCTCGAATGCTGTAAATTTGCCAGCCTAACGCACGTTTTAACACGATTTCTTTTCTCGCTTTTTTGTCTTTAAAAGAAACTTCACAAAATTCCCCAAAGGTTAAGAATGGCAGTTTTGAAATATCGCCAAAAAGTGGATCGTCATATGTAAAAAAAAACGCACCACCTAAATTTGGCCATTTGGCAAACCGGTACTAGGGTGAAAAAACAACGCATGGGAAAAGCAGGTATTGCAGCCTCAGAAACGTCAGTCAGTAGGAAGATCTACAAAAAAAATAAGTTGAAGTTCTTTTTAAATTATTTTTCAGCGATTGATTACTGAAGGGTATTGTTAATGTTTTCTGATTTATTTTTTATTTTTAGAAATGTTTTCTCCCTGTATTTTTGGCGATATAGGCCTTGCGGTAAAGTTATCCAGGCAGCGGTTTCCAACACGAATCCTCCAGTAACGCCGATTTTTATCGACAGGCGTATTTTTTTGCCAAATTTATCCCGTTAAAAAATGGTGACAATTTTATTTTTATTTTTTAACAAAAATGACGTTAAATAACAAATATTGACAGGCTGGTGAATTTCTAACCCTATGATTCTAATAATTTGTTTAAAAAATAAAAATGTAAAACTTTTGATTGATCTAGCTGGCACACAATGCCAATTCTGGCAACAACTTTACCAGGATTGTCAGGGTGAGTACTAGTCACATTTATTTATGCCTGCTATCCTTCCAACATGAATGTCAGACATTATGTAAAGTATCTCATGTGTATGCCCATTCTTGAAGTCTTGCATCCTGTGGAGTGGGTTTCACAATGCCTCAGAAAACTCAAGGATGACTTCTCCAGCCATTGCCTCTTAATTAAGGATGCACATAAACCCTTGTTCCCTAATCATTGAGAACCTTCCTTGCAATATACTCCAACTCCTGATATGGGTTTCATAAAGATCACCTGTAGCCCCATGTTACCTCCCTCTCACCTCCTAACAATAGCTCACAAAGCTCATGCAACATCAACACAGATTAAAGTGAAGACATTAGAACATCCACACAATCTCACCTATTGAAGTATGGTAGGCACATGTGGCACAACAGGAGGTGCACTGTTTCTGAACCCTTCCTATTTTTCTCTTTGTAGATGAAACACTCATACAACAGGCATGAGCAGCTACGCCTCAAATCCTAGAATTGATCGATGTCGAGGAACAGGCATCTGCCCTCATTGGAGCACCAGCTCAGGCAGTTGCCAGGGGCGATGCTGAGCCCCCTTCGGGTAGTGATAGTACTTAAATGGCTGCGCGCCTGATGTGACTCCCGTGAGACGTATTATGAAGTTGCGGGGGGCCTTCAAATGTACATGACCGATGCCACCTTCCTGCTATCACCCTACCCCCTCACCTCCTATTAACCATGCGATGTAGTTATATATAGTTGCCACCAGAGGTCGTGACTGCGGGAGTCCTACGGGTCACCCACACCTCGTGCTATGAAGGCTTGCTACCTTGTTGTTTTGCCACTCTGGAGTCTTATTAAAGAAACTAAGGTCACATCAGTTTGAGCTTACAGTATACAGTCTTGTGGAGTTATTCTGAACGTAAAAATTGGTGACGAGTAACAGATCACGAACTTTCACGTGGTTATGGCTGCCGTTGGTATTCTTGAGAGATTTATTGAGGGTGATGATTGGGAAGCCTTCATTGAGCGACTTGACCAGTACTTTATGGCCAACGAGCTGGATGAGGACAGTAACGCGGTCAAGCGCAGGACGATTCTCACCATTTGTAGGTCCACGATATATGGCCTCATCAAAAATCTGCTAGCACCAATGGACAAGACATATGCAGAGTTGTGCACGCTGGTTCTGGAATAGCTCAAACTGAAGGAGAGCATCTTAATGGCCAGGTATCGTTTTTACATGCACCATCGCTCCGAGGGTCAGGACGTAGCAAGCTATGTCGCCAACCTAAGACTCCTTGCGGGACCGTGCGAATTTGCTGGATTTTTGGGGGAAATGTTGCGGGACATTTTCATGCTTGGAATCAGCCACGAGGTCATTCTTCGCAAGCTGCTGTCTGCTGAATCCCTAGATCTGAGCAAGGCCATCACGTTAGCCCAGGCTTTCATATTCACATACGATAACACTAAACAGATATCTTTGCAGCATCAAAGCTCACCGGCAAGTACTGTGCATAAAATAACACTTTCAGCAGGCAGAACTGTACATGGCAGGACTCACACGCCTGCAGAGGCCAGACCTAGGATGACTCAGAGTCCGCCCTGGGGCGTGAATGCGAATCCATTCACACCATATTGGTGCTGCCGGGGTAATCATAGAGCACATCAATGTCGATTCAAGTACGATATGTGCAAAGGCCGTGGAACAATGGGGCACCTCCAGCGAATGTGCAAACGTGCTGCGACTCACCAAGTGGCAGAGTCGGCAGAAGATGACCGATCCGGCGCGGATCACGCTGAACAAGTAAGAGAGGCAACTCAACCCGAGGCTGAAGAGGAAGTGTATGGGGTACAAGTCTTCACCAGCAAGAGCCCTCTGATAATGTTGAAAATCAAATTAAACGGCATTATAGTTTCCATGGAATTGGACACGGGGGCGAGTCAGTCAATTATGAGCCAGAAGGCTTTTGAGAAACTGTGGGACAACAAGGCACAAAGGCCAAAACTAAGCCCGATTTATACAAATCTGTGCACTTACACCAAAGAGCTCATACCAGTCATTGGCAGTGCGGCAGTGAAGGTATTGTACGATGGAGCTGTGCATGATTTATCACTATGGATTGTACCAGGCGATGGCCCAACGCTGTTCGTCAGAAGCTGGCTAGGAAAGATCCGATGGAACTGAGACGGCATCAAAGCACTGTCTTCGGTGGATGATGCCTCGTGCGCTCAAGTGCTAAACAAATTTCCGTCGCTCTTTGAACCAGGTATCGGCAACTTCACGGGAGCCAAGGTGCAAATCCACCCAGTCCCGGATGCACGGCCTGTCCATCACAAGGCTTGGGCAGTCCCTTATATGAAGAGCGAGAAAGTCGAGATCGAGCTGGACTGACTTCAACGTGAAGGAATTATTTCGCCTGTCGAGTTCAATGAATGGGCCAGTCCCATCGTTCCGGTTTTGAAAAGCGATGGCACGGTCCGAATTTATGGGGACTGCAAGGTGACAATCAACCGAGTCTCGCTACAGGACCAGTACCCACTACTGAATGCAGACGACCTATTTGCAACGCTGGTGGGCAGGAAGTCATTTTCCAAGTTGGACCTGACCTCCGCCTACATGACTCAAGAGCTGGCTGAATCTTCGAAAAAGCTGACGTGCATTAACATGCACAAGGGACAGTTTATCTACCACTGATGCCCCTTTGGGATTCGTTCAGCTGCTGCAATATTCCAGAGGAGCATGGAGAGTTTGCTAAAATCCATCCCGAGGACTGTTGTGTTCCAAGACGACATCCTGATCACTGGTCGTGACACCACAAAACACCTACACAACCTGGAAAAAGTCCTGCGTTGCCTGGACAGAGTGGGACTCAAGCTGAAATGCTCCGTGTGTTTTCCTGGCGCCTGAGGTTGAATTTTTGGGGAGGAAGACCACAGCTGATGGCATCAGGCCCAGAGACTCCAACATGGAGGCCATCAAGAACACACCTAGACCCCAAAATGTGACAGAGCTGCGTTTGTGCCTGGGACTCCTCAATTAGTTGCATAACTTTCTACCTGGGTTGAACACGTTGTGAGAACCTTTGCACAGGAGCGGGAGTTCGAGCAGTCGAGCAGCCTATAAAGGCCTGAGAGTCGTAGGAGGCGGCCACAGGAGCGGGAGTTCAGCCAGTCGAGCGGCCTATAAAGGTCCGTGTGTCGGAGGAGGCGGCCACAGGAGCGGGAGTACGGAGAGTCGAGCGGCCAATAAAGGCCCGAGAGTCGGAGGAGGCTAGCTGGTGCAGTGGCAGGGGCAGAAGGTAAACAAAGAAGTAAGAAGAAATCGAAGTGGGATGTCACAGCCAAGCGGGTAAGTGATTGGCTGGTTGGTGAGTATTTGATCTTTTATTTATGTTAGCAGTAAGAAACCTTTGGCATTGTTAAAAATTAAGTTAATCTAAGGGTTAAGTCATAGCAGGAGAGCCCAGACCTGTGTCATGCTCCTCCTGTGCTATGTGGGAAATCAGGGACCCTACCAGTGTCCCTGACTACTACATGTGCGGGAAGTGTATGCAGCTACAGCTCCTGACAGACCACGTTACGGCACTGGAGCTGTGGATGGATTCACTCTAGAGCATCCGAGATACTGAGGATTTAGTGAATAGCACGTTTAGTGAGTTGGTCACACTGCAGGTAAAGGTTGCACAGCCAGATAGGGAATGGGTGATCATCAGGTAGTACAGGGATCCCCTGCAGTCACCTCCCTCCAAAACACATACACCATTTGGGGTACTGTTGAGGGAGCTGACTCATCAGGGGAAGGCAGCAGCAGCCAAGTCCATGGCACCGTGGGTGGCTCTGCTGCACAGGAGGGCAGGAAAAAGTCGGAGAGCTATAGTGATAGGGGATTCTATTTTAAGGGGAATAGATAGGCGGTTCTGCGGCCGCAAACGAGACTCCAGGATGGTATGTTGCCTCCCTGGTGCAAGGGTCAAGGATGTCTCGGAGTGGCTGCAGCGCATTCTGGAGGGGGAGGGTGAATAGCCAGCTGTCGTGGTGCATATAGGTACCAACGAAATGGAATGAGGTCCTACAAGCTGAATTTAGGGAACTAGGAGTTAAATTAAAAAGTAGGACGTCAAAAGGTAGTAATCTCAGGATTGCTACCAGTGCCACGTGCTAGTCAGAGCAGGAATCACAGGATAGCTCAGATGAATACGTGACTTGAGGAATGGTGCAAGGGGGAGGGATTCAAATTCCTGGTACATTGGAACCGGTTCTGGGGAAAGTGGGACCAGTACAAATCGGACGGTTTGCTAATGCTGTTGGGGAGGGTTTAAACTAAAATGGCAGGGGGATGGGAATCTATGCAGGGAGGCAGAGGGAAGTAAAAAGGGGGCAGAAGCAAAAGGTAGGAAGGAGAAAAGCAAGAGTGGAGGGCAGAGAAATCAAGGGCAAAATTCAAAAAGGGCCACATTACAACATAATTCTAAAAGGACAAAGAGTGTTAAGAAAGCAAGCCTGAAGGCTCTGAGTCTCAATGCGAGGAGCATTCACAATAAGGTGCATGAATTAACTGCGCAGATAGCTGTTAACGGATATGATGTAATTAGGATTACGGAGACATGGCTCCAGGGTGACCAAGGTTGAGAACTCAACATCCAGGGGTATTCAATATTCAGGAAGGATAGACAGGAAGGAAAGGGAGGTGGGGTAGTGTCACTGGTTAAAGAGGAGATTAACGCAATAGTAAGGAAGGACATTACTGTGGATGATGTGGAATTTATATGGGTAGAGCTGCGAAACACCAAAGGGCAGAAAACGTTAGTGGGAGTTGTGTACAGACCACCAAACAATAGTAGGGAGGTTGGGATGGCATCAAACAGGAAATTAGGGGCGCGTGCAATAAGGGTACAGCAGTTATCATGGGCGACTTTAATCTACATATTGATTGGGCTAACCAATCTGGTAGCAATACCATGGAGGAGTTACTGGAGTGTATAAGGGATGGTTTTCTAGACCAATATGTCAAGGAACCAACTAGAGAGCAGGCCATCCGAGACTGGGTCTTGTGTAACGAGAGAGGATTAATTAGCAATCTGGTCCTGCAATGCCCCTTGGGGAAGAGTGACCATAATATGGTAGAATTCTTCATTAAGATGGAGAGTGACACAGTTAATTCAGAGACTAGAGTACTGAACTTAAAAGAAAGGTAATTTCGATGGTATGAGATGTGCATTGGCTAGGATAGACTGCTGAATTATATTTAAAGGATTGATGGTGAATAGGCAATGGCAGACATTTAAAGATCACATGTATGAACTACAACAATTGTACATCCCTGTGTGGCGTAAAAATAAAAAAGGGAAGGTGACTCAACCATAGCTAACAAGGGAAGTTAGGGAAAGTGTTAAATCCAATGAAGAGACATATAAATTGGCCAGAAAAAGCAGCAAACCTGAGGACTGGGAGAAATTTAGAATTCAGCAGAGGGGGACTTAGGGTTTAATTAGGGGGGGGGAAATAGAGTTTGAGAGTAAGCTTGCATAAAAACTGACTGCAAAAGCTTCTATAGATACGTGAAGACAAAAGGATTAGTGAAGACTAATGTAGGTCCCTTGCAAGTGAGAATCAGGTGAATTCATAATGGGGAACCAGGAAATGGCAGACTAATTGAACAAATACTTTGGTTCTGTCTTCACTAAGGAAGACACGAATAACCTCCAGAAAATACTAGGGGACCGAGGGTCTAGTGAGAAGGGGGAACTGAAGGAAATCCTTATTAGTCAGGAAATAGTGTTAGGGAAATTGAAGGTACTGAAGGCCGATAAATCTCCAGGGCCTGATAGTCTGCATCCCAGAGTACTTAAGGAAGTGGCCCTAGAAATAGTAGATGCATTAGTGGTCATTTTCCAATATTCCATGGACTCTAGATCAGTTCCTATGGATTGGAGGGTCGCGAATGTAACCCCACTTTTTAAAAAAGGAGGGGGGAAGGAGAGAAAACAGGGAATTATAGACCGGATAGCCTGACATTGGTAGTGGGTAAAATGCTGGAGTCAATTATTTAAGATGTTAGAGCAGTGCATTTAGAAAGCAGTGACAGGATCGGTCCAAGTCAGCATAGATTTATGAAAGGGAAATCATGCTTGACAAATCTTCTAGAGTTTTTTTGAGGATGTAACTAGCCGACTGGATAAGGGAGAACCAGTAGATGTGGTGTATTTGGACTTGAAAAGGCTTTTGACAAGGTCCCACACAAGAGATTAGTGTGCAAAATTAAGGCACATGGTATTGGGGGTAATGATTTGATGTGGATAGAGAAATGATTGGCAGACAAGAAGCAAAGAGTGGGAATAAATGGGTTCTTTTCAGAATGGCAGGCAGTGACTAGTAGGGTGGCACAAGGTTCAGTGCTGGGACCCCAGCTATTTACAATATATATATATATATATAAATGATTTAAACAAAGGAATTGAATGTAATATCTCGAAGTTAGCAGATGACATTAAGCTGGGTGGCAGTGTGAGCTGCGAGGAGGATGCCGAGAGGTTGCAGAGTGACTTGGACAGGTTAGGTGAATGGGAAAATGCATGGCAGATGCAGTATTATGTGGATAAATGTGAGGTTATCCACTTTGGTGGCAAAAACAGGAAGGCAGATTATCTGAATGGTGCCAGCTTAGGAAAAGGGGAGGTGCAACGAGACCTGGATGTCATGGTACATCAGTCATTGAAGGTAGGCATGCTGGTACAGCAGGCAGTTAAGAAAGCAAATGGCATGCTGGCCTTCATAGCGAGGGGATTTGAGTATTGGAGCAGGGAGGTCTTGCTGCAGTTGTACAGGGCCTTGGTGAGACCATACCTTGAGTATTGTGTGCAGTTTTGGTCTCCTAATCTGAGGAAGGACGTGCTTGCTTTTGAGGGAGTGCAGCGAAGGTTCACCAGACTGATTCCCGGGATGGCAGGACTGACACATGAGGAAAGACAGGATCGGCTAGACTTATACTCACTGGAATTTAGAAGAATGAGAGGGGATCTCATAGAAACGTATAAAATTCTGACGGGACTGAACAGGTTAGATGCAGGAAGAATGTTCCCGATGTTGGGGAAGTCCAGAATCAGGGGACACAGTCTAAGGATAAGGGGTAAACCATGTAGGACCGAGATGAGGAGAAACCTTTTCACCCAGAGAGTGGTGAACCTGTGGAATTCTCTGCCACAGAAAGTTATTGAGTCCAGCTCATTGGACATATTCAAAAGGGAGTAGATGTGGCCCTTATGGCGAAAGGGATCAGGGGGTATGGAGAGAAGGCTGGGGTGGAGTACTGAAGTTGAATGATCAACCATGATCATATTGAATGGCGGTGCAGGCTCGAAGACTGCTTATTATGGGTAATCGCGTGGTTTTCCAAAAAAAGGCAGGGAGACCTTTTATACGTGACCTCTACAGTACACACCCAGGCATAATCATGATGAAGGCCATTGCCAGATCGTATGTATAGTGGTCCGGCATCGACTAATCTTGAATCAGGCATGTACCAATGCTACAGCTGAGCTATGCGCCCAGGGAGGCTCCCCTGAGCCTGCGATCATGGCTCTCCAAACCATGATCCAGGATTCATGTGGATTATGCCGGTCCTTTCCTCGGGAAAATATTTCTCGTAGCCATGGATGCCTACTCTAAATGGATTGAATGTGTGATAATGTCATCCACAGCCACTATTGAAAACCTCAGGGCAATGTTTGCCACCCATGGCCGGCCCGACATCCTTGTCACTGACAATGGACCCTGTTTCACTAGCTCTGAGTTCAGCAAGTTCATGATCCGCATCGGCATCAAGCATGTCAGGTTTGCTCCTTTCAAGCCTGCCTCCAATGGCCAAGCGGAGCGGGCAGTCCAAACAATTAAGCAGAGCCTGAAGCGAGTGACAGATGGCTCCTTGCAGACCCGCTTGTCTCACGTTCTGTTCGCTTATCGGACACGACCCCACTCGCTCACAGGGGTCCCGCCCGCTGAACTTCTTATGAAGAGGGCCCTCAAGACAAGGCTCTCCCTAGTCCACCCAGACCTCAATAAGTATGTGGAAACCCAGCGGCAATAGCAGAGCATGTATCATGACCGCACGGCTGTAACTCGTGATACTGATGTGAATGATCTGGTGTTTGTGCTCAACTTTGGTCCAGGTCCGAAAGTGGGTTGCTGATACTGTTTTGGCCAAGGAGGGGAGTAGGGTGTTTGTAGTCAAATTGACAAATGGCCAAACGTGCAGAAAGCATATTGATCAGACCAGGTTGCGTTTCACCGACAAACGGAAGACAACATCAACACTGACGACCCACCACAACACACAACCAGCAATCGACCCTGCTGCCAATTGGGGTACTGAGTTGAATGATCAGCCATGATCTTATTGAATGGTGGTGCAGACTCGAAGGGCTGAATGGCCTATTCCTGCACCTATTTTCTATGTTTCAACCATGAAGAAGAACCCGTCCCCGGGACAGTCCGGCCAGACTCTCTGCACCGTAGTGCAGTGATGCCCTGACCGGCTCACCCATGCCCAGCTTCGAACTGAGATGATCAACCCATGAGCGAAGGGCCCCTGACCGTCTCAACCTGTAAATAGTTGCATCAAAGACTTGAGAGAGTGATGTTATGTATGTAGCTATATATAGTTTCCACCAGAGGGCGTGACTGCAGGAGTCCTCCGGGTCACCCACAACTCATACTGTGCTGGTATAAAAGGCCTCCTACCTTGTTGTTTTGGCATTCTGGAGTCTTATTAAAGAGACTAAGATCACATCAGTTTGAGCTTATGGTATACAGTTTTGTGGAGTTATTCTGAACGTAACAAACCACATGTCTGCTTTTTGGAGATTGCAGAAGAGCAGCCACAATCGCGCCAGGCGTCCAGGGAGCCATCAACATCTGGCCATGGGGGAGATGAGGCTTGCGACGAGTCTGCAATGCCTGAGCTGCAGAGCCCACCAGTTGGCCCTTGGACAAGATCACATCTGGGGACGAGGCCAATTTCCAGGGATTTGAGTCATCAGAGACTCCTGGCCCCAGTCGTCTACAGCAACGTGAAGTGAGAGGGGAATCTCACAGGCCAGCTCTTCGGAGGTTGAGTTGGCAAAGTAGGTCTGCTCAACAACACGCAGACATGGAACTGGATTTGGTGGAAATGTCCAGGGAAAACCTCGGCATGCACCGTGAGCTCATGGCTGCATTGGGTCAGATTCCAGAGAGCATCGACAAACTTTCTGTGACTGAGGGAGGCAGCGTCACGAATTGTCGTCGTAACTCAGGACCCCAGCAAGGCCATCATTGCCCACTCACAGAGGCAGGTGGTCTTCAGCAACGACAATAGTTCCAGAGTGTGTGGTGCGTGCACTTGATCATGTTGCAGCATCGCACAAATCGCAGGCACAAGCTACGCTGCAGCTTGGTGATGTGATGCGGTCGATGACTGCTGCCAAATTCTCTGTGTTCCTCACTGTGCCATGGAGAAGGGACGGTGCCGAAGCAGACCAGCAAGTTGTGGAGACACATTGTACTCCAGATGTTGAGGCCCAGCCCCATTGGAGTCTCAGTGGCTCCCAGGAAATGGAAGTTGCTGTCCTTCCTCAGGATGACAGTATTCCGGCTCCCACCACTGACTCCAACCATTCACCATACATAGTACACACCCCAGCCACTAGTAACTGTTTCTGTTGATAAGGCACAGCAGTCTGCAGCTGGGCCTTCCAGGCCATCTGCACTGCCTGCCCCCCTGACACAGCAGTCCTCAAGTAGCCTTGCTGTAGGCACTGATGTCTCATTGAGGAGGAGCAATAGGCGTGGGAGGGGGAAATATGAGGTCAAGTCCCATTAAGGGGTGGAACAATGTAATATAGATGTCTGGATTTATTTTGAGTATGCATGTAAATAGTTTATTTTCATTAATGCGCTTCATTGTTGATGAGTTACTTGCAACAGAAAGCTGTTTATTGAATGGTTTTATTTTGTTGAGGGGGGGGATGGGACTGTTTCTAACTTTGTTGGATAAAAATATAACTTTAACCCATTGCCATTGATGTCATGTGTATCACTCCAAAATTCACTAGAAGAGCCTTTATGGTGGCAGATAGCATCGCGAGACTTAGCTGCATCCCTCAGCTTCCCCATTCAAGCAAACTGGTGCATTACGAGCTGGCGACGTGCGGCTCTTGCTCCGGCAGCATCTCCACGCTGCCTCCTGTGTGGATGGGCGGCTCTGCAATTATGTGCACTCCCTGGATAGCAAGCATTCACTGCGAGGATGCACTGTGTGTGGTGGCACACCAGCAGCACATTCAGGGAGTGGTATCCCTTTCGGTTTTGGAATACTTCTGCATTTTGTAATGGTGTTCACAAGGTGACATGTGTGCAGTCAATGGCTTTTTGAAACCTCAGGAAGCCCATAATTCTGCCAAAACCTTCAGCCCTCTCATTCTGGCTGTCCCTGCGCACAGAAACTTTATGAAGTCCATTCTGTGGGCGTATAAAGCCTTTGTTACGTGACAAGTGCAGCGTGTTGAGAGATGCTGTATATGTCCCCTGCTGCTGCCTGGAAGGAGTTGGAGGCATAGAAGGCCAGCGCCACAATCACCTTCATTGTGATGGGCAGCACAGTCCTGTTGGCGCTGTAAGGCTGTAGGTCTGTAGGAGCTGGAATATCTTTGTCAGCACTTCCTTTCGGAAGCACAGCCTTCTCACGCACTGCGCCTGAGAGAGCTGGGGGTATGAGCGATGGTCCCTGTAAACCCATTGGGGGGGGGGGGGGGGAGTAAGGTTTCCTCTCCAGACATCTTCACCCTCTCCTCATCCAAGGGTCGACATGACAGAGCCTTTCTTCTAGCTTGAAGCTGCCTACCAATAGCAACCAGCATGATATGCTGGTGAACTAGTAATGCCCCCATTCAAATCTCTCACTGACCTTGTAAGGAAACTGTAATGGCACATAAAATTGCCATTGGCAAATTGGAGCTTCACACAGCGTCAAGGTCAACTGCGATGTCAATCCTCCACCCTCCATTTAAATATGCTATCCGTACTGCCTGCTGCAGTCTTGGAACACCGATTTTTTTCAGACGTTTCCTGGGGCTGGCGCTAAATGAGGCATATTTAAGGCTGAATTTTTCATCTGGGACATGGGCGCAGTGTTGCACGAAGACTGACATCAGTCAAAATGGAAGGCGGGGTGGTAAGTTTTTGCGCCGCCACAAATCAGGAGCCGAATTTACAGGCCAGGCGCTAAAACCTGGATGCCTGGCGTAATGCCAAAAACAGGCGCAAACATAGGCACAAAAGAGCCGAAAACTCAGCCCATTTAAGTCATGATTAGAAACATAGAAACATAGAAAATAGGTGCAGGAGTAGGCCATTCGGCCCTTCGAGCCTGCACCACCATTCAATAAGATCATGGCTGATCATTCAGCTCAGTACCCCATTCCTGCTTTCTCTCCATACCCCTTGATCCCTTTAACCATATGGGCCATATCTAACTCCCTTTTGAATATATCCAATGAACTGGCATCAACAGCTCTCTGCAGTAGGAATTCCACAGGTTAACAACTCTCTGAGTGAAGAAGTTTCTCCTCATCTCAGTCTTAAATGGCCTACCCCTTATCCTTAGACTATGTCCCCTGGTTCTGGACTTTCCCAACATCGGGAACATTCTTCCTGCATCTAACCTGTCCAGTCCCGTCAGAATGTTATACGTTTCTATGAGATCCCCTCTCATCCTTCCAAACTCCAGTGAATACAGGCCCAGTCGTTCCAGTTTCTCCTCATATGTCAGTCCTGCCATCCCGGGAATCAGTCTGGTGAACCTTCGCTGCACTCCCTCAATAGCAAGATTGTCCTTCCTCAGATTAGGAGACCAAAACTGAACACAATATTCCAGGTAAGGCCTCACCAAGGCCCTGTACAACTGCACTAAGACCTCCCTGCTCCTACACTCAAATCCCCTAGCTATGAAGGCCAACATACCATTTGCCTTCACCACCTGCTGTACCTGTATGCCAACTTTCAATGACTGATGTACCATGACACCCAGGTCTCGTTGCACCTCCCCTTTTCCTAATCTGCCGCCATTCAGATACCTGCCCCACTGCACTTCTAATGTCATCAGCCTATATTCAAGGCTGTTTTATGTTGTCAGCCTTTTTCAGGCTGCATCAGTGTTTGAAGCTGTTGGTCAGCTTTTGCTAGGATGGCATATATGTGAGCCATTCGGGCCAGGCAAGTTCCAAGCTTAATCTCCAGTCTTCTTAGTTAGCCAGTCTCTGACAGGGTGCCAATTAGAATATCACCACTGTACTTTTTGCAATCAGCCAGGGTTGCTCCTGATCACTATCCAATGACTTCTGCTGGAAAGTGTGTACCTGTGGATGTCAGATGAGGATAAACTTGAGCTTTAGTTGTAATACTTTTCCAGTGTTGAATACCTGCCAACACTTACTCTATAGACTCACAAATGACGAATAATCATTTGGGCAAGATCCCAGATGGCTGTTTGTATCCATAGCACAGCTTTAAAAAGGAAAGGGAAAATTGGAAAAAAACAAAAGTGAGTGGAATTTCAGCTACCAACGTGTATTGTGCATATCACCTCCTCTGCCAATGGTAAATGGTGACACTCTTCAGTAACTGATACTAAAGCGACACTTTACAATATTACTTTATGATGTAGCTGGTTATAAATAGAAGAAAATAACAAAGTTAAAATTAACAGAAGCTACATCGACTGTTTGAGGAATGCAGCAATTATCATTTTAGTGGTTCCAATTTAATCTTTTTTTAAACTGTGACATCAATCTCGAACCACGGAGTATTAAAAATGTCGTAATTGAAATGCGTCAAGAGAAAAGTTGCACTTTGAAGGAATATTAAGTAAATATGTTGACAGACTGATAGCAAAGTTATTTAGATTGTATTCACAAATACAACTCCATTGAGTTCTCTTCAATTGTTAATCTTGCCTTAGGGTTAAAAAAGATAAATCAAATAGCACCAAAGGGTTCTGACAGCTGTTTCTGTTCCATTAGATGAAAGCAGAGCTTATGGAAGAGGTAATGATAATTTAACTCTGTATTCTGCGTAGAAACATGCCAGAGGCTGGAGTTACGAGAAAGTAGAACTCAATAAGCATCCATCAAGGAGATAGGAGGGAAACTTTTAGATTATCTTTAGACAATGTAATGATGGGCTCCTGCTTTTTTAGTCTACACGATTGATGTAAGTACCAATGATGTAGTCAACAGGATGGAATATCTCTACTATTGAAAAGAACCACTTGTTTAATTTGTAAAAAGATAAGTCAAGAAACAGAATTAAAATTAATCTATTAGGTAAGGCAATCTGCAACTTTTGGACATATTAATTCATTTATACTCTACAAGTAACCTCAGTTATGGCCAAGGGCAAATTAGATAACATTGTACAAAGGATTTAACAACTGGTAGGTACCACAGGGTAAATTTGACAAATATACAGAAAATTGTGGGCCGTACATGCATGATGTGTATGAGGGGGAAAGGGCGGGTGAGTGGGATTAGCTGAAGTGCTCGTGCAGAGAGCTGGCACGGGCTCGTCGGGCTGAATGGCCTACTTCTGTGCTGTAATCATTCTATGATTCTATTATTTCACATTATCACCAAAAGTCACCTCTGGAAAATTCACCTCATGTGCCAGATTCTAGCAACACAAATTTAACAAGAGAACACAATTTAGTGTCATTTAGGACCAGTGTCCTGATCTTAAATAAAGGTGATTACAAAGATATGGAGGCAGAGTTGGCTCAAGTGGACTGGGAAAATAGATTAAAGAATAAGACGGCTGATGAGCAGTGGCAGGCATTTAAGAAGATATTTCATAACTCTCAACAAAAATGTATTCCAGTGAGAAGGAAAGACTTTGGCCCCAATTTTCCCCAACCCCTTTTTTTGGCACACTTACCCTAAATGCGCCGACTTTGCGCGCTGGAAACTGCGCCAAAAAAAAGTGGCCCCATCCTGCCCACTCTGCCGAGTCTCCAGTGTCCCAGTGCAGCGTACATAGTGCAATGGGGGGCAGAGCAGCAGCCCAACGCAGAAAACACTGCCGGCAGCTGTCCGCATGCGCAGTGGAGTCTGCGCACATGCTCCTCGCTCTCCCAGCGTGTCCTGCAGGCTGTGAGCAGGACCTGATGCTCGCAGCCCATATCCCTGGCCAAAGGGATGCCCCAATATTCGCCGCACCCTATCCCTGGCCAAAGGGAGGCCCCGATGTTTGCCTGGTGAGTGCGGAATATCCTGCAATATTTATTCAGGGTCGCTCAGAGTTGTCAGAAATGGAGTGCTAAAGTTGGGAATTTGGTAAGTGGGAATTCGGTGCAGAGAGGGGAAGGAGATTCTGTTTTTTTAGCTTCAATACTTGTAACATGAATCCTACATATTTAAATATTTCATATAATCTACCTATAACTTACACTAGATAAAGTAATGAGTTAAAAAGCTATAAGCTAAGTTGATTAAATAGATGTTGAAAGTTTGATTCCCCTGGCTGAGATTATCCACTTTGGATCCAAGAAAGATAGATCAGAATAAATGGTGTGAAGCTCGGAACTGTGGTGCTTTAAATGTACTAACCTGCGCCAAATTCTTAACTGCCCGCAATGTTTTTCAGAGCTGGCCACATACGCTGACCCAAGTTGATTTGGAGTAAGCTTTAGCTGGCCAAAGTGGCATAAATGGCCAAAACTGGCGTAAATGGCTGGGAACGCCCCCTTTTGAGGAAAAAGAAACTCAACTAAAAAAAATCGTACCTAACTGAGTTACTCTGGAGCAAGTTTATTGGGAAAAATGGCATTTTTTTAAACTTACGCCAGAAAATCCAACTTACTCCAAAACAATTGGCACAAGTCATGGCCAAAATTGGGCCCATAAAGAGAAGGGATATCGATCCTTGGCTAACTAAGGAAGTAAAGGATGGTATCTAATTGAAAACAATGGCATACAATATTGCCAAGATTAGTGGGAGGAGAGGATTGGGAAATTTTTAAAAACCACCAAAGGATGAGTAAAAAAAATAATTAAGAGAAGATGGATTATGAGAGTAAACCAGCAAGAAATATAAAAACAGATATTAAGAGCTTCTACAGGTATATAAAAATGAAGAAGGTAACTAAAGTAAATGTTGGTCCCTTGGAGGATGAGACTGGGGAATTAATAATAGGGAACAGGAAAATGGCAGAGACTTTGAACAAATATTTTGTATCGGTAAAAGACACTAAAAACATCCCAATAATAGATAATCAAGGAGCTATAAAGGAGGGGGGAGCTTAAAACAATCAATATCACTAAAGAAAAAGTACTCAGCAAAATAATGGGACTAAAGGAGAACAAGTCCCCTGGACTGATGACCTACATCCTAGGGTCTTAAAAGAAGTGGCTGCAGAGATAGTGGATGCATTGGTTGCAATTTACCAAAATTCTCTGGAGTCTGGAGCGGTCCCGGCGGATTGGAAAACTGCAAATATAACGCCCCTATTTTAATAAGGGTGGGAAAGAAAGTTGTGAGGAGGACACAAATAATCTGCAAAGGGATATAGACAGGCTAAGTGAGTAGGCAAATATTTGGCACATGCAGTATAATGTGTGAAAGTGTGAGGTTATCCATTTTGGCAAGAAAAATAAAAAAGCTAATTATAATTTAAATGGAGAGAAATTACAAAATGCTGCAGTACAGAGGGACCTGGGGGTCCTTGTGCATGAAACACAAAAAGTTAGCATGCAGGTGCAGCAAGTGATCAGGAAGGCAAATGGAATGTTGGCCTTTATTGCAAGGGGGATAGAGTATAAAAGCAGGGAAGTACTGCTACAACTGTACAGGGTATTTGTGAGGCCACACCTAGAGTATTGCGTACAATTTTGGACTGTATTTTCGGAAGGATATACTTGCATTGGAGGCTGTTCAGAGAAGGTTCACTAGGTTGATTCCGGAGATGAGGGGGTTGACTTATGAAGAAAGGTTGAGCAGTTTGGGCCTATACTCATTGGAGTTTAGAAGAATGAGAGTTGATCTTATTGAAACATATAAGATACTGAGTGGGCTTGACAAGATAGATGCAGAGAGGAAGTTTCCACTCGTGGGGGAATCTAGAACTAGGGGGCATAGTTTAAGAATAAGGGGTTACTCATTTAAAACTGAGATGAGGAGGAATTTCTTCACTCACAGGGTTATAAATCTATGGAATTATCTGCCTGAATTATCAGAGCTGTGGAGGCTGGGTCATTGCATATCTTTTAAGGTGGAGATGGTCAGATTTTTGAACAATGAGGGAGTGAAGGGTTATGGTGAGCGGGCAGGGAACTGGAGTCGAGTCCAAGATCAGATCAGCCATGATCTTATTAAATGGCGGAGCAGGCTTGAGGGGTCAAATGGCCTACTCCTGCTCCAAATTCTTATGTTCTTAAAAGGGGGGAGACAGAAAGCAGGAAACTATAGACCAGTTATCCTAACATCTATCGTTGGGAAAATGTTGGAGTCCATCATTAAGGAAGCAGTAGTAGGACATTTGGAAAATCATAAAGCAGTCAAGCAAAGTCAGCATGGTTTTATGAAGGGGAAATCATGTTTGACAAATGGGCTGAAGTTCTTTGAGGATACAACGATCAGGATGGATAAGGGGGAATCAGTGGATGTAATGTATTTGGATTTCCAGAAGGCATTCGATAAGGTGCCACATAAAAGGTTACTGCACATTATAAGAGTTCACGGGGTTGGGGGTAATATATTAGCATGGATAGAGTATTGGCTAACTAACAGAAAACAGAGAGTCGGGATAAATGGGTCATTTTCCAGTTGGCAAACGGTAACCAGTGGGGTGCCACAGGGATCAGTGCTGGGACCTCAACTATTTCCAATCTATGTTGGATGAAGGGACCGAGAGTAATGTAGCCAAGTTTGCTGATGACACAAAGATGGGTGGGAAAGCAAGTTGTGAGGCAGACACAAAGAATCTGCAAAGGGATAGAGAAAGGCTAACTGAGTGGGAAAACATTTGGCAGATGGCGTATAATGTGGGAAAGTGTGAGGTTATCCACTTTGGCAGGAAAAAAAAAGCAAAGTATTATTTAAATAGAGAGAGATTACAAAATGCTGCAGTACAGAGGGACCTGGGGGTCCTTGTGCATGAAACACAAAAAGTTTGTATGCAGGTACAGCAATTAATCAGGAAGGCAAATTGAATGTTGGCCTTTATTACAAGGGGGATAGTGTATAAAAGCAGGAAATTCCTGCTACAACAGTGCAGCTTATTGGTGAGACCACACCTAGAGTACTGCATACAGTTTTGATCTCCTTATTTAAGGAGGGATATACTTGCATTGGAGGCAGTTCAGAGAAGGCTCACTAGGTTGATTCCTGAGCTGAAGGGGTTGATTTATGAGGAAAAGTTGAGCAGGTTGGGTTTATACTTACTGGAGTTGAGATGAGATGATCCCAAGGGAGTAAAGAATTATGGGGAGCGGGCAGGGAAGTGGGGTTGAGTCCAAGACCAGATCAGCCATGATCTTATTAAATGGCGGAGCAGGCTCGAGGGGCCAAATGGTCTACTCCGGCTTCTATTTCTTATGATCTTATAATAAAAACTAGAGCAATTATAGATGAATAATATATAAGGGTAGAAGTTATTAATCGGTCACATAAGTTGACAGGCTGTTAAAATAAATGGATTAATGCCTCCACAGAGAACAGAGGAATGCTGTATGTATGTGCTAAATGTTCATTTACTAATATTGGCAACAGTAATTTCTAGCCTCCAGAAAAAAAAGCTGAAGAAATATTACTCTGTGTAATGAACTGCCAATGCCATTACGCTACAGTTATTTAATATTTTCTATTTGTATTTTAAAAGGGTTCGAAGAGTGATGAAACCACTTTGCCATATTTTAAAGGTGTGCTGTGATTTACATTAATTTATTTACAGTAATTAGTAACTGCATTAGCAGGTATTAATTAATGCTGTCTGCTCACTCACTAAAATCTATTGTTGGCGTATAAGGTCAAACTTATTTTAGAGTTTGTTGTCATGGTGCAGCAAGGTCATCTATATTTAGCTCACTGTGGTTGCTTTGGAAACAGTACATTTATATCCAATGTAGTCCATGGCAGTCAAAATATGCACTCTTGTGACCAACCCTTCTCCACTATGTTTTTAGGGCATTGAATACAAATTATTCTGTTAGCATGCCTGTTGTCACCTACAAGAGATGTTGCGATCAAAAATCCATGGGCCTTCTGATGCTTTCCACAGCAACTCTGTGGGGTATTAGTCGAAAATAGGCTGAGACTTGGACCCTCCTTTTACCCCAAAACAGCTCATCGCATTAGGGGGAGGGGTCAGAGCCAGGGGTGGAAGCTCCCTACACAACAGTTCCCTCGATCTCAGCCCTCAAAATGATCTGACATATCCTTGGTGACAGTATTTTCAAGATGTGTGATTAAAGTAGGCATAGGTAGAGGTGGGACTTCCAAAGATTTCAAAGGGGACAAAGTGGGCCAGAAATACATCTTGCTGGAGTGGGATTGGGGAGGGGGGCGGTGGGGGGGGGGGGGTGTGGCGAGGTTGAGCTGGTCACTCCAGAATTCAGCCATTTCTGCCACCACATTCTGCTTCTCTGGTCGTTGGTCATTCCAGATGTGCACCGAACAGTGCAAGTGCTCACCACCGAGAGGGAAATGAGAGAATTTCCCCTGACCCTGTATAGTCTGCTGGGATCAGTAGTGGAAGTTTCTGGATGGGTGAATCCCAGCCCTGTGGATGCATCCTTTAGGTGATTTGTCTATTTTAAATAAATTATCATTCCAACTTTGTCCTTTCCTTCAGGTGCTGACTCACCGAGATATGATTCCACTGTCACCATTTGCCACCTACACTTCACCCAAGGGACTATTCTTCACGTGTAAGCCTAGTCAGCAAGTGTGGGCAGGGTATTGGATTATGGGGAAGTACAAGGACAATCACAGCCAAGTATAATCCTATCCTCACCTGATGACCTGACTACCTAGCTGGAGACACCTGCGTTGCTTCACTGGAGACCCTTAATAAAATGATAAGGGAGAAAAAAAGCTTGGATTTGGATGTCTGGACTATATTTGAACTCTCAGTTCCAGGGATGGAAGAAACAGTATTAAAACTCAGTGAAACCATCTTTCCATCTGAATGGATTTATAAAGACAATATCCTCTTTGTTGGCTTTTCCTCCCCAGGGAGCTGAAATGTTTTCTTTCCAAATTTTAACTATGAATGTCATCACTTATGTAGATAAAAAGCAGACAAATTGTACACAGCATGGTCCTTCAAACAGCAATGCGATGAATGACTGGAAATCTGCTTTGGTGGTATTGGTTGAGGGATGACTGTTGACGAGGATACCAGGAGAATTCCCTGCTCATTTTTGAAGGGCCATGGGATCTACCTGAACAGGCAGACATCTGTTTAACATCTCAGTTTAACATCTCATCTGAAAGATGGTATCTCTTGTGATGATGGATTGTTGAAAATTGGCCTATACTCTCTGGAGTTTAGAAAAATGGGAGGTGATCTCATTGAAACATACAAGATTCTGAGGGGTTTGACAAGGTAGATGCTGAGAGGTTGTTTCCCCTGGCTGAAGCGTCTGGGGGGACAATCTCACGATAAGGTATAGGTCATTTAAGACAGAGATGAGGAGGAATTTCTTCTCTCAGAGGGTTATGAATCTTTAGAATTCTCTGCCCCAGAGGGCTGTGGATGCTAAGTCTTTGAATATATTCAAGGTTGAGAGAGATAGATTTTTGGAGTCTAGGGGAATCAAGGGATATGGGGATCGGGCGGGAAAGTGGAGTTGAGGTCGATTATCAGTCATGATCTTATTGAATGGCATAACAGGCTTGAAGGGCCGTATGACCTACTCCTGCTCCTATTTCTTATGTTTTTATGTTCTCTGGGAGCAGTCCCTCTGTACTGCACTCAAGTGTCAGCCAAGATTATGTGCTCAACTCCTGCAGTGAAGCTTGAATCTTCAATCGTCTGAAACACTGAGGTAAGTGTGTTATCAACTTTGTAGCAAAGACTAGTGCCCTTAGTAAATCAGACATGCACTCCCAGTCATTATCCTCGCTACAACATAAACAAAACATCTTTAAAATAAGTTTGAAAGAAACTTTTTCAAGGCAATGTTAAGAACACCCCCGTGATAAAAAAGTGTACCGTGTGCACTGCAACTTAAACTATGTCCACACTTGTTGATTGCTGAGCTCATCTATACACAATTAAACTTTTGGGGTTCTTTAACAAGTAGCCCTGCTGCCTTCCAACAGCAATAGGGCAAAATTATGTATGATTTCCTCCCGAGTTAAGAACATTTATCGGAATGGCAAGTGATCCCTGGAAAGTTTAATTAAAGTTTATATACATACTTATTCAACAGCTCCGATACCATTGCTAGTGCATTATTTGGTTATGCTCTGATCCATTGGGCTCAATTTTCCCCAGTGATTTGTGCCGTTTTTTTGGAGCAGGCTATATTTTTTTTGGCCTAAGTTTTAAAAAAAACACAATTTGCAACAGCGTAACTCAGTTAGTTACGATTTTTTTAGGTACGTTTTTTTTTCAGCCAAAGGAGGCCTACCTGCCACCCGCGCCAATTCTGGCCATTTAGGCAAGTTTGGTCAGCTGAGAGTTACTCCATTTCTTCTTAGGCCAGCGTATGTGGTCTCTGCAGAAAAACCTTCTGGAGAGTTAAAGAAATCGGTGCAGGTAAGGAAATTGGTGCAGGTAAGTGCAACAGATGCCTGGACAGCAGCAGCAGAAAAGATGAGAGAGAGGGGGGGAAGGGGAGAGAAGGAGAGGGGTGGGGGGGAAGCCTTTCGGGTGTAGTTATGTGTGGGGACAGGAAGGGAGGAGGCCATTCGGCCTGGGATAGGGGCGGGGGGGGCGGACCAGGAGGCCACTCAGCCCGAGATCGAGGCGGGACCGGCAAGGCATTCGGGGCTGTGGGGGGGGGGGGAGAAAGAGCTGTAGCTGGACCGGCACCGGCACCGGCAAGGGGCTCGGGGCGGGCTAGGGAAGCAGACCGGCAAGCCCTTCGGACAGGGCTAGGGGACGGGGGAGTGGGACTAGCAAGGCACTCAGGGCTGGGGGGGGAAAACAGGACCGGCAAGCCACTCGAGGCTCAGGGCCGGCAGGGGAAGCAGACCGGGAGGCCCTTTGGCCTGGGATAGGGGCGGCGGGCGGGGGGGGGGAGGGGGAATTTTAATAATTGGAGGTAAGTTGCAGTAATATATTTTAATGTGTTTTTAAGTTGATGCAATGTGTTTTAATATGTTGTGAGCTGACTGTATGTTTCACTTTCCAGCCTCAGCTCGCATTGTGTCCCTGGTTACTGTGGCAACCCGATCTTTTTGGCGCAGATGAAGGCTCCACCCCCAAAACTAAAGGACAGGTTAGGCTGCGCCAAAATTAAGAAATCCAACGGGGAAACTTAGAACATTTTTTTTTGGCATACTTGGGCCCCAAAAAAACAGGTATAACTCTTCAAGTACAGCAAAAAAAAGCTTTGGGGAATATTAATAGAAACATAGAAAATAGATGCAGGAGGAGGCTATTCGGCCCTTCGAGCCTGCACTGCTATTCAATGAGTTCATGGCTCAACGTGCAACTTCAGTACCCCATTCCTGCTTTCTCACCATACCCCTTGATCCCCCTCGTAGTAAGGACTACATCTAACTCCTTTTTGAATATATTTAATGAATTGGCCTCAACAACTTTCTGTGGTAGAGAATTATTGAGCCCTATATGTGGGTAATACAAATACTAAACTGTGCAACTCCCTGTCACACCAACTAATCATGCCCCGTGGGTCAAGAATCGCCCCCAGGCTAGAGTATGAGACATGTTTCCATGATCTGGCACTCCCTGCCATTGTCACTCCCATAACACAATTGTTAGGCAGCAGTTGGATCAGATCGCAGAAAAAAAGACCTGCAAATCTAATGGTTACAGTACACCTCATTATTACTCAAGAAATCTTTATTCAAGTTCATTACTACTAAAGTTTGGATTTAGTTTAATGAAAGACTTTCATATTGAGCAGTGCACACGATTGTAAATGTGTGTCTGTGATTGGTGATGTGTGTCTGTGATTTTATTATTCATTGGATTTGGGCATCACTGGCAAGGCCAGCATTTTCTCTTGAGAAAGTGGTGGTGAGCCTCCTTATACAACTGTGTGGCTTGCTAGGCCATTTCAGAGGGCTGTGAAGAGTTAACCACATTGCTGTGGGTCTGTAGTCACAAAGAGGCCAGGTCAAGTAAGAACAGCAGATTTACTTCCCCAAAAGGACCATAGTAACCAGATGGGTTGTAACAACAAAGTTGAACGGTCACCATTACTGGCACTAGCTTTTTATTACAGAATTATTTAATTGAATTTAAATTCCACAGCTGCTGAGTTGGGATTTGAACTCATAACGCTGGATCATTGGTTCAGTCCTCAGGACTAATAGACTAGAAACATAACCATGATGCTACCATACACATTTGCAATTGGTGATCTGTGTTTCTGATTGGTGTTTATCTAAATTGTCAGACTGCTTGTCCAACATCCAGTTCTGGATGAGCAGAAATTTGCTACAATTAAGTATTGGGAAGACCAAAGCCATTGTCTTTGGTCCCCGCCATAAACTCCATTCCCTAGCCACTGACTCCATCCCTCTCCCCAACTTCTATCTGCGGCTGAACCAGACTGTTAACAATCTGAGCCTAATTAAAGTGACTGACTACGAGACAAATGTTACACATTCACCTCACCTCACCAGGTTGCACTGTTACTCAAAAGAAAGTTATAAATGAGAAATTCAGAGCAACAGCGAAATATATCTGTATAAAGATCAAACTTCATCTTATCGGGGACTTTCTCTGAAGTGGAGCAGAGTACTGAAGAGGCTGTCAGCAAAGATTATTGAACACGATCTAGTTTAGAAGCTGAGGATGATGTTGATTGAATGTAATATTCTGTTTTTATAGAGTTTGGAAGAACTACAGAATGTTTCTCTTGTTTAATGCACTTGTCTGTGTGATTAGATATTGCCGTACAATTGAGGAGAATATCTCAATGAAATGTGATTTAGATCTGCATCCTAATGCTCACATTCAGGTGTGAGAAACCTACAGCATCTATTTCTGCAGCCATCCAAAGTGTGGGAATATCACACTTTCAATACCAGCCTTACTCGCTAGGCTTCTCTGACATAGACAGTCCCTTTCTCCTGCAGTTTGACTCGAGTTGAACTAATGCTAGTACATTATTCCGCTCCTTGCTCCAGTGTGTGTGCATAATAAGGATCGATCATCCTTGGTCCCATGCATACCTCTTTCTTGCTTCACCCTTTTCTCATTCCTCACAATCTGCTTCACTTCCTGTACAACTGTAACTCTCGCCTGTTTTCTGTATCCTGTTGCTATTTCTCTTTCTGCCATTTCAGGCTCTTGCCCCTCTTGTATTAACACTTAGCCTCCTTATGCTTCAAACTAGGCATCCTCTGCCAAGCTAACCACAGCACTAGGCACTAGCTCTATCCCAGCAGCCACCCTAGCAACCACCTCCCCATCTTGTCCTCTACATACCACTTTTGATTTTCACCCCTCGCACCCCGCCCCCCCCACCCCAAGTCAACCTTCCCTTGACCTCCTGTCCAATGATTCTCTGGCCACCCTCCACCCCCACACCCCCACCCTCAGTCAACCTGTCATGTATTCTACTGTCATTGTAATCCATGTATAAACTGACCTAAGTTGTACACCGTGAGAACACTGACCACTAGGTGGTGAACTTGTAGGAGACACTCTTGACCTGGACTTTCAGGTATAAAAGGGGAAGCTCCACCCATCTTCTCCACTTCAGTGCTGGCAAATAAAGGTTACTGGTCACAGAGTGACCTTCACTCTAGTATGGGCCTCGTGTGCATTTGTACTGTATAGTAAGGACATATTATTGGCGACGAGAAACTGGGATTTAAACCACGCGAGCAAAGCCACTAGCAGCACAGAAGAGAGGTACTGTTTTGGTGATGATTGGGACGATTTTATTGAGAGACTATAGCAAAGTTTCGTCACTAAGGAATGGCTGGGACAGGATTCGGCCGACAAACGCAGGGCTCATCTCCTGACGGTTTGTGGATCCAGGATGTACTCCCTGATGAAGGACCTTCTAGCGCCAGAGAAGCCGGCGGACAAGACTTTTGAAGATCTCAGTAAGTTGATCAGGGAACACTTTAAACCAGCGAGCAGCATGCACATGGCGAGACACCGGTTTTACATGCACCGGCGGTGAGAAGGGCAAAGTGTTTCAGACTTCGTGGCAGACCTCCGGCGATTGGCGAGCCTATGTAAGTTCCCAGATGCATGCAGAGCGGAGATGCTATGAGACTTTTTTTATTGAGGGCATCGAGCATGCTGGGGTTTTCAGGAAACTGATTGAGACCAAAGACTTGACCCTGGAAATGGCGGCTTTCATGGCCCAGGCATTTATCTCTGGGGAGGAAGAGACCAGAATGATGTTTGACAAAAATCTTGGTTTAAATGCAGCAAATGGACAGGGAGTCAACATTGTTAACGCGGCACACAGTTCTCCAGGCAGACAGGGGCAATCGGACATGCCCCAGCATGTAGTCGAACCCAAAGGGGGAATTCAACAGAGACAATGGCTAGCTGAACGGCGATTCATGCCATCGCAATGGACAATGTGACCAGTAATGGGGCCATCAACACCTGTCAATGGTACCTTTAAGGACAGTTACAGAGACAGTCAGAGACGATCGACTGGTAATGGACCTTTTGTTTCCAACAACGGGTCATGTTGGAGGTGTGGAGGCAAACACAGCCAGAGCTTGCGGGTATCAGCAATATACCTGCAGAAACTGCAACGTCAGTGGTCACTTGGCGCATGTGCAGGAAGCCTGCAGCCAGGTTGATGTCTGAGGATGACGGGCCCGATGTAATCCCTACAAGACCAAATGGACACTGGGGGAAATTGCTGGAAGCTGAAGTTCAGCGAGTTCATGTAGAGCACATATACAGTTCATACACCAGGACACCACCAATAATGATGAAAGTGCTCCTCAATGGCAACCCAGTCACAATGGAGCTAGACACGGGGGCCAGCCAGTCCCTGATGAGTATCAAACAGTTCGACAAGTTGTGGGCGTCCAAGGCCAGGAGGCCAAAATTATTGCCGATTGACGCACATCTACGGACATACACAAAGGAGATCATTCCGGTGCTAGGCAGCGCCATGGTAGTCGTGACCCACAAAGATTCGGAGAACAGGTTGCCACTCTGGCTTGTCCCGGGGGACAGTCCCGCACTGCTGGGGAGGAGTTGGCTTGCTGTTATGAACTGGTAATGGGGCGATGTCAATGCAATTTCTTCTGTGGAGCGAATATCATGCTCACAGGTCTTGGACAAATTTGACTCACTCTTTCAACCCGGCATTGGCACTTTCATGGGGACTAAGGTATGATTCACATAAACCCGGACACCAGGCCAGTACACCACAAGGCCAGAGCGGTGTAGTATGTGATGCGGGAAAAGATAGAAGGCGAATTGGACCGCCTGCTGAGGGAAGGCAGCATCTCGCCAGTCAAATTCAGTGACTGGGCGAGCCCGATTGTGCCGGTGCTCAAGGCGGATGGGTCGGTCAGGATATGTGGCGATTACAAGGCCACCATCAATCGGGTGTCACTCCAAGACCAGTAACCGCTACTGAGAGCGGAGGACCTCTTTGCGACGCTATCCGGTGGCAAACTTTTTTCAAAATTGAGCCTGATCTATGCTTACATGAACTAGGAGCTGGCGAGTGAGTCGAAGAAGCTGACCACCATCACGACACACAAGGGGTTGTTTGAGTACAACAGATATTCGTTCGGGATTCGCTCGGCCACCGCGATCTTTCAACGAAACATGGAAAGTCTTCAAGTCGATTCCAAGGACGGTGGTTTTTCAAGACGACATCCTCATCACGGGTTGCGATACTGAAGAACACCTCCACAACCTGGAGGAGGTGCTACGCAGACTGGACCGGGTAGGTCTGCGACTGAAAAAGGCGAAGTGCGTTTTCCTAGCTCCAGAGGTAGAATTCCTGGGGATGAGGGTAGCAGCAGACGGGATCAGACCTACTGAGTCCAAAACGGAAGTGATCCAGAGAGCACCCAGACCCCGTAACACGACGGAGCTGCGTTCGTTCCTGCGGCTCCTGAACTATTTTGGTAACTTTCTTCCCAAATTGAGCACGCTGTTAGAGCCGCTACACGTGCTCCTACACAAAGGTCGCGAATGGGTCTTGGGGGACAGCCAGGAAAAAGCTTTTGACAGAGCACGCAATTTGTTATTCTCCAACAATCAGTTAATGCTATATGACCCATGTAAGAAACTTGTTTTAACGTGCAATGCGTCGTCCTATGGGGTCGGTGTGTGTTGCAGCACGTTAATGCCAAGGATCAGTTACAGCCGGTAGTTTATGCCTCCAGAAGTCTGTCCCAGGCAGAAAGGGGCTACGGGATGGTAGAAAAGGAGGTGCTTGCATGTGTATATGCAGTAAAAAAAAATGCACCAGTACCTGTTTGGCAAGAAATTTGAGCTGGAGACAGATCACAAACCCCTAACATCCCTTTTGGCCGACAACAAGACCATAAATGCAAACGCATCGGCCCGCATACAGAAGTGGGCACTCCTATATTAGCCGCCTATGACTATACAATTCGGCACAGACCGGGCACTGAAAACTGCGCCGATGCACTCAGCAGGCTCCCACTAGCCACCACCGAGGGGGTAACCGAGCATGCTGCTGATATGGTCATGGCTGTTGAAGCTTTCGAAAGCGAAGGCTCACCCGTGACAGCCCGACAGATCAACGTCTGGACAAATAGAGGCCCGCTACTGTCTTTAGTCAAGGAATGGGGACTAGGCAGCCACGTACGGGGCATGCCCTGAGGAATTTAAACCATTTCACAGGCACAAGGATGAACTCTCGATTCTGGCTGATTGCCTATTATGGGGGAACAGAGTAGTCATGCCCCAGATGGGCAGAGAGGCGTTCATCCGAGAACTCCACAATGAGCACCAGGGCATTGTCATGATGAAGGCAATTGCCAGGTAACACATTTGGTGGCCAGGGATAGATGCAGACCTGGAACTTTGTGTTCACATGTGCAACACGTGTGCCCAGCTGGGCAATGTGCCCAGGGAAGCCCCCCTTAGCCCCTGGTCCTGGCCCATCAAGCCACGGTCATGCATCCATGTGGACTACGCAGGTCCTTTCATGGGAACAATGTTTTTGGTTGTAGTAGACGCCTACTCCAAATGGATCGAGTGTGACATTCTCAATTCAAGCACATCCTCAGCCACGGTAGAAAGTCTTTGGGCAATGTTCACCGCCCATGGTCTACCGGACGTCTTGGTCAGCGACAATGGCCCGTGCTTTACAAGCATTGAATTCCAGGACTTCATGGCAGGAAATGGTATCAACCATGTCAGAACGGCACCGTTCAAGCTGGCCTCAAATGGCCAGGCGGAACGAGCAGTGCAAATAATCAAACAGGGGATGTTCAGAATCCAAGGGGGTTCCCTACAAAGCCGCTTATCACGCCTCCTGTTGGCCAATAGATCCCGACCACACTCGGTCACAGGGGTTCCACCCGCAGAGCTGCTAATGAAAAGGACACTCAAAACCAGGTTATCCCTTATACACCCCACCATGAAAGAAATTGTTGAGAGCAGGCACCAGTCACAATGTGACTATCATGACGGGAATGTGAGGGCTCAATGTATTGATGTCAGTAACCCTGCCTCTGTCCTCAACTATGCTGCAGGGCCCAAATGGCTCGCAGGCACTGTGATTTCCAAAGAGGGGAATAGGATTCTGGTAGTTAAACTTACCAATGGACAAATCTGCTGCAAATATGTGGATCAAACATAAGAATGTTCAGCAACCCCGTAGAAGCAGAGGAAGAACACGATGTAGAGTTCACACCATCACAGGTGACCGACACTGGAACCAAGTGGAGGAGATCCCAGTCACTGTGGGCAGTCCGGACAGGCCTGAGGCACCACAAACAGCAGACACTCAGGCCAGCGCCCAACAACCGGAGTCCCAACTCAGGCGCTCTACAAGGGCGCGTAAACCACCAGAGAGATTCAACCTGTGATCCCAATAAGACTTTGGGAGGGGAGGTGATGTCATGTATTCTACTGTCATTGTAATCCATGTATAAACTGACCTAAGTTGTACACCGTGAGAACACTGACCACTAGGTGGTGAACTTGTGGGAGACACTCCTAACCTGGACTTTCAGGTATAAAAGGGGAAGCTCCACCCATCTTCTCCACTTTAGTGCTGGCAAATAAAGGTTACTGGTCACAGAGCGACCTTCTCTCTAGTATGAGCCTCGTGTGCATTTGTACTGTATAGTAAGGACATATTACAACCTTCCCCTGACCTCGTGTCCAATGATTCTCGGGCCACTCTCCCCTTCTATCTTGCCCTGCCAAGTTTCTGCCTATAAACAAACAAGGCAGTTCCATGCATGATCACCATTGATGACTCCTTTTCCCTCACCAAGGCCACCTCACCTGGTTTACTGTTGCACTGTGATGATGGTGTGATCTCATATCAAAATACCTCCCAAATTTTCACCCTATTCCTCTAGCTCCTTTTTGATTTGAAAACCTCACCCACTTTCACTCCTCCAATCTCTACTTCAAGATCCTCCTTTTGTGTATTATTCATAAGCACCATCTTCAATGAAATCTCCTCAATCATGTCTGATTTCTGCCTTCGTACCAGGCAACCCCTCATTCTTAGTCATTTATTCTTGGTAGTAAAAATGGCTCATTATCTTTGTTCACTTGCTTGACGATGTTGTCTTAACTATTTGTAATCCAATGCCAGAGATCCAGCAGCCCGTAGTTATCAAAGATGGAGAAATGGAATTAAATATAATGAAGGATATTGCCCATTGTATAGCACCTCTTTGATATGAGCATCAACCAAAGCTCATTTGTAATGTTGGTAACACAGCTTGAGAACTGAACACTGCTTCATCTTAAAAGCATTGTTAGCTCAGTGTAATAGAAAGATTTTTCTTCCTCTACATATGACAGAGTGACCATTAATCCTATTAAAACATCACTGTTACGTAATGCCATCATGATAATTCACAAGTCAAAATTATGCTATTGACTTCCAAACTTTCTTTCTCTCCCCAAACAGTGAATGTTTAGTCTTGATCAGTGGGAATTCCACACTCCATTCTGCATTCTCACCAAGATTTGAAAAGTCTGACTGTTCACTTTTTCCAACATTTTCCAAGAACAGAAATAAATGACAAGCAACTAGTGTGGTAAATACACATACATATCGGTATGTTTTACTTATTATGATGATTTGGATGTGGAAAGGAGTGACAGAATTAGGACAATTCAAAATACGTTGAGCAGCTTCCTGCAGTTACCAACATAGCTGGAGGCAGCCCGTAACCTTGATTTTCATTTGGTTAATGTTGATGTTACTAATACGATGAGTAATGGTGGTGCTAACCCCTTTTAAACAGAACTCATTATGAAATTATCTCTGGGGAACTGTGATAGACAGAGAGGATCCATCTTATTTCGGATCATAAGAATGAAAGGAACTTTCATTTATACACTGTGTTTCATGACCCCGGGATATCCCAAAGTGCTTTACAGCCAATGGAGTACTTTTGAAATGATATCACATTTGTAATGTAGGAAATGCAGCAGTTATTTTGTGCACAGCAAGGTGATAATGACCAGGTAATGTGTTTTAGTGAAGTTGAATGAGGGATAAATATTGGACAGGGAAAACTCCCTTACTCTTCTTTGAAATAGTGTCATTGGATCTTTTACATCCACCTGAGAGGGCAGACAGGACCTCAGTTGAACGTTTCACCCAAAAGCTGGCACCATCAACCGTGCAGCACTGCCTCAGTATTGCACTGGAGTGTCAGCCTAGATTTTGTGCCCAAGTGTCCGGAGTGGACTCCTGAAATAAAGAGTACAATTTGCTAAGCTGTGTACCTGCACAATCAACTCTTGGCATTACTTCCATTGTTGCTCCATCCTTGTCTAACTGCCCCCGGATGAAAGATCTGTTCTCCAGTAAGATTGCATTGCTTTTATCAGGGTTCCACTGTGCCAGACTGCAACTCACCTCAGATGCTGTGATTGTGTAATCTGAAGGAACCTATGAGCTAGATGGGGTCTCTAATTATGGGTCCTGATGATACCATGAACAGTGAATTACCATCCCACAATGCATATTGCCAGACATATTCCAACATTTGTTCTAAATATTCCATTATGATTTGTTTCCTCGACTGAAAGCTTTATTTGGTTTTTATAAATTACTGTGCTCACTTATCTGAATGAATTCAACCCTTATCATGTATCATAAGTTTGTGCATGATGTCAATAGCTGACAGTCAGGTTTCAGTCAGTGAGTACAAATTATTCATGCTAATGATAAAAGAATAGGAAAGGGTGATCAGGTTGTGTTTTTGAGTGAAGTTATCAATTACTCATTGTATTTATTACAGGTAGAACTATGGGTGATTAGGAATTAGCTGTAATTCACTTTTGAAGTTCAGTTAACATCATAAGCTACAAAAGGCAAACTCAGTTATACATGCAATTATGATTAATTCTAAATTTATTCATGATGAATTTTAATGGTCTATCATCTCAATCCCCTCCCCGGATTAAGTGACAGTCTGTAAGCACGCCCATTATTAAACATTCATAATATACATTATAGTCTCAATAAAATGCAAACCATGCCATTAAAAATTAAATAAAGCATAAAGTAGACTGAAGAGCGGTTGCTGCAAAATTATTACTGCTGAATAATATGATCACCTCATGATTCACAGGGGAGAATAGCATTTGTGGCATGAAAGTAGAATTATGAAGTTATGTAGTGCTCAGTATACATGTATATAAATTATAGATCAGGACAAATTGGGCTGTACTGTTTCTACTATTAAAAGACACTCTAAAAGGACCACCTAATGCCAGGACTATGCACCATCAACCAGAGACTATTCTGTTACTGTGACACTTAAAAACACTGAGGTGGATTTATGACTTTTTGGCCAGGATTTTTAAACTTAGAAGCAGGTAAGGAACAGGGAAGCTGGAATGTGGATGGGAAACCTTGTTTCTCTCAGGCCTTGTTGAATTTAATGACAGAGCCTCATTTTCCTTTTTATTTTATCTGTGTCCCATCCGCAGCCAGCCAAATTGAGAGGCTGGCTGGTTGTCGCGTGGGTGGGCCTGGGGAGCAGAGAAGAGGAAGGCCCGGATCTTCGGAAGAAGAGGAAGACCAGCATTATTGGAGGAACTCGGGGAATGGGAACATTGGAGGTGGTTGGGGGTTGGAGGCTGGGATCGTTGGGGGGGGGGGGGGGGGTGGGAGGGGTGAGAAGGCTGGAATCAGGAGCGAGGGGGAGGGGAAGGGTGGGAGATTGGTGAGGGGATGGTTGGAGATTGGCTCGAAGGGAGATCGGAGGCCTCGGGTGGTAGGTCTGAGGTCTGGGAGAGAATCGGAGGCCTCAGGGGCAGATCAGAAGGTTTTCGGTGGGGGGGGGGGGGGGGGGGGAAGAGGTGTCCAATTGTGGGGGCTTGGTGAGGCAGGAATGCTGGATCAAGGAGATAAGTGGAAGAGCACTTACCACCTGGATCCAGCAGTCCTTGCCTTCCTTTAGCTGGCGGGTTCCCTGAGGCCTGGGAAACACACCCACCCAGAGTTACATTTAAAATGATGAATCATCATGAGACACGCAGCCTCATTATAATATTTAAAGTGTCAACCCGCCTCTGTTAAAACTAGAAGTGGGCGAGTTGGAGGCAGGATTTACATTTTTAACACATTAATCTCCCACCCAACCCCAAACCATCTGTTTTTCTGGGGTTAAAATTCCCCTTTGTGCTTGCTCTCACAGATAGAATGGAGGAGCCACAAATGGGTTAAGGTCACTTCACGAGTGGAAATATCAACTATATTACACTGCACACTATAAGGATATGTAATCGGTCATCTACAGATATATAAAACAGTTTAAATAAAACATTTCCAGGAAAGAATACCACTTTTGTCAGTACTTGTACTGGGAGAGTTTAGGTTTATGTTTTGGGTGGCGAGCCTTTATTAGTTTTGAGAATGGACATAGCAAGCTGTTATTTTTTTCTGTTTTTCACATGGTGAAGGATCATACATCAATTACAATTTTCTGTTTTTATTTCAGGTTTAGAGTGTGTTCTGCTTTTTTCTTCTAGACAAGGTTCAATAATTGAGGTTGGAGAGCCGAAATTGATGGCCTTACCGCAGACTGCCGCCGAGACCCGCCGACATTCCTCTTTGGGTTCCGCCCAGTGCCAGTTTGCACTTGGGCTGGATCGGAGAACCGCCCGCTGATGTCAGCGGATGGCCAAGTGACTCAAGTGACCTCCCACCCGCCAAACTGACAGATTGGTGTGGGTGGGAGTCTGCGTCAGAACGGGGAAGGACCGCTGCGTGGAGGCTGATCTATCCCTGACGGTAGGTATGAGGACCTGCAAAAAAAGGTTAGTGAATATTTAAAAAAATTAACATTTCTTGCACCAACTTACCTGCATAGGGTTCCCTGAAGGTGGTCCATTTTTTTTTGCATTGATGTTTCTTTTCAGCTCTTCGACACTCCGTGGGCCCGACTCCATCTCGGTCGCACTTGGGCGGCAAGAGTCTTTGCTGCCGAGATTGGGAGCTCCCGCCTTTCTGACCAGATTGACGTCGTAATTCCCTCTTTTGCTGCCGGGCGCCCTTTGAAGGACCTTTTCGCTGAAACTCCTGCCCAAGTACTGTCAGGTATCTCGGCGGCCATCAGCGGTCCTTTGGGCGGCACTTGGCCTTCACCAATTTCGGCCCCTGGATATATATATATATATATATATATATTATATATATTTTGGACTTTTGCTCAATTACCTTGATGCCAGGGAAAAACAACTACAGTACAGGGGTTGAAATTTGGTACCACCATTTTTGAGGCGTTGTTACCGCACGAGAGGAATTTTTAATGCCTCGCTTCAGGCGCGCTCCCCAAATGCAAAATTCAGTGTTGACACCTAAAGAATTGATAGTGTAAAATGATGATATTGCACACTTTCCTGGAGGCGTTACGCTGTGCCAAGTGGGCCATTAAGCGTGGGCTCAACATCTGGGACTTAGGCAGCATTTGGAGCTGTGCCACGAGCATTGTGGCACCACCTGGATTTAATTCAGATGTTGATTGGGTGCCTCAATGCCTCATGAGTAGATTTGCTTCCTCCGCACTCACTCAGACTGTGAGGATGGCAGACCATGTAGCAGCAGCTTGTCAGTGTGTCTATTGGTTCACGGACGTCGCATTGGATGCACTCCTTGATGACCTGGAGTGGCATCGGCAGAGGCTGGGATCAGACCCCAACCCCAAACATATCGAAGGCTATGGGGGGAAATATCAGGGCAAGTGTCTGCGAGTGACACGGTGCCAAGGACAGCGATGTGATATTGTCAAAAGTGGAATGACCTGACATGGCTGATGAGGGTGAGTATCTTTAATTTCAAACTTCAACATGTTATGCTCTCACCTCAATGTGTACTTTCTGCTCAATGTAGTGGGTGAAGCCAAAGTCAAGGTTCCCATTTGCAGCTTCTCCCACTGCAAGGGCCTACGTGCGCTGTTAACCTTGCTGCTCAGCTCTGCAGACCCACTCCTCATGTTGTTTACTCCTCAGTCTTCATATGTGTCTCAAAGACGGTAGCCTCCCAATTACGATTAGGTCCTGTCACCCGACTTCAAGCATTGCCACAGCAAGTCGACACCGCAAATGGTAGTTACATCGAGCTGTGAAGACTCTCAGAGTAAAATGTAGCAAAGTATATAAGGCGCATGGAGCACACTGATAGAAGGCCTCTAACTCAGACTTTCTCTTCAATATTACAGGTGAAGCTCACCCACAACCGACTGGAGCAAATGCAGATGGGTGGAGGGGAGCCAGACCTCCAAGTGCTCAGTCCGTTGGAGGAATGGATAGCTGCACTGATGGATGTGCAAGTTGATGCAATGATGGTGGGTGCGGACGAACCCCTTCAGGGCAGTGACAGTATGTTGAGTTACTTTGCAGCGACCTTCATGACACTTGGCCCTCACGCCATCAATGTGCAGCCATTTCTAAGAGACTGGCATTCAAGAATGCCTTTCCCCTGCAGGTAACCACTGTTCTGTGTTTGTGCTTTCAGATGATCAGCCAGACGCACCGGGGCCTTCTTGTAAATGGGTGCAGATTGTGGCGATGACCCAGAGGATGAGGAGGAGCAGGAGGACAACACCTCCTTCGAGCTCACGCAGGAGGCAGTGCCGTCGGAGAGCAGGGCCAGCAGCGCTATTGACCAAGGGATGGTGGGGAAGGTGGAGGTGGGTGATGCTCTGGGACCCAGTGGCCTCCAGCAATGCCATGGGGGAGGGGAAGCCCGGGGGCCAGCTCTCCAGAGGGTGAGTGCGCGACTGAGTGATGCTCAGCGCCACTCTGATGATGAGCTCGACCTAGAGATTGTCGCAAGACAATCCCTGCAGTTGCACAGCGATCTGTTGGGTGCACTAGCAAGGGTGCCACAGAGTCTTGATGCACGAGCTGTGAGGATGGAGGAGTCCACCTCAACTGCTGCTCATGCCTCTCAGCAGCCCATTGAGCCCATCCTTGATCGATACCAATGGATGCTGGATGCAAACAATGAACATGGGGTCCCAGACATGGTGGCACAGGTGATGGCTGACATTGCAGTGGCCATTGAGCACCAGGCCAATTCGATTGTAGGCCTCCTTACTCATATGACATCAGTACGTGGTGTCCTAAGTCAGCTCTCTGGTGTAATGCAGAGGCAAATAGATTCAATGGAAGCAGTGACCGCTGCCATCTGGTCTGCGGCCCCATCAGTAGAATGGGGACCTAACCTTGCAGAACCAGGGCAGCAATCTGACCACACAGATTTCTACAGATGATGATGCTCTGCCCCAGGGGAGTATCAACCTGTTGGGTCAATTATACCCTGATGTCATTTCTCAGGACAATATCATTCTGCCTTCACAGCTGCCGCTCTCTGCACCCCATCCACAACACAGAGTGCTTCCAGCCATGCTGAGGTAATGCAGTCTGCAGCCGGGTCTTCCAGGGCCTGAGCTGGTCGGATATGTCCTGCTAGGCCTTCATGTGTGGCTGAGGATCAAAGTCAGCAAACGACTACCAGCCTTGCTGTAGGGCATCAGACACCATTGCGGAGGAGCAGTAGGCGTGGGAGGAGGAGAGAAGGGAAGGGGTGGTACAGCCTTTTTTAAGACAAGGTAACGATCTGTGGGAAGGTGGCCACATATGATGATCTTGTGAAGATATGAGCTTTTAACATTCATTGCACTTGTATGACGCACCAAAATCATCATCAACATCATCATAGGTAGTCCCTCAGAATCGAGGAAGATTTGCTTCCGCTCTAAAAATGAGTCCTTAGGTGGCTGAACAGTCCAATACAAGAACCACAGTTCCCGTCACAGGTGGGACAGATAGTCATTGAGGGAAAGCGAGGGTTGGTGGGTGGGACAGGTTTGCCGCATGCTCTTTCCGCTGCCTGCGCTTGATTTCTGCATGCTCTCGGCGACGAGACTCGAGGTGCTCAGTGTCATCCCGGATCCACTTCCTCCAATTCAAATGGTCTTTGGCCAGAGACTCCCAGGTGTCAGTGGGGATGTTGCACTTTATCAGGGAGGCTTTGAGGGTGTCCTTGTAACGTTTCGGCTGCCCACCTTTGGCTCGTTTGCCGTGAAGGAGTTCCAAGTAGAGCGCTTGCTTTGGAAGTCTTGTGTCAGGCATGTGAACAATGTGGCCTGCCCAGCGGAGCTGATCAAGTGTGGTCAGTGCTTCAATGCTGGGGATGTTGGCTTGGTCGATGACGCTAATGTTGGTGCGTCTGTCCTCCTAGGGTAATTGCAGGATCTTACGGAGACATCGTTGGTGGTATTTCTCCAGCGACTTGGTGTCTACTGTACATGGTCCATGTCTCTGAGCCATACAGGAGGGTGGGTATTACTACAGCCCTGTAGACCATGAGCTTGGTGGCAGATTTGAGGGCCTGGTCTTCGCACACTCTTTTTCTCAGGCGGCCGAAGACTGCACTGGCGCACTGGAGGCAGTGTTGAATCTCGTCATCAATGTCTGCTTTTGTTGAGGCTCCCGAGATATGGAAAATGGTCCACGTTGTGAAGATATGAGCTTTTAACATTATGCATTTAACATGGTGCACTTGTATGATGCACCAAACACTTGGTTGATAGTCAACAGAGATGACTAACTGGTTGGAATGTGAGCTCATAAGAACACAATAACATATGAAATAGAAGTAGGTGTAGGCCATTTGGCCCCCTCGAGCCTGCTCCGCCATTCAATAAAATCATAGTTGATCTGATCATGGACTCAGCTCCACTTCCCTGCCCGCTCCCCATAACCCTTTATTCCCTTATCGTTCAAAAATCTGTCTATCTCCGCCTTAAATATATTCAATGACCCAGCCTCCACAGCTCTCCAGGGCAGAGAATTCCATAGATTTACAATCCACAGATAAGAAATTCCTCCTCTTCTCAGTTTTAAATGGGCAGCCCCTTATTCTGAGACTATGGGCTAGATTTTCCACTTTTATTGCATGCTTAATGCCCACTTAGCATCCATTTTAAAGCTGAAATGGCATATAATGCCCAGATATCACCCATTTAGCCGCAAAATGGAAACTTATGCCCATTTTTCGGACACTTATCGCCGAGCGATATCCTTTCTCACCCTCTCTTGATGACCAATTACATGCTGCAGACTCGAGATGGCAGAAGATATGTTCCACAGCATTATGTACCCAACGCAAGAAGTGCCAGACTGATGAGGAGGACCAGATGTTACACCCTCCGTAAGTACAGGGAGAAGCGGTCTTAGCTCAACCTGTCCAATAACACGTGTCTTCGGAGACTGCGCTACCACAAAGAGGTTATCACTGAGGTATTCCAGCTCATAAGGGGAGATCTGCAGCCTGCCAGCACCATCAGTTTTATGCGTCAGGTTCTTTTCAGGCCTCAGCTGGCGATACTTGGGGTCTGTCTCAGCATGCCACACATTGCTGCATTAGACAGGTCACTGAAGCCCTGTACGCACGCAGGATGGACTTTATCAGCTTCTCTATGACCAGGGAGGCTCAGACTGAGATTGCTTTAGGATTCTACTGAATTGCTAACTTTCCCAAGGTGCAGGAAGCAATAGACTGTATGCACATCGCAATGCGGGAACCTTTTCAGGATGCAGAGGTTTTCAGGAACTGCAAGGGATTCCACTCCTTGAATATGCAACTCGGCTACCAGCAAATTATTATGGCTGTGAATGCTAAATTTCCGGGCAGCATCCATGATGCTCACATCCTGCGTGAGAGCCCTGTATCTGACTTGTTTAACAATCAGCCACAAGGTCAATGCTGGATGCTTGGTGACAAAGGATATGGTCTCGCCATCTGGCTGATGATCCCCCTGAGTGACACCCAGACTGAAGTTGAGAGGCGATACAATGAGCGCCACAGAGCCACTCGCAATATCGTGGAGAAAACCATTGGAGTGCTTAAGCAGCGCTTTAGATGCCTGGACCACTCAGGAGGCGTGCTCCAATACCATCCTGAGCAGGGAGCTCAATTCATGATGGTGTGCTCCATGCTGCACAACTTGGCTATCAGGAGGGAACAAGAATTGCCAGAAGAGTCTGACAGTCCATCTCAACAGAGAGAAAATGGACGAGGAGGTGGATGTTGACATTGGGCCAGACAATCAGGCTGATGGGTGACTTTAATATGCACATAGATTGGGCTAACCAAACTGGAAGCAATACGGTGGAGGAGGATTTCCTGGAGTGCATAAGGGATGGTTTTTTAGACCAATATGTCGAGGAACCAACTAGGGGGGAGGCCATCTTAGACTGGGTGTTATGTAATGAGAAAGGATTAATTAGCAATCTCGTTGTGCGAGGCCCCTTGGGGAAGAGTGACCATAATATGGTGGAATTCTGCATTAGGATGGAGAATGAAACAGTTAATTCAGAGACCATGGTCCAGAACTTAAAGAAGGCTAACTTTGAAGGTATGAGGCGTGAATTGGCTGAGATGGATTGCCGAATGATACTTAAGGGGTTGACTGTGGATGGGCAATGGCAGACATTTAGAGACCGCATGGATGAACTACAACAATTGTACATTCCTGTCTGGCATAGAAATAAAAAAGGGAAGGTGGCTCAACCGTGGCTATCAAGGGAAATCAGGGATAGTATTAAAGCCAAGGAAGTGGCATACAAATTGGCCAGAAATAGCAGCGAACCTGGGGACTGGGAGAAATTTAGAACTCAGCAGAGGAGGACAAAGGGTTTGTAGGGCAGGGAAAATGGAGTATGAGAAGAAGCTTGCAGGGAACATTAAGACGGATTGCAAAAGTTTCTATAGATATGTAAAGAGAAAAAGGTTAGTAAAGACAAATGTAGGTCCCCTGCAGTCAGAATCAGGGGAAGTCATAATGGGGAACAAAGAAATGGCGGACCAATTGAACAAGTACTTTGGTTCGGTATTCACGAAGGAGGACACGAACAACCTTCCGGTTATAAAAGGGGTCGGGGGGTCTAGTAAGGAGGAGGAACTGAGGGAAATCCTTATTAGCCGGGAAATTGTGTTGGGGAAATTGATGGGATTGAAGGCCGATAAATCGCCAGGGCCTGATGGACTGCATCCCAGAGTACTTAAGGAGGTGGCCTTGGAAATAGTGGATGCGTTGACAGTCATTTTCCAACATTCCATTGACTCTGGATCAGTTCCTATGGAGTGGAGGGTAGCCAATGTAACCCCACTTTTTAAAAAAGGAGGGAGAGAGAAAACAGGGAATTATAGACCGGTCAGCCTGACATCGGTAGTGGGTAAAATGATGGAATCAATTGTTAAGGATGTCATAGCAGTGCATTTGGAAAGAGGTGACATGATAGGTCCAAGTCAGCATGGATTTGTGAAAGGGAAATCATGCTTGACAAATCTTCTGGAATTTTTTGAGGATGTTTCCAGTAGAGTGGATAAGGGAGAACCAGTTGATGTGGTATATTTGGACTTTCAGAAGGCGTTCGACAAGGTCCCACACAAGAGATTGATGTGCAAAGTTAGAGCACATGGGATTGGGGGTAGTGTACTGACATGGATTGAGAACTGGTTGTCAGACAGGAAGCAAAGAGTAGGAGTAAATGGGTACTTTTCAGAATGGCAGGCAGTGACTAGTGGGGTACCGCAAGGTTCTGTGCTGGGGCCCCAGCTGTTTACACTGTACATTAATGATTTAGATGAGGGGATTAAATGTAGTATCTCCAAATTTGCGGATGACACTAAGTTGGGTGGCAGTGTGAGCTGCGAGGAGGATGCTGTGAGGCTGCAGAGCGACTTGGATAGGTTAGGTGAGTGGGCAAATGCATGGCAGATGAAGTATAATGTGGATAAATGTGAGGTTATCCACTTTGGTGGTAAAAACAGAGAGACAGACTATTATCTGAATGGTGACAGATTAGGAAAAGGGGAGGTGCAAAGAGACCTGGGTGTCATGGTACATCAGTCATTGAAGGTTGGCATGCAGGTGCAGCAGGCGGTTAAGAAAGCAAATGGCATGTTGGCCTTCATAGCAAGGGGATTTGAGTACAGGGGCAGGGAGGTGTTGCTACAGTTGTACAGGGCATTGGTGAGGCCACACCTGGAGTATTGTGTACAGTTTTGGTCTCCTAACCTGAGGAAGGACATTCTTGCTATTGAGGGAGTGCAGCGAAGGTTCACCAGACTGATTCCCGGGATGGCGGGACTGACCTATCAAGAAAGACTGGATCAACTGGGCTTGTATTCACTGGAGTTCAGAAGAATGAGAGGGGACCTCATAGAAACATATAAAATTCTGACGGGGTTAGACAGGTTAGATGCAGGAAGAATGTTCCCAATGTTGGGGAAGTCCAGAACCAGGGGTCACAGTCTAAGGATAAGGGGTAAGCCATTTAGGACCGAGATGCAGAGGAACTTCTTCACCCAGAGAGTGGTGAACCTGTGGAATTCTCTACCACAGAAAGTTGTTGAGGCCAATTCACTAAATATATTCAAAAAGGAGTTAGATGAGGTCCTTACTGCTAGGGGGATCAAGGGGTATGGCGAGAAAGCAGGAATGGGGTACTGAAGTTGAATGTTCAGCCATGAACTCATTGAATGGCGGTGCAGGCTAGAAGGGCCGAATGGCCTACTCCTGCATCTATTTTCTATGTTTCTATGTTTCTATGATGCAGAAGCCATGTCCCCACCCCGCTGTAGATTGCATGAAAGGGCTCATTGTGGCATGATAGCTGCAAGTCTCTTACGTCAGGAGCTCATAAATGAGCGCTTTGCCTCAAAGAACATTGGTGGTATCTACAAGGCTGACATACTGCTGAGTGTGTAGGTCATACATCAATGATGAGCATCACCTTGGTGACAGTTAAATATTAAGTTGAATGAGGTTAAGTGTAATTATACTCTTTGATGTTAAGGAATCACCAGCATGTAATGGTGCAGCTATCTGAGCCAATGCACAACAAGGTTTTGTTGAATAAAAACATTTAAACTGAACATTTGTCTGAAATCATAAGTATTTCTGTAAAAAACAACACTTTCCCGCCCACCCCTCACCCCACTTCTCCTCCCCTCCTGACTCCAAGCTGCCTGGCCAAGGAGCTCCTCAGGCGATGCTTCATTGGGGAGGGGGAGGGGGGTGGGGGGTGGTGACGGCCAAACCGCTGCTTGGACGGATACGGGAGAGGACGGTCCTGAGGTGGGAACGTGTTCCGAGCCAGAAGCAAGATGTTGCTCCGGGACCACTGGGAACTCTCTGCCACCAGTGTTCCTGGCTACCAGCTCCAGGGCTACCTCCATCCTTTCCATGTTACATCTTATTTGTTGGACAAAAACTCGGTGCCAACTATGTTCTTGGTGCTTAATAGGCTTTTTGCTGCTGGTGATTCTCCCTCGTGCCTTCCACAACAGCCAAACAAGCACACACCACAGCCACACACACTTTCAGTCCCTCTCTCTCTCCTCTTCTGCGCATGTAATGATGACCCCTGACCTCTTGAATCGCGGGAAATGAACGTTGCCATGCCGTTGCGAAGGACAATGACACTTTACGGTAGGTCAGTTTTAACGCTACCGCCCATTTTATATTGCTCGTGGTAACACCCAATTTCAAAAATGGAGACTAGAGGCTTTGAGAATGGGCGACAAGCCGGTGATCTGAAACCCATTTTACCGCCCACACCGGAAATAATGCCCATTGTTGGGCAATCTGCACAAAAGTGTAAAACCTAGCCCGATGTCCCTTAGTTTTAGTTTCCCCTATGAGTGGAAATATCCTCTCTGCATCCAACTTGTCAAGCCCCCTCATTATCTTATATGTTTCAATAAGATCACCTCTCATTCTTCTGAATTCCAATGTGTATAGACCCAACCTACTCAACCTATCTTCATAAGTCAACCCCCTCATCTCCAGAATCAACCTAGTGAATTTTCTCTGAACAGCCTCCACTGCAAGTATATCCTTCCTTAAATATGGAGACCAAAACTGATGCAGTATTCTAGGTGTGGCCTTACCAATACCCTATACAGCTGTAACAGGACTTCTCTGCTTTTATACTCTATTTCCCTTGCAATAAAGGCCAACATTCCATTTGCCTTCCAGATTACTTGCTGTACCTGTATGCTAACCTTTTGTGTTTCATACACAAGGACCCCCAGGTCCCTCTGTACTGCAGCAATTTGCAATTTTTCTCCATTTAAATTATAATTTGCTTTTCTATTTTTTCTGCCAATGTGAATAACCTCACATTTTCTCACATTATACTCCAAGTTTTTGCCCACTTAGCCTGTCAAAAATCCCTTTGCAGATTTGTCCTCCTCACAATTTGCTTTCCCACCCATCTTTGTATCATTAGCAAACTTGGCTACATTACACTCGGTCCCTTCATCCAAGTCATTAATATAGATTGTAAATAGTTGAGGAGCCAGCACCGATCCCTGCAGCACATCACTAGTAACTATTTGCTAATCGGAAAATGACCCATTTATCCCGACTTTCTATTTTCTGTTAGTTAGCCAATCCTCTATCCATGCTAATATATTGCCCTCAACCCCGTGAACTTTTATTTTGTACAGTAACCTCTTATGTGGCACCTTATCAAATGCCTTCTGGAAATCTAAATACACCACATCCACTGGTTCCACCTTATCTACCCTGCTCGTTACATCCTCAAAGAACTCCAGCAAATTTGTCAAGCATGATTTCCCTTTCATAAAACCATGCTGACTCTGCTTGATTGAATTATGCTTTTCCATTTGTCCCGCTACTACTTCCTTAATAATGGACCACACTCGATCAGCTTGGCTGGGCAGGCCACATTGTTCACATGCCTGACACGAGACTCCCAAAACAAGCGCTCTACTCAGAAATCATTCATGGCAAACGAGCCAAAGGCGGGCAGAGGAAACGTTTCAAGGACACCCTCAAAGCCTCCTTGATAAAGTGCAACATCCCCACTGACACCTGGGAGTCCCTGGCCAAAGACCATCCTAAGTGGAGGAAGTGCATCAAGGAGGGCGCAGAGCACCTCGAGTCTCATCGTCGAGAGCGTGCAGAAACCAAGTGCAAGCAGCGGAAAGAGCATGTGGAAAACCAGTCCCACCCACCCTTTCCCTCAACGACTGTCTGTCCCACCTGTGACAGGGATTGTGGTTCTCTTATTGGACTGTTCAGTCACCTAAGAATTCATTTTTAGAGTGGAAGCAAGTCTTCCTCAATTCCGAGGGACTGCCTATGATGAATAATGCACTCCAGCATTTTCCCAACGACAGATGTTCGACTAACTGGTCTATAGTTTCCTGCTTTTTGTCGGCCTCCTTTTTTAAAATAAGGGCGTTACATTTGCAGTTTTCCAATCCGCTGGGACCGCCCCCAGAATCCAGGGAATTTTAGTAGATTACAACCAATGCATCCACTATCTCTGCAGTAACTTCTTTTAAGACCCTACGATGTAAGCCATCGGGTCCAGGGGACTTGTCCACCTTTATTCCCATTATTTTACCGAGTACTACTTCATTACTGATAGTGATTGTATTAAATTACTCCCTCAATATAAGCCCCTTGATTATCCATTATTGGGATGTTTTTAGTGTCTTCTACTGTGAAGACCGATACAAAATATTTGTTCAATGTCTCTGCCATTTCCCTGTTTTCCATGATTAATTCCCCAGTCTCATCCTCTAGGGGACCAACATTTAATTTAGCCACTCTTTTCCTTTTTATGTACCTGTAGAAACTCTTACCATCTGTTTTTATATTTTGTGTTAGTTTACTTTTATAATCTATCATTGTTTTAGTCGTTCTTTGCTGGCTTTTAAAAGTTTCCCAATTCTCTGGCCTCCCACTAGTCTTGACCACATTGTATGCTCTTGTTTTCAATTTGATACCATCCTTTATTTCCTTAGTTAGCCATGGATGGTTATCCCTTCTCTTACAGGCTTTCCTTCTCTTTGGGATATATTTTCGTTGAGAGTTATGAAATATCTCCTTAAATGTCTGCCACTGCTCATCAACCATCCCATACTTTAATCTATTTTCCCAGTCCACTTTAACCAACTCTGCCGTCATATCTTTGCAGTCTCCTTTATTTAAGCTTAGGACCCTGTTTTGAGAACCAACTTTCTCACCCTCCAACTGAATTTGAAATTCAACTATGTTATGGTTACTCATTCCTAGAGGATCCTTTACTACGAGATCATTTATTAATCCTGTCTCATTACACAGTACCAGATCGAAGATAGCCTACTCCCTGGTTGGTTCCGCAACATACTGTTCAAGGAAACTATCCCGGATACACTCTATGACCTCTTCCCCAAGGCTACCCTGGCCAATTTGCTTTGTCCAATCAATATGAAGGTTAAAATCACCCATGATTATTGCCATTTCTTTATTACAAGTCTCCATTATTTCTTGATTTATACTCCATCCAACAGTATAGCTACTGTTAGGGGGCCTATAGACTATGCCAATCAGTGACTTTTTTCCTTTATTATTCCTTATCTCCACCCAAACTCATTCAACATCTTGATCCTCTGAGCCAATATCGTTTCTCACTTACGCACTGATCTCATCCTTTATTAACAGTGTTTCCCCACCTCCTTTTCCTTTCTGACTGTCCTTCCGAATTGACAAATACCCCTGAACATTTAGTTCCAAGTCCTGGTCACCTTGCAACCACATCTCTGTAACGGCTATCAGATCATATCCATTTGTATCTATTTGTGCCGTCAACTCATCTATTTTGTTACAAATCCTGCGTGCATTCAGATAAAGAGCTTTTAAATTAAAAAAAAAACATTTTTTCCTGCTTTGACCCCACTTTCAGATTTACCTTTGTGTATACATTCTGTCCCTCTCTGGCACGGGCTGGTTTTCATTTCCCCCAGTGCTATCCTGCTCTATTGCCTTCCCCTTGTTCTTTGACTTTTTAAATTTTCGCTCAACTGAATTCTTCCCTACACTAATTAGTTTAAAGCCCTCTTTACAGCCCTAGTTATTCGATTCGCCAGGACCCTAGTCCCAGCGCGGTCTAAGTGGAGCCCGTCCCACCGGAACAGCTCCCTCTTACCCCAGTACTAGTGCCAGTGTCTCACGAACCGAAACCCATTTCTCCCACACCAGTCATTGAGCCACGTGTTGAACACTGATCTTATTTACCCTATGCAAATTTTCTCGTGGCTCAGGTAGTAATCCAGAGATTATTACCTTTGTGGTTCTGCTTTTTAATTTGGCCCCTAGCTGCTCATACTCTCTCAGCAGAACTACTTTCTTTGTCTTATCTATGTCGTTGGTACCTACGTGGACCACGACAACTGGATCTTTCCCCTCCCACTCGAAGTTCCTCTCCAGCCCTGACGAGATGTCTTTAACCCTGGCAGTGGGCAGGCAACACAGCCTTCGGGACTCCTGCTCTCAGCTGCAGAGAACTATTTCTATCCCCCTAATGATACTGTCCCCTACCACCACAATGTTTCTTTTTACTCCCCCCACATCAATAGCCTCCTGTACCATGGTGCTGTGGTCAGTTTGCTCATCCTCCCTGCAGTCCCTGCTCTTGTCCACACAGGGAGTAAGAGCCTTAAACCTGTTGGACAAGAGCAAGGGCCAAGGCTCCTCCATCACTACCTTCTGAGTCCCCATACCTGCCTTGCTTGTAGTCATACCCTCCTGTCCCTGACCACGGACCAAATTTGAATTAATTAATCCAAGAGGTGTGACTGCCTCCTGGAACACAGTGTCCAGGTAACTCTCCCTATCCCTGATGTATCGTCATGTCTGCAGCTCGGACTCCAGTTCATCAACACGGAGCCAAAGTTCCTCGAGCTGCAAACACTGGCTGCAGATGTGGTCGTGATGGACCTCAATGGGGTCAACCAGCTCTCACATGCAACAGCAGAAACACATCGCCTGTCCTGCCATCTCTAATGTATTTAATTAATTAGATGTAGTTTTTAGTTATTAATCCTGGCCCCTAATCTAAGGCCCTTAATTTAAAGCAAGAAAAGAGAAAGAAAAACTCACCAACCAATCACTTCCCTGCCTTCCTGTGATGACAAATGTAGTTGCCCTGTTCTCCTTTGCAGCTCTCTCTTACCTGCTCGTGCTGCTCCCTGCGGTGGCTGGCTCCCTTTATCCCCGCTGCCGGTGTGTTCCCTCACAGGTTGGGGTGTCGGCGCTGTGTGTAAATTGTTGCACTTGGATAAACGATTCCACAATTGTTTGGTACTCACCAGAGATGGCTACCTTGTTACAAAATGAACTGATGTCAATAGATCCATTTGGATGTCTATGAGAATATTTGAAAGGATTTTGTGGGTATGGTGATGTGTTGGGGATGAAGTTGTTGTCTTATGGATGTTTTCAGCACAAATGATTTATGTTTGTAAGAAAGCAAGTTTGGAGTGTTCACATGATGAAGCACTGATTATTTAAGACGGAGAGCTGCAGGGTGTGTAGCGATGTGCTGAGTTGATGCCCAGATGTATAGGCTGGTCATTGGGCACATCAAGACTTATTCATTGGAATCGATGAGCGATGAGTCTCTGACGAGCAGCCCTTCCAGCCGCAGTAGTGTCATGCTGCCTCCTCCTTTGGTGAGGATCCTCATCTTCCTCTTTATTGTCGTCCTCCTCCTGAGGTGGATCATCCATCCCTGGTGGTCATGGCTGGCCCCTCATAATGACCAGGTTGTGCAGCATGCAGCAGACAATGGTGAACATGGAGACTCTATCAGGTGAGTACTGGAATGCTCCTCCAGACTGGTCAAGGCAGCGGGAAACGCTGCTTCAGAACCCTGATAGTTTGCTCGATACTGGCCTGGGCTGTGCTATGACTGGTGGTGTAGCGCTGCTCGGCAGGGGTCGTGGGATTGCAGAGGGGTGTCATCAGCCAGGGGACCACACCATATCCTTTGTCACCCAGGAGCCAGCCACAGCCTTCATGAGGTGGCTTGAAGAATTGTGGCACAGTGGTCTCCCGCAGGATGAAGGCATCGTGGCAGCTGCCAGGATATCGGGCATGGACAGCGAGGATCATCTGCCTGTGATCACAGACCAGCTGTACATGGAGGGAGTGGAATCCCTTGCGATTGTGAAAGATCTCTCCATTGTGGGGCGGGGATTTCAATGCCACATGCATACAATCAATGGCTCTTTGAACCATGGGGAAGTCCGCTAGCCTGGCAAAGCCACGGGTGCGCTCATCCTGGTCTTCCTTGCCATGCTGAACTTGATGTAATCCATTCGTTTGCCATAGAGAACGTCGGTCACCTGGTGAATGTAGCAATGTACTGTAAACTGTGAGATATTGCATATATCACCAACCGGAGGCTGGAAGGAGCTGGTAGCATAGAAGCTCAGTGCTACGGTCACTTTCACTGCCACCGATAGCGAGGTTCTAGTGCCGATGTCAGCTGCCAGGTATGTCCGCAGAAGGATGCAAAGCTTCATAACCACCTCCCTGCGGAACCTCAGCCTTTTTAAGCACTGCTCCTTGGACATCTCAAGCTAAGAGTAATGCGCATGGTGAACCCTGCCTGTGTATGGCCTCCTGCCCCAACATCTGGGGCCTCTCCTCTGGGGAGGATCTACATTTGCCACAAGCTGTCTCTGCAGCCGACGCCTTTCAAGTCGGTGCTGCAGGATGACGGGGTGTGCGATCACTGCCCCCATCACTTGGCACAGGTCACAGCGAGATAGAGATTTGAAAGTTAGCTGAAATGGCAGCCAATGTGTCCCAGATACTTGCCGTCAATGTGACAAGTCAGCAACAGTACAACGCCAACACCCTACTCTCTGTGCGAGCAGCAAATACAGCACTGACCAAGATCTCTGAGCTCCGGCTACAACTCTGTTTAAATAATGCCCCCATTTTTTTCCTCCGTCTTGTGCAGACCAAGCTTTTCAGGCATCATGGGCGCCAACCGTTAAGTGAGGCAGCAAAAGTGAATGTGACGAGAAGGGCACCAAGGTGTTGTTGTACACGTACGGATATCATGATTTCCATGGCGTTAGCCAGCGGTACATTATGTTTTAACTCACCTAAAAAAATTTCAAGCGAATTTTGCGTCAGGCGTGAACAGCACTGAGTGCCACTTCCAGACACCTAACTCCCAGTTAACATCTAACGCATGCTGATAATGCCGGTGTTATCAACTGAATTTTGACCCCAGAGTTTATGACAGGATAAATTATACACGGTCTGTAAAAAGAACAGGGAGAATGGCCTCTTATTCCATTCTTTGATCATGGAATTACTCTCTACAAATATCAGCATGTAGATGCTTAAAATGTTAATATACAATTCCTTTGTTTGCTGTTTTAAGAGTTGGGTTAACAACAATATGGCAGAGAAGGGATTGTTAAGCATTGTACACTAATTTTGCCCATGATAATTTGAGAGCCTTTTGTATTGCTATACATGCTTCAGTAGTAACTACAAGGACTGCTAATAATGAGAAATGAATACCGATTATAGCTGGTATATTAATAACAGGAGCAGCAATATAGTTGGAGAGATTTTTTTAAGAGGCTTTAGAAAGGATGGAGACAGATAGAAAAGAAAGGAATATTCTAGATATAGCAGGAAAAGTAAATTATAGAAATCTCATTAGTAGATATTCAGGCTAAAATTATATTCAAAATCGTCAGTTTATAATTAGTGCATTTACTTATATATTGTGTAAATATACAAAGCAATATTTAGATCTGATTATTGGGAGAAGACTTTAACGTCATTGCTGTTTCTCTCCCCAACTTGACTTTCTCTTGTTTCCCATCAAAGATCTTTTTACAGATATCTGTAATAGTTTAAGGGCTAGAAATTCGGTTCTCGGCGATAACTGTATTTTTTTGCCAAAAATACTGTTATCGCAATGCTATCGCTGTGAGGTCGTAAATTCAAGATTTAATTAGCGCAGCGATAAAAATCGGCGTTGCACGCGGATTCGCAACGCAAACCGCAATCCTCGCCAACTTTAGTGAGTTGGGCCTAGGTAGGACAGACAAAAACACCTAAAAATAAATTAGATAAAACAAAAACAAAAAATTCACAAAACATTTACAAGACACTTATCGAGCGAATCATTGCAAAAGAATTAAAAACTAAAAACTTTAACTTAGCGTTTTTGCAGGTCTTTATACTTACCGCTGATCCAAGGGCTGCAACGCAGCTTTTTCCTCAGTGGTCTTTTTTGCCCTAAATATAGGTGTGCTCATTAAAAATCTTACGTATAGCACTTTCCCTATTATACTTTGTTGGTAACACCACTCGTTATAAAACAGTGTATCTTCGATTCACCGTGATTATAAATATTTCTATGTTAGAGATAGATTTGATTGGTAGCAGGGAAATTCGAGAGGTTAACTGAAGCCAGTGGTCAATCCTAGATTTAGCAACATTCTGAAATAGAATGCCATACTTCTAACAACTCTTCCTATTTCCAGTTGATTGCTTCCATTAAATTCTAGCTGTGTCTTGTAATTTAGTTACCAGTATCACCTGGGATTCACGGTCTATGCAGCACAATATTCTGCGTTATTTTTACATGTTGCAATCATGATCACAAATTATGGACTACATGTACACTGCAGTACATTCTCCACTTCCAATATTCTATAATTCCACACAGCTACAGCATTTTCCTAAAGAATTACTAAAAATATAATCCAATCATGCAACAAAATTATGCCAAGGTGCCTTCTGTTTGGAATAACGTTGCTATGTGTTATGCCCTTATGCCTGTTCGAGGATCACTTTCTCCAGCTGATAGATCCGGTGCCATAAGTGATACAGCAGCAAAAATGTCTCAGATTGTGAGATCTGCAACTTGTGTAAACACAGTACCCTCGGGGTTGCTAGAGTACTGCGCAGCTTAGAATTGTGGTATTTACGCAATCAAAATATCATCTAAATATTCACAAGCTGCACTTTTTGACATCGCTCCACTGGTGGTGCTAGAAATAGAAAATACTGATAGAATTGGACAGCTACCTGTAAGCAGAGTCATTTTAATCAATGCACACCCAAACAACACTGAAAATCAGTCCCTGTGTATGTAAAAAAGGGGAGTGTGGCTACAAGAGAGAGTGGGTGATTACCAGTGAAGCTGTATGGATTTATGCACAAGTAATGTGCTTCCTGTAATGGAGCCAGGGCAAATCACCTGAGTAATAATAGGTTATTTTCACCAGGAAATATACAAGAGATTTTTACATAAAGATCGGTTTATCTTCTCATGTGAAGGAAGACACCTCCAACAGTTTGCTACTCCCTTCTGTACTGGAGTGAAATGCCAGCTTAGTTTATGTGTTCAAGTCCTGAAGTGGAGCTTGAACACAAAAGGGGAGAGTGATACCAACTGATACTGATAGCCAAGAAGGTAAGGTATATGTGGCATCATGGCAATGATGCATCGATCTAACCTATGGTACTGCAGTGGGGAGAGAGAGTGTATAATCCTGTCTGACCTTCTTGTAGTCTAATGGGAAGATACGAATCTAATGCTGAATCCAAAGCCAAAGTTCAAAATACTTTAAATGATCACCTTTGAAACAGAGAAAAAAAAAATGGAGGAAATCAGAAAGCCACATAAGATCAGACTACCAGAAACACACAATTTACCAAATAGTACTCTAGACTAAACAATATAATTGGAACTCGTGGAACAGTAATTGAAATCGTCAGTGCAAATGCCAAAGTTTTCTAATGCACCTCCATGCTGGCTCAGAGGACTTTGTAACCCATTACAATATATACAGTGTAGCAAACATGGCACAACCAAAGCAAAATCTGCCCCCTCCTTCCTGTCAGGGGTTGTTACACTGATGGACACATCACAAGTCTGCTTCATTACCACTAAGGTTTTTTTTAAAATAATTTCCATTATAACAATGGTTTCCCATTAGAATAAGTCTGTAAACTTCGAACGACTTTGGGCTACAAAACATAAACAAATATGTTAACTGGTTCTGCTATGTAAAGGTTGCTTGCTCTGGATCATAGGGACAGGAGTAGGCCATTCAGCCCCTCAAGCCTGTTCCGACCCTCAAGCCTGTTCCGACATTCGATTAGACCATAGCTAATCTGAATCTTAGCTCCATTTATCCACTTTGGTTCCATGACCCTTAATACCCTTGCCTAACAAAAATCTATCAATCTCAGTTTTGAAATTTTCAATTGACCCCCAGGCTCAACAGCTTTTTGGGGAGGGAGTTCCAGGAGTGAGTTCCAGATTTCCACTACCCTTTGTGTAAAGAAGTACTTCCTTACATCACCTCTGAATGGCCTAGCTCTAATTTTAAGGTACCCCCTTATTCTGGTCTCCCCCATCAGTGGAAATAGTTTTGCTCTATCTACTGTATTAACTCCTGTAATCATCTTAAACACTTCAATTAGATCACCTCTTAATCTTTTATACTCAAGAGAATCCTGGAAATCCCTCCCTAACAGCACTATGGGAGAACCTTCACCATAAGGACTGCAGTGGTTCAAGAAGGCATCTCACCACTCAAGGGCAATTAGGGATGGGCAATAAATGCTAGCCCTGTCAGCGACACCTACATCCCAGGAACAGAAAAAAAATACAAGCCAAGTCTATGCAACCAGTCCTCATATTCTAACCCTTTTAACCTCAGTATCATTCTGGTGAATCTGCACTGCACCCACTCCAAGGCCAATTTATTATTCCCGAGATGCGGTGCCTAGAACTAAATGCAGTGCTCTAAATGGGGTCTAACCAAAGCTCTATACAACTGTAACACAACTTCCACCCTTTTGTATTCCAGACTCTGAGATAAAGGCCAACATTCCATTAGCCTTTAAAAAAACAATTTGTAGCTGTCCATTAGCTTTTAGTGATTTCAATACTTGAATCCCTAAATCTCTCTGCTCTTCCACAGTTCCTAGCTTCTCAACATTTAGAAAAAAAACTCTGATCTCTCTTTCTTAGGTCCACTCAATTAATATATCAATGTCGATTTGCAACTTTCTGCTACCAACTACACTATTTACTGTGCCACCTAACTTGGTGTCATCAGCAAACATTGATATATGGCTCTCTATTTCTTCATCTAAGTCATTTATAAATATAGTGAAAAGCTGAGGCCCCAGTACAGATCTCCTTAGGGGACACTACTAGTCTCATCCTGTCAATTGGGCCACGTACCCATTATTCCTACTCTCTGCCTCCTACCACCTAACCAATTCCCTACCCATGTCAATAGGTTGCCTCCAATTACATGTGCTCTCATTTTTGGTAACAATTTCTTATGTGGAACCTTATTGAATGCCTTCTGGAAGTCCATATACATAACATCCATGGACACTCCGTTAGCTACCACGTTAGTTACTTCCTCAAAAAAATCAACAAGGCTCATTACACATGATTTACACTTTACAAATCTATGCAGGCTCTCTCTGATCAGTTCATATTTGTCCAAGTGCTAAGTCACTCTGCCCTTCATAACCATGTACAGTTCTTACTTTGGTTGTTATTCTGAATAACATGTGGATCGATTAGCTTACATTTCACCTGAACTGCTGGTCCATTCAACTTAAAACCACATCTGTGTTGCATATCTAATATAGCTATCAATATAAAAACATCTACTAAAGAAATTATTTTAAATAATAGCATAATCACGTTGTGTTTACTCCAAGGGTGATGAGGGTGATGAGGGTGTTGGGTACCTGTAAAGATTTGAGGCCAGCATCCTTTATATACTAATGGTTTGTGTTACACATCACTACCAGATGGTTAGAAAGTGGTTAGAGCTCCAGATGAACAGCTTTACTGAATGAGTTCTGCTACAAAAATCTATTCGGTGAATACCCTTTAATTGCTCCCAGCTAGGGCCTCAGAGCATATTAAGCAGATGTTTGTTTCTTTTTTAAATCAGATGGCTCCTTTCGCTTTTGTTAAAGATGCATGGGGGGGGAAATTTCTACTATGTACTAAATGTACCAAAGTTGTAAACAGGAATGTACTTATGATTTCGCTAAAGCTAACAGATGGAGGAAATCTTCCCCCATACTCATTAGACCTATGGACGGGGAACAGAAGGACAGCATAATAGCTGATCTTCATCCCCAAATGGTGATGCAAGTGACACAGTGATGTTTTTTTTAACACCCACTGATGCACTTCAAAATAATATTCACCATTGCAAACACAGACAGAAAATCTGGTTAACATGTTCTTAAAGACAATGCGAGTCATTTTCACTTTCAGCATTTGGGCTTGTTCTGCAATGGGCGGGTGATCCGTTCCGCCCAAGCGGTGAAGGTGAAATCTATCATAGTGTCTCTTCAAAGTAAAATCCAACATCTGACTGCTTAACAGGTTCATTGTAACTGGGGAAGTGCATCTGTTAAAGTGCACATACATTGGCAGATCGTTCATGACGCAGGTATTACGAAAGATAGAGATGAGCATGCTCATAGTTTAAAGTTGCATAACTTAACTGAGTGTTTTTGAACTGGTATGAAGCAGTGACTGAGACGTGCCTTGAAATACATATTATCCACACAACAACTTGCTAAATATGTGCACATGCTTATAACGTACCTTTTTCTTCTTTATATAAATATGCTTGATCCCCAGGAACAACATGTAGGTCTTTCTGACCAACAAGCCTGACAGCAATGCTCAAAGTCATCGTCACAACTCGAGGCAGGAACCCGCCCAGATACATAGACACTGAAGGATTGCAATGATTTGGAAGAGCAAATACTGAGTTAACTGTTTCTTACCATGTGGCAGGGACAAAGATAGCTGCTAAAGAAAGTCCCTGTCTGTCTGCTTCATGATTCCAACCTCACGGGGCTAGCTAGTAAATGGAGGATACTTTGTGAGCATGAATGAATGCATTCGCCACTTGTTTTGTTGCAAATAATGCTGCAAACTACCCATTAGGAAGGCAATGTCATGCAGCAAGAGTTGTCTGCTCTGTTGAGTGCCATTAAGCTGCATGCAACAATCACATCAAAAGGGAAGACCGCAAGCACACAGCCATTTGGAGCATTCACAGGAATGCTCCTACTGCTGATGCAGAATCTTTGAGGGATATAGTCCAAGATATGAGAAAGCTTGGTTTTGATGTGCTTACTAAACCACAATGATCTCGGTCATCGGGACTCAGCCTCCAACAATGGCATGAAAGCAGAGTGCAGAGTATAGAAACAGGTGGATGGCTCTCAAACTAGTGCCAGTTTCTTGCCAGCACTTGCATCTGGAGAAATGACAGAAGAAACCCCTGAAGCAAACAAGCTTGAATAGGATACCTATTTCTGGCATGCAGACTCAATGGGATCTTCAAAAGTAGAGGAAAGTTGCCAGCAGAATTACAAATAGGAACTGGTGATCATTCTCTTTTGTTTACAAAGGGGAAACTTCAGGATATCTCTAGATCCAGGAATTAAGATGGCTTCCTTCTCTGTAACAGTCCTGTAACTCTCTGACCTTTCGGACCTTCCTCCTCCTCCAACGGGTGCAGCAAATGTCTGATACATCTGTGTTGCATTGTGGGCTGAAACAGTTGAGTCCCTCCTTTCAACCTTCTCTCCTTTGCGCTGTAACAGACCTCTGCCACCCTCTCTACTGCCTTAAAGGCTATAATGGGGCTAGACTTTCCATTATTATCACTATCACCCAAAAATGGGCGACATTTCCAGCGTCAGTGGTTGTTTTATTTTTCAGGATCACCGGAATATCGCCCATTTTAAAAAACGCTAGTTTTGCCTTTTTAATTTGGCCGATAGCTGTAGCGATGTGAAATGGGCGATAGCGATATATTCAGTCATACAAGGCCGGCATCCATAGCAATGGCCGTTCTGCGCATGCACGTGGTTTTCTCAAATAATTAACTTTTCCCGCGATTCGGGAGGTCAGGAGTCATCTGTGCATGCTCAGAAGACAAAGGGAGGGAGAGAGAGCGCGCATTTTGTCTTTTGAGCCTGCTTGTGAAGGTTGTCTCACTCGAGGCTGTGATAATAATCTGATCAATCTAATAACTATTTTGCAAAATGGAAATGGAATATGAGGAATCCGTGAGGAGGTGGCAGAGGTGGGTGAGGAGAGTGATTTGGCAGAGATTGGAGGGAGGAGTAGGGCGAAACGCTTCTTCGATGAGGCGAACGCAGCCCTGGTTCACGAGGTGGAGACTCGGTGGGGCCAATTAACCCGGGGTGGTCGTGGGAAACCACCCCCCCCGTCCCCACCCCCCATTGCGTGTACCAAAGAATCTGGGCGGAGATCGCCAAAGCGGTTTCCTCTGCGGCTCACGATTAGAGAGCCAAGCCAGTGCCGCAAGTGCTGGAACAACCTGATTGGATCTGCAGGAGTAAGAATTAAATTATTACGTTTATAATTGTAATGATGCACTGCCTCATTAATTAAAATGTAAATCTGCTGGATTGTAATTAAGCTGGGTAATCTTGGTGTCACGCATTAGTTCCTAACCACGATCTTATTAAATTTCTTCTTGAACGTAGATGTTATAACCATGTATCAATTGCATGCAAACTATTAGCATATAACGTTAACGATGAATAGTATGGGCGATGACTAATTGTGGAATAGAATATCTGTGCGCTCCATAATAGTACCTAAGCAATTAGCTTATGCCATGCTATTGTCACCTTTGCAGAAGAAGATATCTAAGAATTGCGCCGAGCGCAGGCGGACAGGAGGAGAGCCTGCAGAGTGTACTTTCTCATTGACCTGGAAGAGCGGGCCTCAGCCCTCATCGGTGCTCATAATCGCTTGGCCACCCATGGTAGTGCTGATCCCGTTGTTGCGTCATGTGAGTAATGTGTAAACCATTGGTAATTTAAAGTAATTTAATGCTATTTGAGTAGAATATATGAATGATGTAATTAATGCTGGGATCATGAAATCTTCTTGTAATGCCATGCAGCTTCTGTACTCTCATGTTAATTATATGTAACGTCTGTCAGTGATATTTATTGCAGAAGTGTTGCTCCTCGTACATATGCCTGCACAGCGTAAGCATTCTCATGTTACCCTGGCCTCCCCTTCTCTTCTACTAACCTCAATTATGTTTTCTAGTTCCCCAGGCACATCGCAGGAACGTGGAGGCCCCAGGAGCATCACCTCTTTTAGTACAGGTCCTCCTCACTACAGGTGACGAGACCACAGAAGAGGATGATGAGCCCCAACCATGCTGCTCAGCATAGGTGGAGTCGGAAACTTAAGGGTCTAATGTACCTGCGGCTATATCCCCATCAACTGGGGAAGTAGCAGGACCAAGTGCCTTGCAGCAGGGCACTCCGAGTGGCCTACGCTGAGTGGATCGGCGAGGTAGGCATGCGAAACGACAGGCAGATGTTAACCTGGACATGGTCTCACTGTCGAGGGCGAGGGTTGACATTGGTCGAGAGCTCCTCCAGACGATAGGTGGGTTGACCGGTAACATTGCCGCACTCTGTGCGTATTTCGGGGTATATGGCGCAGATGGTTGCGACAATATGGAGAATGGCCGATTCCGTCGATGCCATGCGGCTGTCGGTGGTCTCGGGATACGGCACTGCACCCCAAGGTGCCGTACCACCTATGCCGACAGATGCGAGTCAGGAGGAACGTCTTCTCCAGCTTCCCAAGATTTGACTCGGCCACCGTCACCCCATGCCCGCGCCCCCCCCACCAGCAGCACTCGCGGTGCCCTGCTGCAAGATGGCTTGATACGAAAGCGGGCAGAAGGGGGATTTTAAGTGGATGAGGGGGGGGGGGGGCGTTGAGGCAGAGGGAAGTGTGGGTAGAATATTTTGCATTGTTGGGGATGGTCCTTATTCTTCTTATTAAATTATTGACTGTTGGCGGGGTTGTTGTTGTTGGAGTTATTATTGTTATTAAAAATTATTTGACTGTTGGGGTGGGGGGTAGATGGGTGTTTCTATTCAATTATTTAATGTATAGGTTTGTTTTTTCACTTTTATAGAAACATAGAAAATAGGTGCAGGAGTAGGCCATTCGGCCCTTCGAGCCTGCACCGCCATTCAATGAGTTTATGGCTGAACATGCAACTTCAGTACCCCATTCCTGGTTTGTTTAAAACATTTTTTTTTAACGTGTTAAATTATTAAAGATTTTTATTTAACTTACAATTGTTGTGCGGTGTCTTCTAATAACGGAAAGTTAAACATCAATACAAGGGTTGCAAACAATGGCCAGGCCAGGATGAAACATGACATAACACAACTATAACTGTCACCAACGTATATCCACGCAAACCATTAATTTATGAGCTGCTGACGCAACAGTCTTGCAGCTGCGTAACTACCACAGGGCTTTTCCTGCGGTGCAGTGAGGGGTGGGAGCATGGGTTCATCACCAGGCTGATTGTCCTCCCTGAGGTCCTCGTACTCCTCCTCCTGCTCCTCTTCCGCCTCCCCTCTCACCTGTGTTGGACTGGCAGTCCATCTGGCAATTCTTGTCCCCTCCTGATAGCTAAGTTATGCAACATGCAGCACACCACAATGAACTCAATGATCTGCTCTGGGTGGTATTGTAGGTTGCCTCCTGAGTGGTCCAGGCATCCGAAGCGCTGCTTCAGCACTCCAATTGTCTTTTCGACTATATTACATGTGGCTATATGGCTTTTGCTGTGGCGTTTCTCGGCTTCTGTCTGAGTATTTCACAGGGGGGCCATGAGTCAGCTGGCAAAGCCATATCCTTTATCCCCCAGCATCCAACCGTGACCTTGTGGCTGACTCTTAAACAGGTCAGAGACAGTGCTCTTACGCAAGATGTGCACATCATGAATTTTACCTGGAAAATTTGCATTTAATGCCATGATTATTCGCTTGTGGTCGACAACGAGCTACAGATTCAGGGGGTGAAATCCCTTTTGCTTCCAAAACACCTCTGCATCCTCTAAAGGTGCTTGCAAAGTGATATGCATACAATCTATTGTAACCTGCACCTTGGGGAAGTTTGCTATTCTCGAGAACCCCAAAGCCCTCTCACTTAGTGCCTCCCTGATCATAGGGAAGTTTATAAAGTCCATCCTACATGCATAAAGGGCTTCAGTCACCTGTTGAATGCAGCAATGTGTGGCGTGCTGAGAGATGCTGCAAATGTCGCCAGCTGAGGCCTGAAAGGAGGCCGATGCATAGAAGGAAAGTGCAGCAGTAACCTTAACTCCAGTAGGCAGTGCAGTCCTGATGGTGCTGGTAGGCTGCAGACCTCCCTTAATTAGCTGGCATATCTCACTGATGACCTCCTTTCAGAAGCACAGCCTTCTAATGCACATGTTATCGGACAAATCCAGGTATGATCGCTTATCCCTATAACTGAGTTGGGTGTAAGGTCTCCTCCGCCTCAACAGTCTGCCACCTCTTTGATTGGGCACATAATGCTCTTCAATAAACCTTCTCCTATCTCGAGTCTGTAGCATGTGAGTAGTCATCAATACTGGCTGAGAAATTACAGGCCCCATTACTATAAATGCCCTACTCTGTCTTCAAAATTCTTAAATTGACCTCAACAAACACAATATAAACTCAAAATTGACCACGATGTGATTAGATGATTGTCAAGATTTTAAAACGCCCTTAAAATCACTCACAAATTACTTCAATGTTACCATCAACTTGAAGCATCCTTTTATTAAACTTCCTCCGATTTACAAAATGGCGTCAATATGTCTGAGTTAAGGCTTTTCTTGAGCGTCTTTTTGGGTGAGCGATCATTTGGGCGGTATATGGGCGAGATGCCGAAAGTAACGCTCGGCGATAATCTGGGTGGTATTTGGGCGTTAGTTTCTGTTATGTATGTTTACTGGGTTTTACCTACCACTGGAGGGCATGACTGTCGGAGTCCTAATGGTCACTGGCAGACACGTGCAAGCCGTGTATATAATGTTGGCAGCCATGTTAACTCCTCACTTTGAGAATAAATAAACTGGAGTAAGGTCATGCCTGAACTAGCTCAACATACTTATCCTCGTGGAGTTATTCGATACTTAACAGTTTCCATTATAAACATGAGTGGTGCATGAGTGATGGCATCAGAATTTATTTTAAAAAAATATGGGCAGGCGGTTCTGCTCATTCCCGGCAGTAATTGTATGCCGAAAGTTATGCTGGCGATAATCGGGCGTTAGTTTCCATTTATAATCAAATATGGGCAGTAATGAGAATCTCGGCAGTTATATGGGTGGTAAATAGGTGGATATATGCCGAAAGTCTAGCCCATCTTTCATACAGACATCAGTAATATGATGTGCACTTGAAAGCAAGTAGAAGTGATTTTGCATTTTATCTTATTAATTGCTACTTAACAAGCAAGAAAAACTTATCACCGATTTATGCATTAAGATTTGTTGAATCAGTTGACACTCAGGAGCAATATTAGAAGCATAGCCAAAAATGTGTGACTGTTCCATTAATGCTCATGCACAAAATGACTACACTTTAACGCACAAGCCTCCCCACACCTCCTTTACTTTGGTAAGGGGACAGGAGTAAAGGGCTACATTTTCCACTTAGATCACTAGGATCCAAAAAATGTTCCAGCCTGAGCGATGTTATAGCCTTCAGGATCTCTGGAACATCGCCCATTTTTGGGATCGCTACTTTCAGCTTTTTTGGGGGGAGGAGGGGGGGGTGATAGCCCAGTGATGTGAAACAGGCCTTAGCGATGTGGAAAGCAAGGCTTCCTTAGCAACGGCCTTCTGCACCTGCATTGTTTTTTGGCAAGCAGGTTTTCCCGTGATTTGGGAGGTCAGTGGTCATCCACGCATGTGCAGAAGGGAAAGGGAGGGGGAGAGGGAGAGGGAGAGGGAGAGGGAGAGGGGGAGAGGAGAAAGGCAGAGACAGAAGGAGAAAGAAAAGAGAAAGAAAATGTTACTGGCAGAGAGAGAGAGAGAGAGAGAGAGAGAGAGAGAGAGAGAGAGAGAGAGAGAGAGAGAGAGAGAGAGAGAGAGAGAGAGAATGAGAATATTACTGGCAAAAATATGTCTGATTCTGATCATGGTGTGCAAGATGTGGAGGGGAGGGGAGGGGGGCGAGGAGGGCCAATCCCTTCTCCGATGAAGCCAACAAGGCCCTTGTCGCAGAGGTGCACTCGCGGTGGGCCCAATTAACCCGGGGTGGGCGTGGGAAACGTCCACCCCAGGCATACCATAAAATCTGGGGTGAGATCACCGACGTGGTGTCATTGGTGACCCGTGAGGCAAGGGGGTCCAAACAGTGTCAGAAGTGCTGGAATAGTCTGGTTGCTTCGGCAAGGGTAAGTATAGATTTTAAATTGTAATGATGCAAATTGTAGTTAGAAATCTCCCAGATTGAATTCAAGCTTGTTATTCTTGTATATATTCCCTGCTAAGATCTGGACAGGGCTCGGAACCTGCGCCCTTTTTAAATCTCATTTACACAGTGACCCAGCCTGGACTGGGGGAGAGCTGCCCTGGCTCACTGTCTGCCCTGGGACACTTTGGGACCTTAGCTCCTGTCATGGCCGAGCTCACCAGCTATCCTGATTCCCATCACCCCTGGGGGCCCTTCAATGGGGATTGTAGTCGAGATGTTTGTGTCAAGCATTAGATCCTAAACTTTGTTATAACCATGCATCAATTGTGGATACAAACCCTATCAGCTTATAACATTGGAAACTTGTCTTTCCATGATAGTACTTAGTCAATTAGCTTATGCCATATTCTTGTCACGTTTGCAAAGGAAGATATCTAAGAATCGCTCAGCGCGTAGGTGCACCGGAGGAGGGCCCGCATAACACGTACCACTGACACGCAGGATGTGTGCATTATGGATGCTGCCTGGAAGGTTAGCATCCATAATTATTTGGTTGTGGTCGACTATGAGTTACACATTCAGGGAGTGGAATTCCTTTTGGTTACGAAACACCTCCGCATCCTGTAAAGGTGCTTTCAGGACGATGTGCACACAGTCTATTGCTCCCTGCACCTTGGGGAAGTTTGTTATTCTCGAGAAACCCAAAGCCCTCCTGGTCTGTGCCTTCCTGGTCATAGGGAAGCATCCTGCAAACATAAAGGGTTTGAGTCACCTGTTGAATGGAGCAATATGTGGCGTGCTGAGAGATACCACAGATGTCGCCAGCTGAAGCCTAAAGGAGCCCAATGCATAGAAGGAAAGTGCCACAGTAACCTTTACCTCAAAGGGCAGTGGGGTCCTGATGGTGCTGGAAGGCTGCAGATCTCCCTTGATGAGCTGCCATATGTAAGCGATGACCTCCTTTCGGAAGCGCAGCCTCCTAAGGCACGTGTTATCAGACAAGTTCAGGAATGATTGCTTTTCCCTGTAAGTTTGTTGGGTATACGGTCTCCTCCTCCGCATTAGTCTGCCACCTCTTTGATTGGGCCCTTCACTAAACCCAACTTCAGACTCCAGCATGTGAGCATTTACAAATAATGGCAGAGAAGTTACAGACCCCATCACTATTGCTAAAAATGCCCTTTGTACTAAAATAAATATAAATATAAATATAAATATAAATGTGAGTGGATCAATCAGTAACTAAGGCCCTTAAATAACTCTCAAATTATCGGCCCCTTCTTTAAGCAGCCTCTCACTTCCTCCGACATTAAAAATGGTGTCCGTAGTGCCGAGATCTGTGAACAGTGCTAGGTTGGAGCAGCTTTTCTCCAGCGATGTCCAGCGATGTTCTCGGCGAGCGATCAGCCCGGCAATGTGGGGACGATGTGTCGAAAGTTGCAGTGGGCGATGTGTAGGTGAACACCTCAGCGATGTGAAATGAAAGTTGGGCCGGAAAGCTTTAGGTGATGTTCCGGCCCAACTTTCCACTTTTAAGGTAAAATGAGCAACAGCCTGCCTTTTTGGGCGATAGCCCAGTGATTTCAAGTGGAAAGTTCAGCCCTAAGTGTCTTTTGTGATCAATTAGAATGCCTATTCATTGTAAAGATAATTTACAATTCATATATACTACACAAAGAAGCCTCTAAGATCATTAAGCAGGTGAATTTCAAACATCCTTAGTAATTCTTTTGAGATCAAATTTTGAAACCTGGAAATAACAATGAAGAGCATAATTTTCATTTTGACGGAACAAATCAGCAGTTGTATTCAAATCACAATAGCAAGGAGCAGTTTTTAGAACAATGGTTGTGAATGATCAGATCGAGCAACCCAGTTAAGTTTTATCATTTGTTTTCTGACCTGATGTGGAAGGCAATGTGCTGATTGGAGGAGCAGGGGCAGCTTCAATGAACTGACGAAGGATAGTGCAACGTGGAATGAAAAGCATAGTACCACGGAAATCCTATCAGTCTAGCAAAAATAGTTCAATGATTCTTAAATCACTCCAATAGTCGTAAATGGAAGATTATGTTAAAAATAGTGACTGCTCATCATGGTCGAACAGAGCTACAAAATGAGCAGACTTTGCTACCTAGTTTCAGTACTACCTTTATAAGTAATGTGTTCCATGTATGACCTAAAAGGAACATTTATATTGTGCTCTGATATATCTGGTCTGGGTGTGTGCAGGGGGTGAGGGTGATGTTCCTGTGGATTAAGAATAAATAAACTCTTTAAAATTACATTTTCCTTTGACAACATTTTTTTCCTCAAAGAATGTAAGTACAAGGTCATAATTCTCAGAAGAATTAGATCTTGTGTTGAATACGGCAGGCTGACAGCATCAACAGATAGTTCCCAGATAGGTTAGACAGCAAAAGCTCATTAAAGGTCACAAAGAAAAGGAAAGCTTATTCAGGAATGTTAATCAGCAATAAAAAAAAGCAGCATGTAATTCACAGCATCAAGAAACAAAACATGAATGCTTGGATAGTTATTTTGTGGGTTTTGATCAAAGAGGTTCTGGTTATATATTAACTTGCAGGATTCAGCTTTATTTGGAATCATCGATGATATTGGATTTGAAAGAACATTGGAGCCAATTTTCGCCTTTCTCCCACACCAAATTTACACAGTAGCGAGACAGAAAATGAACGAAAATCCAGCACAACTCCGTTCCACTGGATTCTGACTCAGTTATAGCCATTCTCAATTCCAGTCCAGGTCAAGCGCATGCAGCAGTTGCTATAAACAGGTTCTGGGCCCTTCTGCACCACTACCCCAACCATCCCAGTGGCACGATTATGAGATGGTGAATGCCTAATAACCCTTATACTGGAAGGTTTGTCAGAAGCCTCCCAGTCACAGCTTGTCATGCTTTACATGGCATTGCATGCAAGAAAACATGCCAGTGTGATCGGGAGCCAGCATTACTTGTTTGGTCATTTTTGTCAAGATACCACTCACCAATTCTGCAGGCCCTGGTAAACCCATGGCTGCTGGTGGGTGGGGAGTGTCGAGGGTTATATTGCCTAGTTGTAACACCGATGAATGGAACATACTAGATGGATCAGTTGATCTTCTCTGATCTGATTTTTATTGTATGTTGATATAACTGTGGTAACCTGCTTAATGACTGGGGGGCAGTGCTCGCTGCACATCACTGCCCCCCAGTCATCAAGATCCATGCGCGGCCCTGGACAACGTAAACCATTTCCCATACCTCGGAAGCCTCTTATCAACAATATCAGAGATTGACGATGAGATTCAACACCGCCTCCAGTGCGCCAGTGCAGCCTTCGGCCACCTGAGAAAGAATGTTTGAAGACCAGGCCCTCAAAACTGCCACCAAGTTCATGGTCTACAAGGCTGTAGTAATACCTGCCCTCCTGTATAGCTCAGAGACATGGACCATGTTCAGTAGACACCTCAAGTCGCTGGAGAAATACCACCAACGATGCCTCCGCAAGATCCTACAAATCCCCTGGGAGGACAGACACACCAACATTAGTGTCCTCGACCAGGCCAACATCCCCAGCATTGAAGCACTGACCACACGTGATTAGCTCCGCTGGGCAGGCCACATCGTTCGCATGCCAGACATGAGACTCCCAAAGCAAACGCTCTACTCGGAACTCCTTCTTGGCAAACGAGCCAAAGGTGAGCAGAGGAAATGTTACAGGGACATCCTCAAAGCCTCCCTTAAAAAGTGCAACCTGGGAGTCCCTAGCCAAAGACTGCCCTAAGTGGAGGAAGTGCACCTAGGAGCGCGCTGAGCACCTCGAGTCTCATCGCTGAGAACACGCAGAAATCAAGCTCAGGCAGTGGAAAGAGCTTGCGGCAAACCAGTCCCACCCACCCTTTCCCTCAACGACTATCTGTCCCACCTGTGACAGAGACTGTGGTTCTCGTATTGGACTGTTCAGCCACCTAAGGACTCATTTTAAGAGTGGAAGCAAGTCTTCCTCGATTCTGAGGGACTGCCTATGATGATGGGTAACCTGCTTTCTCAGAGCCTGGATCAGCAGAGGGGAAGGGTAAAACATAAGTTTCAATGGTTTAATTTACAATGGTTGAAGTTATACTGCAGCCATGTGAAGACAAAGCAGTGAGATTACTTCCAGGAGGTAGTTTCACACTGCTTGTCAGAATTAACAACCTGCAAATATCACTCCTGTGTTTTACTACATATTTGCATTACCAACACAAAATGTGTAGTTTAGCTGGTGTACAATATAAATAGTCCAATAGACCAACATCTTACTTGCTGTGTGTTATAAGACAGTATTACAATAGAACTGTTTTTGATACACTGTAGCAGCTTTCTTATTTAAAATTTATCATTTCATTCCAGACCTCCAGTTACTTCAGTAAATATTCCTTTCGGGCCAGTAACCTTAGGCTACTGAGTTCTTGCGTGCAGTTTTGCAGCATTGGGAACAGAATATATATAACATAATGAATAAAGCCAGTCAAAGATTGTTTTGACTGAATTGTATATATTACAACCCAAGGAAGAACATTATCATTCAGCAAACTCTGTCAGTTGACACCATCATAGTCCTGGTCCAGTGAAGAAATATTATTGACAAAATCAAAATTTATAATAAAATATTCTTCCTGTCAAGAGCTGCAAAATGATATGGCAAAACTGGGTTCCCATTTTGATTGCGAGGAGAAATGAAAGATACGAACCTAAACCTATTTGGTCTCATTCATTAGTAGTGATAATCACTCATTTGTTTTTTTTTTAAATGAACCTATTTTAAATGTACCTTTCTCCCAAAAATTAACTCTATATTTAAATGGGTTTGTGATCTCTCTTGCTTTTTTTGAGAATAAGTCTCACTCCCAACACTGACCGCTTAAAAAAAACCTCCAAATGAGGGCATCAGAAACTGTGTATATACCTGATAAAAGAAAAAGATAGGGTTGAGTGCTTTCACTATTTGTACTTATTTCTTGCAGTCTATGACATTATTCAAATTATTATGGGTCCCAACCATTGCAGGCACTGCACCGTTTAAACCAATGAGCGATTTGTTATTTTGAAGTGAACAATCTCCCTGTTCTGAATGTGGGTTTGTTTTCGCCACTGTTGCTTACAGTGGGATAACATCACATGGCTGGAAGGGCAAGCATTTATTATTTTTTAACTCTGGCCAACATGTGACTAGAAAAGGCTGATCGATCCTGCCGTATGTGCAAGCATTGTTTCCATGGGAAAATGAAGGGACTTCATTTCAGACCTAATACATTGTAGTTACCCAATTTATTAATATTCGAATGTTATTTGTCGCCATATTTCTAAACCTCAATATAACGGGTGTGTTCACTCAGGAACATCCCATATGGATTATCAGTCTCATCAGCCCCTTTAAATCACAGGCAAATAACATACTACCATGATGCAACAAATCGTTTTATTGCTTTCAATCAAAGTAACAAATGGTTTGTTGGCAGGACAGAAGTCTCATGTTTAAAGAAATTTTATCTGAATACACTTTTAACATTTATTTAAATGTGCTCCAGGATATTCAATAAAAACCATTATCCTTTTGAATTTAGAAGGCAAGGATAGCTTTAGAGATTGCATCACATTCTAAAGGATTTCCTAACAGAAGCCTACTGGCAGAACCAGGGTAATTTATTGTAGTCGTAGAATGCACTCCGACTAAGTGTGCTTTTGATCAAAGTATAACCTTCATGTATAGCTCAAATATCCTGTGATCTAAAAAAAAACAGCTGCCTCCAAAAAGCTGTGTTTTTCTCTTTTGCACCAAATGCTTCTTCTCCGCTTAACATTCTTTTAACTCTATAAAGCCCAAATCTGTCCAAATCTTGAAAGCTGCTTCCATTCAGAAGAAGTTGAACTAGTGCCTGGCTTGTACCGCTAGGCAGGATACAAGAAAATGCCTGTCATCTGATCATCAATTCTTCCCTCACTCTGTACCTTTTCACTCCATTGTAACCCTTCTTGACTTTCCCTATTTTGTCAATAATGTTTAGCATTCCTCTAATCGTCTCTCTCTCTTGTTCCTCTGAAAATGCTACGCACTCTTCCTGCTCAATTCATTCTCGCTGTTTTGAAATCTTAGACTTATTGCACCAGCTGTTCTTCTAAATCACTCTATCCCTAGGACCTCAAAATTGCAGAACTCCTTACTTGCCTCACTCTTCCCTTCCTTGTACAATTTTCAAGCTTTGAAAACTAAAGTATGGGATCATCAAAATCATACATCTTTCCATCCCTCTATTCCTTTTAACCTTGCTGGTGTCATTCACTACAGGCCATGGCCCTTTCTAGGGTTTTCATTCAAAAAATATTTAGAAGAATGTTTTAAAAAAAAAAATTTTCAGACTGATAGAACATCTTGGGACTGGCTCAGAAGACAGCATTTAAATGAATGGCTACTGATTCATCCACAAAAACCAAGCCTAACTAAACCTGGTTGATTCAAGAACAATCCAGAACCTCGAATCGAATTGAATTGGATTCATCCATTCTACTCCTGCAGGACATTATTTTACACACCCAGTGCCATTATAATCTTCTCTATGGTCAGTAGCCCTTCAAATGATTACTTACAAATGCAATCTTTGAATAGCCATGTTTTTAGCAGTGAATTGTTTGGGAATTAAATGTATTCCCTCGATTCTAAAGTCAGAAAGGATGCAGAAAGTTTACTTTTCTACTTAGTAGATTCAGGGTAATTGTATTTTACACAAGTTATCAGATGGTTCATCAAAACTTAGTAATATGTTTTTAAGCTGTTTTATTGGAGCTTCACGTTATCCCCCCCCTCCTCCATTTCATTATGCTGCTCTATTTGAATTTGGCTATTCCAAATTTCATGTATCTGAATTTGATTCCTGCCCATTGGCTCACGCCTACTAAATTGTACTAGTTAGCAAGTCAGGCTACAGCTATATTGCAGCTAATGACCAGAAACCGTTATCTGCTGGTGGTAATATGCAGTCGACAGACCCTTGTTATAATGCATAATCACCTCAGGCTGATTAGCACGGCACTTTTTTAAAATATTCGTTCCTGGGATGTGGCAAGGCCAGCATTTATTGCCCATCGCTAATTGCCCTTGGGAAGGTGGTGGTGAATCACCTCTTAAAACGCTGCAGTCCGTGAGGTGAAGGTACTCCTACATTGCTATTAGGGAGGGAGTTCCAGGATTTTGACCCAGCGACAATGAAGGAACAGCGATATAGTTCCAAGTCAGGATGGTGCATGACTTGGAGGAGAACTTGGAGGTGGTGGTGTTCCCATGTGTCTGCTACCCTTGTCCTTCTAGATGGGAGGTGCTGTCGAAAAAGCCTTGGCGAGTTGCTCCAGTGCATCTTGTAGATGGTACACACTGCAGTCACAGCATACCGGTGGTGGAGGGAATGAATGTTTATGGTGATGAATGGGGTGCCAATCAAGCGGGCTGCTTTGTCCTGAATTGTGTCGAACTTCTTGAGTGTTGTTAAAGCTGCACTCACCCAGGCGAGTGAGTATTCCATCACTCTCCTGACTTGTACCTTATAGATGGTGGAAAGGTTTTGGGGAGTCAGGAGTGAAAAACTCACCACAGAATACAGAGCCTCTGGCCTGTTCTTATAGCCATAGCATTTATGTGGCTGGTCTAATTAAGTTTCTGGTCAATGGTGACCCCCAAGATGTTGATGGTGGGGGATTCGGCGATGATATTGCCGTTGAATGTCAAGGGGCAGTGGTTGGACTCTCACTTGTTGGATTAGTCATTGCCTGGTACTTTGTGTGGCATGAATGTTACTTGCCACTTATCATCCGAAGCCTGAATGTTGTCCAGGTTTTGCTACATGCAGGCATGGACTGTTTCATTATCTGAGGAGTTGTGAATGGAACTGACCACTGTGCAGTTATCAGCAAACATCTCCACTTCTGACTTTATGATCGAGGGAAGGTCATTGATGAAGCAGCTGAAGGTGGTTGGGCCGAGGACACTGCCTGGAGGAACTCCTGCAGCGATGTCCTGAGGCTGTGACAATTGACCTCCAACAACCACCTTCCTTTGCACTAGGTATGGCTCCAGCCAGTGTGGACTTTTCCCTTGATTCCCATTTACTTCAATTTTACTCAGGCTCCTTGATGCCACACTCAATAAAATGTTGCCTTGATGTCAAGGGCAGTAACTCTCACCTCACATCTGGAATTCAGCTCTTTTATCCATGTTTGGACTAAGGCTGTAATGACGTCTGGAGCAGAGTGGACCTGGTGGAACCCAAACTGAGCATCAGTGAGCAGGTTTTTGATGGCGACAACAGAGCTCTGTGCTTTGAAACACATACTGAGTTCCAGCCCACCCCTACCGCCACCCCTCCTAACCCCCCAGTTAACTTTTAGTCTGTTCCTTTTTAACATTAAAAATATTCCATTTAAAGTTTCAAAAGTTCCCAGAGGACTGCCTGAGCACTCGAGATGCAGCTTTACACCAGGCTAGAGTTATAGTGCAGTCTGTATTAAGTCAAAGTAGTGTGAGCTGACCTTTGGAGCGGATTTTACAAGATGCTGTTGTTGCATTTGGGTGTCAGATCAAAACCTGATGCCTTGAGTTATATAGCTACTTTTTTTTACATTGATAAACACCTGAAACCACTTTAATTCGATTCAAAATTGGCAGTTTAATTAAGTCTTATGGTGGACAAGGAGACAGAAAGCAGATGGAAACAGAAGGCACAACTGGGCTGCTTCAAATTAACCAGAATCTCCCTATTCAATTCCAAAAGGTGTTTGAAGACTAGTAGATTGTGACCACTGAACTGAGGCAATTTTGACCCCGTTCCCAGAGGCTGGCCCTTCCAGTATGCTCTTTAATGTTATTAGTGTAGTCATGTGGATACGATCTGCTAATGAGGCATTAAAATGACCCATTTAGATAAATAATTAACAGATATTCATTTTTTTAAAGATGAGAGTGAACTCATGAACTGGCTGCTGAGGTTTACATTTTATACAAAGAACATAAAGTGATAGATTTAAATAAAAATTATCCTATTAACAAGGTTTCCATGGTTATAACTAGGGAGCAGAAATGTCGTTTTGAAAGACTATGGGATAGATTTTCCGTTTTGGGAACAATCATCAATCCGGGTGCAAATTGCGCTCAAATGGTTTGTGGGCTGGGCCAGCTTCCAGTACAATGTTTTTTAAACCAGCCCAAAAGATTGCGGAAAGTTGATCTGCGCTGAATGTAATTTGCGTTTCAAATTCTGCAATCTTTTGCGCTGATTTGCCTGATTTGGGGCAAATTGCAGAAACTCTACCCCTATATATTTAAATGGATTAAAATGTTATACAGTAAAGTGGAGGAGTGGTGGTGACAATGTCTTGAATTACTGTTTTGTGCAATGTTTATCATACTATTTATAGTGAATTTTACTTTACCTAAAGTCTAAACTCCATTTAATAGGTTATATCCTCGTTTTTGTAACACTAACTTTAAATAGCTGGTCAGAGAGAGGGAACTAACCTTATACACAGGATGTATTGATGTATTCTTCACACAGGTACAGAGTAACTAAAGAATTACAAGAACACATTGGGGTCAAAATTCGGTACCGCCGATTTTGAGGTGGTGTCACCGGCTGAGAGGAATTTTTACCGCCAGGCATTAGGCATGACTCTGAAACAGGGAATTCAGTTTTGCCACCTGAAAAGTGGATTGCAGCATTAAATCATGGTGTTGCACACTTATCTGGAGGTGGTAAGCGATGTTGAGTGGGCCGTTAAGCATGGCCTCAACATCTGGGCATTAGGCAGCATTTGGAGCTGTGCCAGATATAGTGGTGCCATCTGAATTCCATTGAGGCATTGATTGAGCACCTCAACACCTCGTGGTTATATTCACTTCCTACGCACTCGCTCAGACAGTGAGGATGGCAGATCGAGCACCAGCAGCTCGTCCACATGCCCACAAGTTCTCGGATGCCGCGGTGGAAGCACTCCTTGATGCCCTGGAGAGGCGGCAGGAGTTGCTCAGGACAGAGGTTGTGAGCAGACCACAACCACCAACACACAGAGGGATATGGAGGGAAATCTCAGAAGAAGTTTCTGTGAGTGACATGGTGGCCAGGACAGCCACTCAATGCCGATAAAAGTGGAACAAGATGACGTGCCTGGTGAGGGCGAGTATCTTAAAAGTGAAACGTCAACATGCCATGCTCTGAGCTCAATGTGCACCCTCTGCTCAATGTAGTGTTTCGGAAACAATGCTCTACGTGGGTGAGGCCAGCTGCAAGGTTCCTATTTGAAGCCTCACCCACTGCAAGGGCCTGCATGTGCTGTTACCCTTGCTACTCGGTTCTGCAGACCCACCCCTCATGTTGTTAACTCCTCAGTCTTCCTATGCGGCTCGAAGACGGCAGCCTCCCTATTACTGTTAGGTCCTGGCCCCCCAATTCAAGCATTGCCACAGCAAGTCTACGCAGCGAATAGAAGTTACATCGAAATGTGAAGACTCTCATACAGTAACACTGACTAAACTACGTAAGGCACTTGGGACACAATGATAGAAGGGTTCTAGCTCAGACGTTCTCTTTAATCTTACAGGAGAAGCTCGCGCACAACCGCAGGGAGCAGATGAGGACTGGAGGAGGGGATTCTGAACTCTAGGACCTGACTCCATTGGAGGAACACGTCTCGGCCCTGATGGGTGTTCAAGTTGGTGCCTTGGCGGTGAGTGAGGCTGATCCCCGCTGTGGACAGTGGCGGTTTGTTGAGTTCCTTTGCAGCATCCGGCAGGACACTTAGGCTTGACACCACAATCCTTCAGCTCTTTCCAGGAGATTGCTATTCTCAAATGAGTTTGCTACTCCTGGCCCCCTCCCCTGCAGATAACCACTCTTCTCTGGCTTTGTGTTTTCAGATGATGACTCAGACGGCCAGAGGCCTGCACGTCAGCGGTGCACTGCGGGTGATGGTGGAGAGGATGAGGAGGCGGCGGTCACCTCTCTGGACGTGACAGAGGATCCAGTGACCTCAGAGTAGGGCCAGCAGCTTTTTGTCGTAAGGCGTGGTCAGGGAGATGGAGATGGGTGATGCTCCGGGACCCAGAGGTCTACAGCAACGCCATGGGAGTGGGGAGGTCAGGGGTCCAGCTCCCCGGAGGGCGAGTGCACGCCTGAGTGATGCTCAGCAGCACTCTGATGAGGCCGACTTAGTGGATCCCGCAAGGCAGTCAATGCAGATGCACAGCGATCTGCTGCGTGTTTTGTCAAGGTTGCCCGAGAGTGTCGATGCACTTGTTTTGAGTGTGGTGGAGGTCACCTCAAAGGTTTCATTTATGTCTCAGCAGCCCATCAAGGCCATTATTGGTAGATACCAAAGGATGTTGAATGCTCCAAGTGGCCATGAGGTCCCAGACATGGTGGCATGGGCTATGGCTGAAGTGGCAGTATTCATTGAGCATTAGACTGATGCTATGGTAGGCCTGCAGACTGTCATGTTGTCAGTCCGTAGTGGCATCATTCAACTCTGTGGTGTGCTGCAGTCACAGTCTGCCCTGATGCAGAGTCAACTTGAAACCACGCAGGTACTGACCACTGCCATCATGTCTGGGGGCCCATCAGTTGCACGGGGAACTAATGTTGGCGAAGCATGGCAGCAATCTGTGCTCAGCCAGATAGCTCCAGATGCTGAGGCTCTACCCCAAGAGAGTAGCAGTATGTTGGGCCTGTTGGAATGTGATGTCCTCTCTCAGGACGACATCATTCCGCCCTTGCCCCTGCCGCACTCTGCACCACAGAGTGTTACCGCCCATGCTGAGGTGATGCAGTCCACAGCTGGGCCTTCCAGGGCCCGAGCTCATGCAGAATATCCTGATAGGCCATCAGCTGTGGCAACGGCGCCAATACAGCGACCTTCTACCAGCCTTGCTGCAGGCACTGAGACCCCATTGAGGAGGAGCAGTCGACATGGGAGAGGGAAGAAGGGAAAGGGTGGGAATGCACTGAGAAAGAACCGCTAAATATTTGTGTGCTAGTGGCCAGAAATGGTGACTTTGCTTGAATATGAACTAATGTACATAGTTGAACTTGGATGAGCCAATAAAGAATTGTCTGATAGTGGCCAGAGATGGTTACCTTGCTCAAACATGAACTCATGTCAATAATTCCACGTGCGTGTCAATAGTTCCACTTGCATGAGCCATTAAAGAATTGCGTGATGCTGTCCTTGTTCCATTATGAAGTTGCACGTGGATGTGTGTGGTAATGTTTCAAGGGATCTGGATCAATTATTGTTTGCTGTGGACAATGGTGTCCTTTAGTGCTTCTTTACAGCACACTATGGTTATGTTTGTAAATACAATTTAAAAAAATGTCACAGCTTGTCTTGCTATTTATATGCACGGAGGCTTGGAGGGTGGTGTGCGATGTCTTCAGCAGATGGTCAGGTGAGGTGGGGCCCGTACAATTAATGGCCCCCTGAACCATGGGGAAGCTCGCTAGCCTGGCGAAGCCACGGGAGCACTCATCCAAGTCTTCCCTGGACATGCTGAAATTGATGTAGTCTATTCGTCTCCTGTAGAAAGCTTTGGTAACCTGGCGAGTGAAACAATGTACTGCCAACTGCTAGATGTTGCATATATCGCCAACAGGAGACTGGAAGGAGCAAGCAGCACAGAAGTTGGGGGCTACGGTCACTGACAGCGAGGTCCTGGTGCCGATGTCAGCTGCCAGGTATGTCTGCAGGAGGTAGCAGAGCTCCGTCACCACCTCTTTACGGAACTTCAGTCTTCTTCGGCACTGGTCCTCGGACATCTCAAGATAACAATAATGTACACAGTAAACCCTGAACGACCACCTGCTCTGCCATCTGGGGGGTCTCCTCTGGCAAGCATTCACATTTGCCATAAGCCATCTTTGCAACTGGCGCCTTTAAAGTCTGCACCGCAAGACGATGTGGTGTGAGATCACTGCCTCCATAAGTTTGCAGAGATAAAAATGATATGCTTGTTCCAAATGTATCCGTTGTTGAAGGCAACAATGTCTCTAAGATGCTACTACTCTGTACTGAAGCTTAGGAGTCAGTAGACGCAGAACGCCAGCACCTTCAAACTGTGCGAGCAGCCAATGCAGCATGGACCAAAATCTCTGTATCTCGAGATGATGATGCCTTTGTCTGGCAGGCTGCAACTCCCTTTAAATAACGCCCCGGATTCATTTTCCCGCCTTGTGCACGCCACATTTTTCAGGCATCATCGCTGCCAGCCAGTAAGCAAGGCGGCAAAATAGAATTTGGCGAGACCGGCATCAAGGAGGCATTGCACGCGAGGTAACGTCATGATTTCCATGGTATTAGACGGTGGAACTTTAAATTTTAACACCCTTGGATAAAGGACAATCGAATTTCCCATCAGGAGACACCGGTCATGTATGTATTTTTGGGATCACTAGCCACTAGATAGCGTCACTGTTGGAGGCCATTGGGCTGCACGCACGTGTGTGCAGCCCAAATACAAAAGGCCAGCCATTTTGTATATTAGCCACTTTGGACCTTAATAAAGCAGAGCCAAGATTATACCTCTTGGAGTTAAACAGTCTATCAGTTATTGCACACATAACATTTGGCAATGAGGCAACAAGAACCTTTGCATGCAAAAATGAGCACAATTGGATTTTTGGAGCGATTTGTGGAAGGAGAAGGTTGGGCAGACTGTGAGCTATTTGAGCCAAGTCTTTGTGGCCAACAAAATGGAGGAGGTTGGCGATGCAGATCAGTGTTCCTCACGTTTTGCGGTCCAAAAATTTATGGTCTGATAAAGAATCTACTCCTGCCTGTGAGATCAACAGAAAAGACGTATGAAGAATTGTGTACACTGGTACAGGACCACCTTCAGCCAGACAAAGGCATCATCATCTCGAGATACAGATTTTACATGCACGTTCACTCAGGAGGGCCAGAATGCGGTGGAATTCATTGCCGACATATATATAAAACGGAAAAGAGTGACTAAATTAAATGTTGGTCCCTTAGAAGATGAGAAGGGGGATTTAATGATGGGAAATGTGGAAATGGCTGAGACCTTAAACAATTATTTTGCTTCGGTCTTCACAGTGGAAGACACAAAAACCATGCCAAAAATTGCTGGTCACAGGAATGTGGGAAGGGAGGACCTGGAGACAATCACTATCACTAGGGGGGTAGTGCTGGACAGGCTAATGGGACTCAAGGTGAAATGCATCCCAGGGTATTAAAAGAGATGGCGGAAGTTATAGCAGATGCATTCGTTATAATCTACCAAAATTCTCTGGACTCTGGGGAGGTACCAGCGGATTGGAAAGCAGCTAATGTAACGCCTCTGTTTAAAAAACGGGGGCAGTCAAAAGGCAGGTAACTATAGGCCGGTTAGTTTAACATCTGTAGTGGGGAAAATGCTTGAAACTATTAAGGAAGAAATAGTGGGACATCTAGATAGGAATAGTGCAATCAAGCAGACACAGCATGGATTCATGAAGGGGAAATCATGTTTAACTAATTTACTGGAATTCTTTGAGGATATAACGAGCATGGTGGATAGAGGTGTACCGATGGATGTGGTGTATTTAGATTTCCAAAAGGCATTCGATAAGGTGCCACACAAAAGTTTACTGCAGAAGATAGAGGTATGCGGAGTCAGAAGAAATATATTAGCATGGATAGAGAATTGGCTGGCGAACAAAAAGCAGAGAGTCGGGATAAATGGGTCCTTTTCAGGTTGGAAATCGGTGGTTAGTGATGTGCCACAGGGATCGGTGCTGGGACCACAACTGTTTACAATATATAGATGACCTGGAAGAGGGGACAGAGTGTAGTGTAACAAAATTTGCAGATCACACTAAGATTAGTGGGAAAGTGGGTTGTGTAGAGGACACAGAGAGGCTTCAAAGAGATTTGGATAGGTTGAGCGAATGGGCTAAGGTTTGGCAGATGGAATACAATGTCGGAAAGTGTGAGGTAATTCACCTTGGGGAAAAAAAACAGTAAAAGGGAATATGATTTAAATGGAGAGAAATTACAACATGCTGAGGTGCCGAGGGACCTGCGGGTCCTTGTACATGAAACTCTTTTTGGGAGTAAACAAAAAACATTAAACCGTGCCCCCCCGATCTGGGGGAAACACCAACCATTTACAAGGCTTTTTTTTCCCTCCAAGTGCCCCCTATAAAAGGGGAGGGGGACACTAAAAGCACCGGCAATTAAAACAAATTAACTTAAAAGCATAAAATCAATTTAAAATTTGGTTGCCGGGCGTGATGATGCACTCCAGTCCCTCCGGTGCCCACCTCTCGCGGAAGGCCGCGAGCGTACCGGTGGACACCGTGTGCTCCATCTCCAGGGAAACCCTGGACCGGATGTAGGCGCGGAAGAGGCAGGCAGTCTGACTGAACGACCCCCTCGACCGCCCGCTGCCTGGACCGGCTGATGGCACCCTTGGCCGTGCCCAGGAGCAGTCCTACGAGGAGGCCCTCGGACCTACCCGCTCCCCTCCGCACAGGGTTCCCGAAGATCAGGAGTGTGGGAATGAAGTGCAGCCAGAATTTCAGGAGCAGCCCCTTTAGATAACAAAACAGGGGCTGCAACCTCGTGCACTCAATAAAAACATGGAACACGGACTCCTCCAGACCGCAGAAATTGCATGCGGCCTGGGAGCCCGTGAACCGGCTTAAAAATTTATTGCACGGCACTGCTCCGTGCACCACCCTCCAGGCCAAGTCCCCGATAAATAGTGGGAGGACCCCCGCGTAGAGTGCCCTCCATCGGGGACCCCCGCCTCCTCCGGACGGCAAGATGGTACGCCATGGCGTGTCCGGACGGCAGGCGAGGATGGCAAAGTTGAGAGTGTGCAGGAGCAGCCCGTACAGGAAACCCCTCCGCGCGGAACTGAAAGGCACGGAGGGGATTTCCCCGAGGCGGCTCAAGTTGTGAGGTGCCGGCCCCCGAGGGAGGTTCCGGGGTTTGGCGGCGATGAGGAATTCCGTCCGGACGGGGGTCAGTTCGGACGGGATCTCCCCACGTGCTTGAGCCTCCTCGATGCACCTAACGGAGTCAGGGCCCAGAGCTGTTTTTAGCGACTCGATGGCATCGGCCGCGTGGCGGACGTTGGCAGAGTTTAGGCGCCGCGCCAGCGTGTCTGGCGCCATCCAGCCCGCTCCTCTGCCATCGAGCAGGTCCCCGACCCTGGTCACCTCATCAGCCACAGCCCTCTCTTCCGACCGCCACATAAAACCTCGGTCGTGGAGGTACGGATTCCCGAGCAGCGGCTCCTGCAGGACGGCCGCCACTCCAGCCGGCGGAGAGCTGCGCTTGGTAGAGACTTTGTTCCAGACCCTGATGAGTTCCCTGTAAAAGACAGGCAGCTCCCGGAGGGCGGTCCTGGCACCCCCCAAGTTCACAAACAGGAGCTGCGTGTCATAATTGAGGTCGCGCTGCTGGCGGAAGAAATACCTCGCCAGAGCACACCACCTAGGAGGGGGCTCGACGTAAAGGTATCTCTGCAGGGTCTGAAGACGGAAAGTCGCGAGCTGGGCGCTGACGCACACCAACGACTGACCGCCCTCCTCAAGCGGGAGACTCAAGACCGCAGCAGAGACCCAGTGCTTCCTGTTGTTCCAGAAGAAGTCCACCAGCTTCTTCTGTATCTTGGCGACAAACGCAGGGGGAGGGGTCAAAGTGACCAGCCGGTACCACAACATTGCGGCCACCAGCTGGTTTATGACTAGCGCTCGACCCCTGTAGGACAGCACTCGGAGCAGTCCTGTCCAGCGCCCTAGGCGAGCGGCGACCTTAGCCTCCAGCTCCTGCCAGTTTGCTGGCCAGGCTCCCTCATCGGGGCTAAGGTAGACTCCCAGATAGAGGAGATGGGTCGTGCTCCAGGCAAAAGGCCTGAGCTCCTCCGGCAGGGAGTCCACCCGCCACTGACCCACCAGGAGTCCGGAACATTTCTCCCAGTTGATCCTGGCGGAGGACGCGGCTGAGTAAATCTCCTGGCACTCACGCAGCCTCCGCAGGTCAGCGGGATCCTCTACCGCGAGGAGCACGTCATCGGCGTAAGCCGAGAGGACGACCTCCACGCCCGGCCCTTGCAGAGCCAGTCCCGTCAACCTCGTCCTTGCACATGAAACTCTTTTAGGAGTCTACCTGCAAAACATAAACAACATTAAACTGTGCCACCCGACCTGGGTGACACAGCAGACATTTTCAAGCCCCTTTTTTTTTTTTTTTTTTTTTGGGGCGCTAAAATCAAATTTTTCCAGTGCCCCCTATAAAAGGAGAGGGGGACACTAAAAACACCGGCAATTAAAACAAATTAAACTTTAAAACGTAAAATCAAATTAAAATTTGGTTGCCGGGCGTGATGATGCACTCCAGTCCCTCCGGTGCCCACCTCTCGCGGAAGGCCGCGAGCGTACCGGTGGACACCGCGTGCTCCATCTCCAAGGACACCCTGGATCGGATGTAAGAGCGGAAGAGAGGCAGGCAGTCAGGTTGAACGACCCCCTCGACCGCCCGCTGCCTGGACCGGCTGATGGCACCCTTGGCCGTGCCCAGGAGCAGTCCTACGAGGAGGCCCTCGGACCTACCCGCTCCCCTCCGCACAGGGTGCCCAAAGATCAGGAGAGTGGGACTGAAGTGCAGCCAGTATTTCAGGAGCAGCCCCTTCAAATAGTGGAACAGGGGCTGCAACCTTGTGCATTCAATAAAAACATGGAACACGGACTCCTCCAGACCGCAGAAATTGCAGGCGGCTTGGGAGTCCGTGAACCGGCTTAAAAATTTGTTGCACGGCACTGCTCCGTGCACCACCCTCCAGGCCAAGTCCCCGATGAATAGTGGGAGGACCCCTGCGTAGAGTGCCCTCCATCGGGGACCCCCGCCTCCTCCGGACGGCAAGATGGTACGCCATGGCGTGTCCGGACGGCCGGCGAGGATGGCAAAGTTGAGGGTGTGCAGGAGCAGCCCGTACAGGAAACCCCTCCGCGCGGAACGGAAAGGCACGGAGGGGATTTCCCCGAGGCGGCTCAAGTTGTGAGGCGCCGGTCCCCGAGGGAGGTTCCGGGGTTTGGCGCCGATGAGGAATTCCGTCCGGACGGGGGTCAGTTCGGACGGGATCTCCCCACGTGCTTGAGCCTCCTCGATACACCTAACGGAGTCAGGGCCCAGAGCTATTTTTAGCGACTCGATGGCATCGGCCGCGCGGCGGACGTTGGCAGAATTTAGGCGCCGCGCCAGCGTGACTGGCGCCATCCAGCCCGCTCCTCCGCCATCGAGCAGGTCCCTGACCCTGGTCACCTCACCAGCCACAGCCCTCTCTTCCGACCGCCACATGAAGCCTCGGCCGTGGAGGTACGGATTCCCGAGCAGCGGTTCCTGCAGGACGGCCGCCACTCCAGCCGGCGGAGAGCTGCGCTTGGTGGAGACTTTGTTCCAGACCCTGATGAGTTCCCTGTAAAAGACAGGCAGCTCCCGGAGGGCGGTCCTGGCACCCCCCAAGTTCACAAACAGGAGCTGCGTGTCATAATTGAGGTCGAGCTGCTGGCGGAAGAAATACCTCGCCAGAGCACACCACCTAGGAGGGGGCTCGACGTAAAGGTATCTCTGCAGGGTCTGAAGACGGAAAGTCGCGAGCTGGGCGCTGACGCACACCAACGACTGACCGCCCTCCTCAAGCGGGAGACTCAAGACCGCGACAGAGACCCAGTGCTTCCTGTTGTTCCAGAAGAAGTCCACCAGCTTCTTCTGTATCTTGGCGACAAACGCAGGGGGAGGGGTCAAAGTGACCAGCCGGTACCACAGCATTGCGGCCACCAGCTGGTTTATGACTAGCGCTCGACCCCTGTAGGACAGCACTCGGAGCAGTCCTGTCCAGCGCCCTAGGCGAGCGGCGACCTTGGCCTCCAGCTCCTGCCAGTTCGCCGGCCAGGCTTCCTCGTCGGGGCTAAGGTAGACTCCCAGATAGAGGAGATGGGTCGTGCTCCAGGCAAAAGGCCTGAGCTCCTCCGGCAGGGAGTCCACCCGCCACTGACCCACCAGGAGTCCGGAACATTTCTCCCAGTTGATCCTGGCGGAGGATGCGGCCGAGTAAATCTCCTGGCACTCACGCATCCTCCGCAGGTCAGCGGGATCCTCTACCGCGAGGAGCACGTCATCGGCGTAAGCCGAGAGGACGACCTCCACGCCCGGCCCTTGCAGAGCCAGTCCCGTCAACCTCGTCCTTGCACATGAAACTCTTTTAGAGTCTACCTGCGAAAACATAAACATTAAACTGTGCCACCCGACCTGGGTGACACTCCAGACATTTACAAGGCCCATTTTTTTTTTCCCCCCTTTTTTGTGTTTTTTTTTTTGTTTTTTCTTTTTTTTTTTTGTTTTTTTTTTTGGGCACTAAAATCACAATTTTTCCCCAGTGCCCCCTATAAAAGGGAAGGGGACACTAAAAGCACCGGCAATTAAAACAAATTAACTTTAAAACGTAAAATCAAATTAAAATTTGGTTGCCGGGCGTGATGATGCACTCCAGTCCCTCCGGTGCCCACCTCTCGCGGAAGGCCGCGAGCGTACCGGTGGACACCGCGTGCTCCATCTCCAAGGACACCCTGGACCGGATGTAAGAGCGGAAGAGAGGCAGGCAGTCAGGTTGAACGACCCCCTCGACCGCCCGCTGCCTGGACCGGCTGATGGCACCCTTGGCCGTGCCCAGGAGCAGTCCTACGAGGAGGCCTTCGGACCTACCCGCTCCCCTCCGCACAGGGTGCCCAAAGATCAGGAGAGTGGGACTGAAGTGCAGCCAGAATTTCAGGAGCAGCCCCTTCAAATAATGGAACAGGGGCTGCAACCTTGTGCATTCCATAAAAACATGGAACACGGACTCCTCCAGACCGCAGAAATTGCAGGTGGCCTGGGAGTCCGTGAACCGGCTTAAAAATTTGTTGCACGGCACTGCTCCGTGCACCACCCTCCAGGCCAAGTCCCCGATGAATAGTGGGAGGACCCCTGCGTAGAGTGCCCTCCATCGGGGACCCCCGCCTCCTCCGGACGGCAAGATGGTACGCCATGGCGTGTCCGGACGGCCGGCGAGGATGGCAAAGTTGAGAGTGTGCAGGAGCAGCCCGTACAGGAAACCCCTCCGCGCGGAACTGAAAGGCACGGAGGGGATTTCCCCGAGGCGGCTCAAGTTGTGAGGCGCCGGCCCCCGAGGGAGGTTCCGGGGTTTGGCGCCGATGAGGAATTCCGTCCGGACGGGGGTCAGTTCGGACGGGATCTCCCCACGTGCTTGAGCCTCCTCGATACACCTAACGGAGTCAGGGCCCAGAGCTGTTTTTAGCGACTCGATGGCATCGGCCGCGCGGCGGACGTTGGCAGAATTTAGGCGCCGCGCCAGCGTGACTGGCGCCATCCAGCCCGCTCCTCCGCCATCGAGCAGGTCCCTGACCCTGGTCACCTCACCAGCCACAGCCCTCTCTTCCGACCGCCACATGAAGCCTCGGCCGTGGAGGTACGGATTCCCGAGCAGCGGTTCCTGCAGGACGGCCGCCACTCCAGCCGGCGGAGAGCTGCGCTTGGTGGAGACTTTGTTCCAGACCCTGATGAGTTCCCTGTAAAAGACAGGCAGCTCCCGGAGGGCGGTCCTGGCACCCCCCAAGTTCACAAACAGGAGCTGCGTGTCATAATTGAGGTCGAGCTGCTGGCGGAAGAAATACCTCGCCAGAGCACACCACCTAGGAGGGGGCTCGACGTAAAGGTATCTCTGCAGGGTCTGAAGACGGAAAGTCGCGAGCTGGGCGCTGACGCACACCAACGACTGACCGCCCTCCTCAAGCGGGAGACTCAAGACCGCGACAGAGACCCAGTGCTTCCTGTTGTTCCAGAAGAAGTCCACCAGCTTCTTCTGTATCTTGGCGACAAACGCAGGGGGAGGGGTCAAAGTGACCAGCCGGTACCACAGCATTGCGGCCACCAGCTGGTTTATGACTAGCGCTCGACCCCTGTAGGACAGCACTCGGAGCAGTCCTGTCCAGCGCCCTAGGCGAGCGGCGACCTTGGCCTCCAGCTCCTGCCAGTTCGCCGGCCAGGCTTCCTCGTCGGGGCTAAGGTAGACTCCCAGATAGAGGAGATGGGTCGTGCTCCAGGCAAAAGGCCTGAGCTCCTCCGGCAGGGAGTCCACCCGCCACTGACCCACCAGGAGTCCGGAACATTTCTCCCAGTTGATCCTGGCGGAGGATGCGGCCGAGTAAATCTCCTGGCACTCACGCATCCTCCGCAGGTCAGCGGGATCCTCTACCGCGAGGAGCACGTCATCGGCGTAAGCCGAGAGGACGACCTCCACGCCCGGCCCTTGCAGAGCCAGTCCCGTCAACCTCGTCCTTGCACATGAATCCCAAAAAGTTAGTTTGCAGGTGCAGCAGGTAATCAGGTAGGCGAATGGAATGTTGGCCTTCATTGCGAGAGGGATGGAGTACAAAAGCAGGGAGGCCCTGCTGCAACTGTACAGGGTATTGGTGAGGCCGTACCTGGAGTACTGCGTGCAGTTTTGGTCACCTTACTTAAGGAAGGATACACTGGCTTTGGAGGGGGTACAGAGACAATTCACTAGGCTGATTCCGGAGATGAGGGGGTTACCTTATGATGATAGATTGAGTAGACTGGGTCTTTACTCGTTGGAGTTCAGAAGGATGAGGGGTGATCTTAGAGAAACATTTAAAATCATGAAAGGGATATTCAAGATAGAGGCAGAGAGGTTGTTTCCACTGGTCGGGGAGACTAGAACTCGGGGGCACAGCCTCAAAATACGGGGGAGCCAATTTGAAACCGAGTTGAGAAGGAATTTCTTCTCCCAGAGGGTTGTGAATCTGTGGAATTCTCTGCCCAAGGAAGCAGTTGAGGCTAGCTCATTGAATGTATTCAAGTCACAGATAGATAGATTTTTAACCAATAAGGAAATTAAGGGTTACGGGGAGCGGGCGGGTAAGTGGAGCTGAGTCCACAGCCAGATCAGCCATGAGCTTATTGAATGGTGGAGCAGACTCAAGGGGCTAGATGGCCTACTCCTGTTCCTAATTCTTATGTTATTATGTTCTTATGACCGGAGACATCTAGCGGGACCGTGTGAGTTCGGGGCTGGGTTGGCAGACATGCTGTGGGACTTCTTTGTAATCGGCATCAACCATGAGGTGATCCTGCGTAAACTACTGGCGGTGGAGACGTTGGACTTGAACAGGGCCATCACGAACGCTTAGTCATGCATGATGATGGATAGAAGTCTAAAGCAGATATCAGTGAAAAATCGCAACTCGGCAAGTACTGTAAATATGATTGATTCGGCGTTCAGCAGAGCGACACTTGGCAGGGCCTACCCAACTGCGTATGCGAAACCTGTGGCTGCCCAAAATCCGCCAGCGGGAATGCATCTGATTTCTCCGTGTTGGCGTTGTGGGGGAAATCACCAGCACCAGCAGTGTCGATTTAAGCAATGTAGTTGCAAAAACTGTCTGAGAGTGGGGCACCTCCAGCGCAAGTGTCCTCAGATGAGCAAGCGTGCTGCGACACACCACGTGGAGGATGATAGTCAGACTAGCGCGGATCCGGATACGCAATCCGAGATACCAGAGGAGGAAGTGTATGGACTGTACTCGTTACTAACTAAGAGCAAACCAATAATGATCAACGTGAAATTTAATGGGGTGCTGGTATCAATGGAACTGGACACGGGGACAAGTCAATCAATATTGAGCCAGAGGGCATTCGACAAGCTGTGGGATACTAAGGCTGTGAGGCCCAGGCTGAGTCCAGTCAATGCCAAGTTGGGCAAGTGCACCAAAGAACTCATAACAGTGATTGGCAGTGCCACAATTAAAGTGTCGTATGATGGTGCGATTCACGAGTTGCTGCTATGGATTGTCCCAGGAAATGGCCCAATGCTGTTCGGTAGGAACTGGCTTGAAAAAATCAGATGCGACCAGAACGACATCAAGGTGTTGTCGTCGGAGGAAGATACACGTGCCCAAATACTGAGCAAGTTCCCCTCGCTGTTCGAACCAGGCATCGGCAACTTCATAGGAGCCAAGGTGCAGATCCACATGGACCCGGATGTAAGACTCGTCCATTATAAAGCTCGGGCAGTTCCATATATGATGAGGGAGAAGGTCGAAATCGAACTGGACAGACTCCAGCGTGAAGGGATCATATCACCGATTAAATTCAATGAATGGGCCAGCCTCATTGTTTCTGTGCTGAAAAGTGATAGCACAGTCAGAATCTGTGTCGACTACAAGGCTACGATCAACAAGGTTTCGAAACAGGATCAGAACCCGTTACCGAAGGCTGATGACTTGTTTACAACGCTAGCCGGAGGGGGAAGTTGTTCACCAAACTGGACTTGATGTCAGCCTGCATGACACAGGAGCTGGTCGAGATGTCAAAGACACTTACGTGCATTAACATGAATAAAGGACTGTTTATTTATCAAGGTGCCCTTTCGGAATTTGCTCGGCTGCAGCAATATTTCAGAGGAATACGGAAAGTCTACTGAAGTCCGTTCCCAGAACCGTCGTGTTCCAAGATGACATCCTGATCACAGGTCGTGACTCCGAGGAACATCTGAACAATCTGGAAGAGGTTCTACATCATCTGGACAAAGTGGGACTCAGACTGAAACATTCAAAATGCATCTTCAAGGCACCAGAGCTTGAATTCCTGGGGAGGAAAATTGCTGCTGACGTCATCAGGCCCATGGACACGAAAACCAAGGCCATCAAAAATGCACCCAAGCCGCAGAATGTGACGGAGCTGCATTCGTTCCTGAGTCTACTCAACTACTTCGTTAACTTCCTACCTAAATTGAGCACCTTATTAGAACCACTGCACATGCTGCTAAGAAAAGGCGACAACTGGGTGTGGGGTGCGTCTCAAGACAGAGCTTTTGAGAAAGCCACTAATCTGCTTTGCTCTAACAAGCTGCTGGCACATTATGACCCATGTAAACGTTTAGTATTGGCCTGTGATGCTTCGTCATATGGAACTGGTTGTGTACTCCAACAAACTAATGAGTCGGGTAAACTTCAACCAGTCAGGTATGTTTCAAAATGTTTGTCTAAAGCGGAAAGAGCCTACAGCACGGTAGAGAAAGAAGCACCAGCCTGTGTTATTGGGGTTAAAAAGATGCATCAGTACCTGTTTGGTCTTTGGTTTGAACTGGAGACAGATCACAAGCCGCTCATTTCACTGTTCTCTGAAAACAAAGGTATCAATAGCAATGCTTCATCCCGCATCCAGAGGTGGGCGCTGACATTATCCACTTATGATTGTGTCATTCGCCATAGACCTGGCATGGAGAATTGTGCCGATGCTTTGAGTCGTCTGTTGTTGCCCACACCGGAGGTGGAAATATTGTTAGTTATGGAGGCTTTTGAGCGTGAAGGAACCCCTGTCACGGCTCAACAAGTTAAGACCTGGATCAGCCAGGACCCGATTTTATCGGTGGTGAAGAGTTGCATCCTCAAAGGTGATTGGTTTGCTATACCCAAGCAAATGTGAGAGGAGACCAAACCTTACATTCGTTGCAAAGATGAACTGTGTATTCAATCGGATTGTAGACTGTGGGGCAATCATGTTGTTATGCCCAAGAAAGGGAGAGAGAAATCTGTACATGAGCTACATAGCACACATCCCGGCACTGTAATGATGAAAGCCATCGCCAGGTCTCATGTATGTGGCCGGGAATCGACACTGAGCTGGAATCATGTGTGCATCAGTGCAACACTTGCATGCAGCTCAGCAAAGCACCAGCGGAATTGTCGCTGATTCTGTGGTCGTGGCCCCGTCGAAACCATAGTCCAGGATCCACATAGACTTTGCAGGTCCCTTCCTGGGGAAGATGTTTTTAATTGTGGTGGATGCATATTTGAAGTGGATAGAGTGTATAATCATATCATCCCACACATCCACAGCTACCATTTGAGAAACTCAGTGTCATGCTTGCGACACATGGTCTGCCTGACATCGTTGTTCGCAACAACGGATCATGCTTCACCAGTCAGGAGTTTCAAGAGTTCATGAAACTCAGTGGTATCAAATATGTAAGGTCAGCACCATTCAAACCTGCATCCAACGGGCAAGCAAAACGTGCTGTCCAAATCATAAAGCAGAGTATGAAACGAGTAATCCAAGGGTCACTGCAGATCTGCCTGTCATGCATACTGCTTAGTTACAGGACAAGACCACACACGCTTACCGGGGTCTCACCTACTGAATTAATGATGAAGAGAGGTCTTAAGACCAAGCTATCTCTTGTACATCCTGACTTAAATAATCATGTTGAATATAGAAGACAGTCAGCAAGGGTATCACGATCAAGCAGCTATGTCACGCGATATTTCTGTAAATGATCCTGTATATGTTCTGAATTATGGTCAGGGTCCCAAGTGGATCGTTGGTATTGTCATGGCCGAGGAGAGCAACAGAGTATTTATTGTCAAGCTCAAAAATGGGCAAACATGTAGGAAACATATGTATCAGACAAAGCTGCGGCACACAGACGAACCGGAACAGTCGGAGGAAAAGACAATCGACGACCAACCAACCTACCCCCAGTCATCAGAGGGCTCAGTGGTCACCAGTGAATTGGGACTTTCAATCTCTGACATGGCCACTGCCACTCCCACTAGGTCAGCACTTACCCAAGGTTGGAGTTGAACTGAGACAGTCAACCCGGGAGCGTAAAACACCGGACCGTCTCAATTTGTAAGAGACTGTGCTAATATCTGAGAGAGGGGTATTGTCACGTATGTACTTTTGGGATCACTAGCCACTAGATGGCATCACTGTTGGAGGCCATTGGGCTGCACGCACGTGTGTGCAGCCCAAGTATAAAAGGCCAGCCATTTTGTATATTAGCCACTGTGGGCCTTAATAAAGCAGAGCCAAGGTTATACCCCTTGGAGTTAAACAGTACTCAGTCTAACAGTTATTGCATACACAACAGCATCCATGCCTAATGCCACTGGCCAGCCGTTCATGCCCCATTGCCGCCTCACTCAGGTAGTATCAGCTGGTGGTAGGAATTCCAGCCTTGAACAATCCCTGACCTGAATCCCAACGACCGACAAGCTGATCCTCCTTGTCAGTGTTCTCGCTCAGGCCAACAACCCCAACATCGAAGCTTTGACCATGCTTGATCAGCTCCGATGGATGGGCCACACCATCTGCATACCTGATAGTCGACTCCCAAAACAAGCGCTCTACTCAGAACTCCGACATGGCAAGCGAGTCCCAGATGGGCAGAGGAAATGTTTCAAGGACACCATCAAAGCCTCCTTGAAAAAGTGCAACATCCCACCGACACCTGGGAATCCCTGGTCCAAGACTGCTCAAAGTGGATGAGGAGCCAAACACCGAGTCTCTTCATTGGGAGCACGCGGAAGCCAAGCGCAAACAGCGGAAGGTGCGCACGGCAACCCAAACACCCCACCCACCTGTCCCTCCAACCACTGTCTGCCCCACAGAGACTGTAGGTCCCACATTGAACTCAGTCAACTGAGAACTCATTTGGGTGGAAGCAATTCATCGTCGACTCTGAGGGACTGCCTAAGAAGAAGAGGAACTGAATTTCGACCCCATTGTCTCCCACTGAAGCTTGATTTTACCTCATCAATAGGATAACAATGATTATTAATGGCTTCAGTAATTTGTGCAGGTGCTCAGCACACTAATGAGATGGGTGAAGACTTCATAGAATCATAGAAGTTTAGAGCACGGAAGGTGGCCATTTCGGCCCATCGTGTTTGTGCCGGCCAACAAGAGGCTATCCAGCCTAATCCCACTTTCCAGCTCCAAGTCCATAACCTGCACTTCAAGTGCACATCCAAGTACTTTTTAAATTTGGTGAGGGTTTCTACCTCTACCACCCTTTCAGGCAATGAGTTCCAGACTCCCACAACCCTCTGCATGAAGAAATTTCCCCTCAAAACCTTCTACCAATTACTTTAAATTTATGCCCCCGGTTGTTGACCCCCTCTGCTAAGGGAAATAGGCCCTTTCTATCTAGGCCCCTCATAATTTTATACACCTCAATGAAGTCTCCCCTCAGCCTCCTCTGTTCCAAGGAAAACAAACCCAGCCTATTCAACCTGTCCTCATAGCTAAGATTCTTCACTCCCAGCAACATCCTCATCATCCAGTACAATCATGCCCTTCTTGTTGTCATATATGTATACTCTGTACATACTATGCTGGTACCACTAGAGGATACAACTGTGGGAGGCCCAGGCAGGAGCTGTATAAAAGGCTGGTCACCACATTGCAGCCTCACTCTGGGTTACAATAAAGAGACTAAGGTCACAGCAGTTCAAGCACAGCACTAGGCCTCGTGAAGTTATTCTACAGATAATTAGAGACATATTACTTGTAATGCAGTGACGAGAAGTACACGCAGTACTCCATCTGTGGCCTAACCAGTGTTTTATACAGTTCAAGCATAACCTCCCTGCTCTTATATTCTATGACTCAGCAAATAAAGGCAAGCATTCCATATGCCTTCTTAACCACCTTATCCACCTGGCCTGCTACCTTCAGGGATCTGTGGACTTGCAAGCTTTGCTTTACAACCATCTGATCTGGCCCATGAAAAAGAATGAATTTAAAGTCACGTCAGCACATCTGCCACAGAAATGCTAAATGGACATGTGGTTTTCTTTGACTCCTGCAGTTATGGTGTTGGGCTTCGTGAATGCCTGAAGTACTGTGCTCTTTCAATTACAATCATAATGTCAGCCCTCTTTATAGATCCCATGGCACTATTAAAGAAGAGCTGGGGAATTCTCAGTGTCCTGGCCAACATTTGTCCACCAACCAACATCATTAAAACAGATTATTTGGTCATTATCACTGCTGTTTGTAAGACCTTGTGCGCAAATTATCTGCCGTGTTTCCTACATTAAACAGTAACCGTGCACACGTTCAAGCGTAGAGGCCCTGACCTGCGTGAGAACACCAGCGGCAGCTCGGGGCCATAAAAGGAGCGGCGTGGAGGCCCTGACCTGCGTGGAGGCATACTACTCCAGGGAACAGCGCGAGCTGGTGCAGGAGGGCGACGGATGTCATCAAGGTCCAGGTCGGTGATTGGAGCATGGGCAGATACAGCAGGAGTGGCGAGGTTGGGGCGAAGGAGCAGCGAGAGACTATAGAGGGATGTGATCGGGTTCCAGGGGAGGCACGAGATTTGGGCCAGAGGAGGCGAGGACCCGAGGACCCAGGGGCAGCACGGTCCAGCCCACACTGCGATATGTGTGCGCACTAGGTCTGTGCAGCAGAGCTGGTCTCCAGTCGTCCTGGGCAATTCTTATGTTCTTGCCACTGGAGCAAGACTTGGCTCTGTCAAGCCCGTGTGGTGGTTGGTGTGCAAAGATCACCACACGTTAAAAAAAACCCATGCACATTCCACCCTTGAGGATGTAGTTCGGGTCCTTCATTGAAATACCTGTGAACTCATCATTTTTTGGCACGGAAGCAAGTCATCCTCGTTTCGAGGGACCGCCTATAATGATGACGACGACAACAGTAACCACACTTCAAAAGTACTTAATTGGCTGTAAAGCACTTTGCAACATCCTGAGGCCGTGAAAGGTGTATGTAAATGCAAGTTCTTTTCTTTATATTCAGGCTGAAAAGTGGAAGACTAAACTTGGTCCCGGAACTTGTGGGACCATTCTGAGGGCTTATAACTGTGTGTACACCGTCATTGGCCCCGCAAAATCTGGGCCAATGTGTACACACTGGGTTAGATCTTGAATGTGTGTGATTCTATAAACATAGGGCCCGAACTTGGTGGCCTTACTGCCCACTGCCGCCGGCTGCCACCGAGTTTTCTGGGCGGTCTCCCCTTGGTGCCATTTTCATGGAATCACCCGCTGACTGCTGCTGGCGAGCAAGTCGCGTAAGTGACCTCCCGCCTGCCGAACTGCCATATTGGTGCAGGCGCGAGTCGGCAGTAGCAGGGGGAAGGACTGCTGCGTGGAAGCGGGTCTAATCCCAACGGTAAGTATGAAAACCTGCCAAGGTTAGTAAACGTGTTATTTTTTTTCAGCGAATCAGGGGATGGGGTCCCCTGAAGATGTTCAAGTGGTCTTTTTTTTTGTGTTAATTTTTATTTTTACGTGTTCCCCTCCTCCCTGGGCCCAACTCAATCCTTGACGGCACTTTGGCAAGGGTCTCATTTGCTGCCGAGATTGGGAGCTCCCGCCCGCTGCCCCCAGATTTAGGGCGTAAGTCGATATTTTGCCACCGGGCAGTACTGGCAGACCTTTTAGACGAATCTTCCTTCCAAAGTGCCGCCCAGTCTCTCAGTGGTCCTTTGGGCGGCACTTGGGCGGGCCTTGGCTTTCACCATGTTCGGGCCCATAGTATATACACAAGGGTATGGAAATATTCCATTCCTCCCACCCCCATTTTCTCCCATAGAGGCTTTGTTTGGTTTCCTGCCTTTGTAAGTGGAGCTGGTGCCAAGTCTCTGGGGGCTGAATGGCCAACACATTGTGCTGCCATGCACTATTACTTCAAAAAGCTCATGTAAAAGAAACGCTGTCTTCTGGTACAGAAATGTTCCTGGGGTCCTCAGAGATCTAATTCTCTCGGCATCGTTTGTGATGTCAAATAGAACTTTCAAGACACAAACATCCAGCAATTAACAATTAGACAGTGTTTGTATAAACAACTGTCACCGTGTTAATGCTATTGCACGTTTGCTCGCAATCAATATGCAACAGAAGTCACACGAGCAAGCCTCAAATTCAACTCCGCTGACCCAAAGTACTGGGAGATCATTTCTCATCAACTACTTTCTTCATTGTTAGATGGAGGTGCTCTGACTCATGCTCGTGGCTTACAGGAAAGGGCAGCTATTACCTAATAGTTCCAGTTTAACTGTATAATATGCATTTGCTGCTGGATAAACAAGCTGTATTTTCAATACGATTACAGATGACATTTAAACAAAAATTAGGAAACCATCAAGACCAACTCAATTATGAGCAGCTAGTTTAACAGAATAATAGTGTGCTGTTTTGTATCACAACTGCTCATTTTACATGGCGCAGTGATGTTCATTCACAACTTGAATTGCCTAACAACAGTTTCTTCTCCACTTTATTTTATCCTCACTATTTTATTTCATTTCTTTTAATGCTTTTTCCCCCTTTCCTCCTGAAAGTATTGATTCCTCTTTAGGATGGGAGTTACACAGATACCAGGCATCCTCTTTTTTACTGTGCGAACCCAGACAGTGAACGTTGGCAGATTAATCACCCACAAGGGTATAGCTGAGCCCAATCATTTCCACAAACATGCACATCCAGAAGGGGTCAACGGATAGCACTTAAGAGTGTGAACCATGGCCTATTTGCCCCTCCCTAGTCTAGGGGTGCTCAGGCTTATTGCAACACCACTACCATCATCATCATAGGCAGTCCCTCGAAATCGAGGAAGACTTGCTTCCACTCCTAATAAGACTTTGGAGGGGGGGGGGGCGGGGGAGTGATGTTATGTATGTATGTAGACCTCAAGGCTCCCGAGGTATGGGGAGTGGTTCACGTTGTCGAGGGCTGCGCCTGGAATCTTGATGACTGGGGGGGGCAGTGCTGTGCGGCAAGCACAGGCTGGTGGAGGACCTTTATCTTATGGATGTTTAGCATAAGGCCCATGCTTTCATATGCCTCTGTAAATACATTGACTATATCCTGGAGTTCAGCCTCTGAATGTGCACAGACGCAGGCGCATCTGCATACTGCAGCTCAACGACAGAGGTTGGGGTGATCTTGGACCTGGCCTGGAGGCGGCGTAGGTTAAACAGCTTCCCACTGATTCTGTAGTTTAGTTCCACTGCAGCGGGGAGCTTGTTGACTGTGAGGTAGAACATGGCAGCGAGGAAGATTGAGAAGAGAATTGGAGCGATGACGCAGCCCTGTTTGACTCCGGTCCGGATGTGGATTGGATCTGTAATGGAACCACTGGTAAGGATCACAGCCTGCATGTCGTTGTGGAGCAGGCGAAGAATGTTGACAAACTTTTGGGGGCATCCAAAACGGAGGAGGACGCTCTATAAGCCCTCACAGTTGACAGTGTCAAAGGCCTTTGTAAGATCGAAAAAGGCCATGTATAAGGGCTGGCGCTGCTCCCTGCAGCTGTCACGCTGTAAAGATCATGTTCGTTGTGCCCTGTAGGGACAAAATCCACATTGTGATTCCGGGAGGAGCGCCTTGGCCACAGGGAGAAGACGATTGAGGAGAACTCTGGCGACAACCTTCCCAGTGGCTGATTCCCCTGTAGTTGCCACAGTCGGACTAGTCACCCTGTTTAAAGATGGACACGATCACTGAATCTCCGAGATCTCACGGCATGCTCTCCTCCCTCCAAATAAGAGAGATGATCCATGCCAACAGCACCTCTCCGGCATACTTTAGTGCCTCAGCAGGAATTCCATCCGCACCCGTAGCCTTGTTGTTCTTGAGCTGTTTTATGGCTTTGCCTACCTCGTGCAACGTTGGAGTTTCACTGAGTTGGTGGAGGGTGGCATGCTGCGGGATGGAATCGAGAACACTCGAGTCAAAGGCAGGGTCTCGATTGAGGAGATCTTTAAAGTGCTCCTTCCATCGGGCCCGGACAGTTTCGGTGTCCTTGATGAGTATTTCCCCGTTCTTGGCCACGAGTGGGGTGGGCCCTTGGGAGTTTGGACCGTAGATGGCCTTCACTGCAATGAAGTATCCTCACACATCGTGGCTGTCGGCCAGTTGTTGTATCTTCTGTTCTTTCTCCATCCGCCACCTGTTCTTTAGGTCCCGGGTTTTTTGTTGGACCTCAGCCTTGAGCCGTCTGTAACATTGCTTTTCAGCTCCCGAGTTGGGTTGTTGCTTGAGGCTCAGAAATGCTCTGTGCTTACGATCTATTAGTTCTTGAATCTCCTGATCATTTTCATCAAATCAGTCCTGATGTTTTCTGGTTGAGTAACCAAATGTCTCTTCACAGGCACTGATTATGGAGACCTGGAGGATAGACCAAGTGTTGTGGGCATTCAGCATCTCAGGGTCATCAAAGCACACCAGATTAGCTGTGAGGCATTGGCTGTATAGGGCTCTCTTTGCTGGGTCTTTAAGTGCCCAGACATTAACTTTTTTGCGGCACTGCTTCTGCTGTCCCCTCTGCTTTGGGGCTATGTTTATATCAATGATGGATCAGATTAGGCGATGGTCCATCCAGCTGTCATCAGCTCCGGTCATGGCGCGGTGATGCACACATCCTTGCGATCCCTGGTTCGGATGATGACATAGTCAAGCAAGTGCCAATGTTTGGAGCAAGGGTGTTGCCATGATGCCTTGTATTTTGTCCCTCTGGTTGGACAGGGTATTGGTGATGAGGAATGTGTGTTCTCGACATTTTGTCAGGAGTAGGCTTTCCCTACTCCCTCTCTGCCAATCACGCCTCTCCAGAGGGCTGTGCCTTTGCAGACCCTGGTATTAAAGTCACCTAGGAGGACCAATTTGTCGCCCGTGGGGACGCGGGACAGGGATGTCTCGAGGTTGGAATAAAAACTCTCTTTAGCCTCATCTGTTGCATCGAGTGTTGGGGCGCACGCACCGATGACTGTGACGCATTAGTTCCAAGATAGGGTAATACGAAGAGTGATGAGGCGTTTGTTAACCCCACAGGGGGAGACTTTGAGACGGTCGACCAGCTCATTTTTGACGGCGAAGCTGACTCCATGAAGGCGGCGTTCTTCCTCTGGTTTTCCTTTCCAGAAAAAGGTGTAACCTCCACCATGTTCCTTGAGCTGGCCTTCCCCTGCCCGCCGGATCTCGCTTAGAGCAGCGATGTCAATGTCAAAACGTCCAAGTTCCCGGGCAACTATGGCGGTGCGGTGATCCGGCCTGTTGCTATTGGAATTGTCCATGATGGCCCTGACGTTACAGGTCCCGAACTTCATATCAGTGAAGTGGAAGATGCCTGTGCGTGAGTTCTTTTAACGTGGGGTGGCCGCTGCACACTCTCAACCACACAGGCTTAGCTGAGCAAGGTCTTGGTCCAGTGGCAAGGGGGTCCAAGATAACTGGAGACCAGGCACTGCTGTATAAGCCTAATTGTCTACGATGAGGTGTTGGCCGCAAGCTCTGCGCCGAGTAGCGCCATTGATGGCAGATGGCCCGAGGCTACCATTGCCCCATTTGAGATCATCTAACTCGTCATAGATTGGGGATTGAACCTTTGGGCTCTCCTGGTCTGTACGGTTCAGCTACTCGGAGGTTAAACTTGCTCAGCCAAAATGGGCTCGATCTCAAATTAAAATCCATTCTCTAGGCAAGAGGATGATCAGGTATTTTGTTCTCAGGGCTCTGCCAGCTGCTAAGTGTTGCATGCCCTCCCACAAACGTTGCCAGCTCTGGTTGGATATATTCTTGGAGATTTCATCACATGACCTCCTACCTTAAACTGCCTTGCACCCACACTCCTGTAATTGGTCACCTGACAAGTCCATCCTCAGACACAGCCTTACTACACCAATTGGAAAGGTTTTTTTATTTGTTCATGTGATGTGGGTGTCACTGGCACGGTCAGCTTTTAGAAGCTGGTGGAGTCTACTTCTTGAACCGCAGAGGGCAGTTAAGAGTTAACCACATTACTGTGGGCTGGAGTCACATACAGGCAAGACCGGGTAAATACAGCAGATTTCCTTCCCTAAAGTGGATTAGCTGGGATTTTACAACAATCCAGTAGTTTTTTGAGTCACCATTACTGATACTAGTTTTTTTAATTCCAGTTTTATTCAATTAATTGAATTTAAATTCTTCAGCTGCTGTCGTGGGATTTGAATTCACTGAATCTCTGAACCATTTCTCCAGGCCTCTGGATTGCTAGACCAGTAACATAACCACTATGCTACCGTGCTCTTTACTCTTCATTACCCAATTGGTTGATTCTGGACTGTCAGTCCTATTTCCAATATTTTTAAAACTTGTAAACAAAAGGGTTCAAATAAAAAAAAATTTAAACAATTTGTTTTTAATGCCCGTGATTGTTCTCTTTAATTCCTAGAGACTAGGGCAAAATGACCTCACGCCTAGTCTTCTCTCTGTGTGGCAAAGAGTCTGATCTGTGTACAGTGTCTCCCAAAGGTGTCCTGGCTAAGATCAGAAACTCAGTGTGTGAAGAATCACAGATGGAATTGCAGGACCTACCAGCATGGTGCACAGCACCAGTTCCATCCCACAAGTGAGTTTTTCATCAATTTAAATTCAGTTTATTTCAAATGCAATTGACTTTGGGTTCAATCTGTATAAACAGGCCAGGCCATCTAAAGGTTGTTAAGTTACAAGCTCCTCTCCCTTCAGCACCTAGCCCACAACAGTATGGGGTTCAGAAAGCTGTGTGAGATCATCATGCTGAACACTGAAGATTGTTTTTCTTCACTCGTCAGCTTGTGTAAATTTGTAAGAAAAGCTCATTCAGAATTTGCTGTTGAATTAAATTATAATATAAAAACAGTTTTGTTAAGGTGCTAACTTGTCTTTTAAGGTTCCTCCCACAACCTTGCAAGTGGAGAATATCCAGCAGTGCATTTATTTAAATTGTGTATAATTTAGTGTGAAAAACAGCTTCTTTGAGCAAATGTGGACAAAAGCATTCATACATACCAACCTTTTCCAACTGTAGATCTGCTACTTTGATGAATGCTTAGAAACACTGAATATCCCAATTAGAGAATTTAGCTAATATGAAATCTGGGATATGTGCCCCAAAATGAATCTAATCACTTGTATAATTTAAAAAATCAAACAGGTTCTTAAAGAAGCCAGGAGTAAAATCAAAAACTTTCTTTGACATCGAGGCCTTCTCTGAGCAAACTGTTTATTTTTGGCTGCAGTTCTATTATCAAATTAATTTATTGGACCTGCTGTTTGGTAGGGCTGTCATTTTGAAACTAGGTGGGCTATATTGGATAGCCCCCGAAAATGGGCCAACTTCGTGCTGCCTGTTCACTTAAATAACGTCTGTGTCCAGCTAGCGCTAATGTTCTTTGGCTGGAACCCAATATCATGAGAGACTAGCACCACTTAAAGCTAGCCTGCGCTGCTTAAAGGGGAGGTGCATTGTGGCTGGAGCAGGTGCTGGGAGTGGTGGTTGAAGAGATCCTGACCTGGGAAAGAGTAAGGAATGGCACAATAGCAGAGAGCGGGCTCCAAGGTTTTTGTACGCTGCACTGGGGGTGTTGGTGGAGGAGAAGGAAAGGAGAGATGTCCTGTGTCCACAGGGGGGAAGGAGGTCCTCGAGACACAGGGTCAAAAGGCAGTGGGAGCAGATAGCCGTGGAGGTCAATACCAGGAATCAAGCCCCAAGGTCCTGGGTGCAGTGCCGTAAGAAGTTCAATGACCTCACACGGGTCGTCAAGGTCAGTGAATGCATCTTCAAATGTCATATCCTACCAACTGCACCACTAGCCTCAGCCACTGCTCAATTCACAACATCCCTATCACTCGCCTACCAACAATCTCTAGCAATCAGGACTCACATTCATATGCTTCATCTCACCCTCACATACTTAGCACTGCTGCGAGCCTCATACCCACATCTCACAGCTTGCATACACTGCCAACTGTTCAACCATGACAGCCACATCAGCCAAGCAGATTGCAGGGCACTCACTGACACACAGAAGGCGGCTGATGAGTATGCACAATGAAATGCTTGTTGCATTGGGAAGTCTGCCAGAAAGCCTCTGTTCAATGTCAAGGAACATGGAGGAGTCTGGCACCAACTTTGCACAGGTCTTTGCATGGAAATGGTGGCCAACTTCATTAGCTGAATTGTGGATCCAACCATGATGCACAAGCAGCAGCTACCCAATGTCTTGGTGCTGCAGTGGAAGCTCAAACTGCTGCCATGCAGAATGGGCATATAATTGGCAAATTAAGTTCAACACAGATAAGTGTGAGGTATTACATTTTGATAGGAAGAATAGGGAAGTCACTTATTACTTGGAGGTGTGTCTAGTTGGGGGTAGAGGAACAAAGGGATCTCGGAGTACAAATACACAATCACTAAAAGTTGTGACACAGGTTAGCAAGGCTTTAAAAATGCAACCAAGCACTAGGGTTTATTTTTAGAGGTATAGAATTGAAAAGTAGGGAAGTTATGCTAAACCTGTATTGAATCTTGGTTAGACCACTCTACAGATCTGGTCGCCGTATTATAAAAAATATATGGAGCCACTGGAGAGGGTGCAGAGAAGAGTTACAATGATGATACCAGAAATGTGAGGGTATACATATCAGGAAAGGATGAACAGTCTGGGTCTCTTTTCTCTTGAAAAAAGGTGGAGGGGTGACCTAATTAAAATTATGAAAGGTTTTCATAGAGTGGATATAGAGAGAATGTTTCCACTTGTGAGGAAGAGCATAAAGAAAGGCCATCAATATAAGATAGTCACCAAGAAATCCAATAGGGAATTCAGACAAAACTTCTTTACCCAACTTCTGTGGAACGCACTACCACAGGGAATGGTTGAAGTGAATAGTATAGATGCATTTAAGCGGAGACTAGACAAGCTTATGAGGGAGAAAGGAATAGAGGGTTATGTGGATAGATTTAGATGAAGACAGACAGGAGGAGGCTCGAGTGGAGCATAAACGCCTGCATGGACTGGTTGGGCAGATTGACCTGTTTCAGATGTTGGGCAGATGTGATCCTATGCAAGGTCAGCTTGCTGCCATGAAGCTCAGACTGCTGCCATCATGGCCTTCCCTCAACAACTATCTGTCCCACCTGTGACAGAGTCTCTGGCTCTCGTATTGGACTGTTCAGCCATCAAAAGAACTCACTTCAGGAGTCATCCCCGATTCCGAGGAACTGTCTATGATGATGATGAGGTTAAGTGTGCAAAGGGGCTTACAGGGTGTCACAGCAATCCGACAATCTGTCCTCCATCAGATTACTAGGATTGCTGAGGCACCGGCCCAGGGGATTGGCAGTGGCTCCATGGAGCAGGAACCTACTGTCCTCTTTCAGGATGACAGAATTTGTCCTCCCACCACTTCAACTCCGCCAGTGCCTTTGTTGTTGCCTTTCAGCCAGCCAGCCCAGACTGCTGCTGCCTATGCTGAGATGGTGCAGTCTGCAGCTGGGCTCAAGGTTGTCCTGCAAGGCCATTTGCAGTCTCCCCCATTGCAAGTCAGCAGCCAGGCTGCAGCCACTGGAGTAGCACTGTGTCGGAGCACTAGGACAGACAAAGGCACTTGGAAGACAGGCACTACGGGAATGCACAAGGGTGATTACTTGACATTTTATGCAATATGGCATGATTTCATTTATACATTTTTTTGGAATGTTTATTTTGTGGTGGCTTTTATTTTTGCATTGTGGCCAAGCAGATGCTGTGATGGTCAGCAACAGAGGGAAGTTAAGGAGTGGGAGTGTTGGTAAATGGGGAATTGGGGTTGTGGTTACTGGTATCACACTTGGATGAGTTCTTCACAAACAGAAAGGGGCTATCTAGTGTGCTACCTCCCTTCCTCTTCCTCCTCATGCTTCAGTCGGCCCTGTGAGGTCGGCGAGTCGGGAGTTCGGAGGCCAGGAGTTCGGTGAGGTGAGTTGGTAAATAAGCTCTCTTTTCTCTTTTTCTTTTTAAGTAGATTTTAAACTAGATAAGGCTAACTAAAGGGATGGCAGTGCAGCTTGGTCCCATGGTGTGCACATCGTGCATCCTGTGGGAAGTCCTGGATGCTTCACGCAGCTTAGACAACCATGCTCCAGCTCCGCTTCAGCTTCAACTGCTCGAGCTCCGCATTTTGGAGCTGGAGCAGTGGGTGGAGTCAATAAGGTGCATCTGCAAGGCCGAGAACTACGTGGATAGCATGTTTCAGGAGGTGATCACCCCGCAGCTTAAAAGCATGCAGGTAGAGGGGAAGTGGGTGACCACCAGACATAGTAAGTGTGCTAGGCAGGTAGCGCAGGAGTCCCCCCGTGAGTCCATCTCGCTCTCAAACCGATATTCACTTCTGAGTATCGTTAAGGACGATGGTGCCCTCTGGGGAGTGTAGCCAGAGCCAATTCCAAGGCACCACGGCTGGCTCAGCTGCACAGGGGGGAGGGACGAAGAACAAAAGAGCTCTAGTGATGGGGGATTCTATCGTTAGGGGAACAGACAGGTGTTTCTACAGCCATAGACGTGACTCCCGAATGGTTTTGTGCCTGCCTCGTGCCAGGGTGAAGGATGTCACGGAGCGGACGCAGGACATCCTAGGGGCGGGTGGGGGGAGGGTGAACAACTAGAGGTCGTGGTCCATATCGGGACCAACGACATAGGTAAAATAAGGGATAAAGGATGAAGAATTCAGGGAGCTAGGAAGAAAATTAAAGGGTAGGGCCTCTAAGGTAGTAATCTCCAGGTTACTACTGGTGCCACATGCTAATGAGAAGAAGAATAGAAGGATAGAGAGGATGAACACATGGCTGGAAAGTTGGTGTAGGAGGGAGGGCTTTAAATTCTTGAGGCATTGGGACCGCTTCTGGGGGAGATGGGACCTGTACAAACTGGACAGGTTGCACCCCAACAGTGCTGGGACCAATATCCTCACGAGAAGTTTTGCTAGTGCTATTGGGGAGAGTTTAAACTAGCTTGGCAGGGGGATGGGAGCCTGAGAATGAATTCAAAAGGGAAGTAAAGCAGAAGTTGGATAGCAAGAATCTAGAAAGTGAATCTGTAAGACAGAGGAAACAGGACTTAGTATGTAGTAAGCAAGGAGGTCTTCCTGTGCTGAATGGTATATACTTTAATGCAAGGAGTATAGTGAATAAGGCAGATGAGCTAAAAGCACAGGTAGACACTTGATAATATGACATTATAGCCATTACAGAAACATGGCTGAAAGAGGGTCAGGTTTGGCAGATCAATATTCCTGGTTACAGGATTTTTAGACAAGACAGAGAGGAGGGTAAAAAGTGGTGGGGGGGGGGTGGTGGTTGCGGTACTGATTAAAGAAAATATTATAGCGGTGAGGAGGGATGATATGTTCGAGGGATCATCAAATGAGGTCATATGGATCGAATTGAAAAATAAAAAAGGGGCGATCACACTGCTGGGCGTGTATTATAGACCCCCAAACAGTGGGAGGGAGATAGAGGAGCAAATACGTAGGCAAATATGAAGTCCAAAAACCATAGGTTGGTAATAGCAGGGGATTGTAACTCTCCAAATATTGATTGGGACAAATTTAGCGCGAAGGGTATAGAGGGCGCGGAATTCTTGAGATGCATTCAAGAGAACTTTTTTAGTTAGTATGTAGCAAGCGCAACACGAGAGGGGGCGGTCTTGCATTTAGTTTTGGGGAATGAAGCTGGGCAGGTTGAAGGGGTATTAGTGGGAGAGCACTTGGGTGCCAGTGACCATAATTCAGTCAGATTCAAGTTGGTTATGGAGAAGGACAAGAATAGGCCTGGAATAAAAGTTCCGAATTGGGGAAAAAGTAATTTTGCTAAGTTAAGGAGTGATTTGGCCAGAGTGGACTGGAAACACCTACTTGTGGTCAAATCAGTATCGGAACAGCGGGAGGAATTCAAGGAGGAGATCCGGAAGGCTCAGGCCAAACAGGCCTTTAACGACAAAGGCCGGGAAAAATAATTCTAAAGCCCCCTGGATGTCTCGGGACTTACAGGGGTGATTAAGAAAAAATGGGACGCTTATGTCATGTACCAATGGCTAAATAATATAGAATCTTTAGGGGAATATAGAAAGTTAAGAGGTGACATTAAAAAGGATATTAGGAATGCTAAGAGAGAGCATGAGAAATTCTTGGCCAGTAAATTTAAGGAAAACCCTAAGATGTTCTATAAATATATTAAGAGTAAGAGGGTAACTAAAGAAAAGATAGGGCCTATTAGAGACCATGAGGGTAATCTTTGTGTGGAGGCAGATGTTGTTGGTCGGGTTCTTAACGAATACTTTGCATCTTTTTTCACAAAGGAAAGGAGCAATGCAGATACTGCTATCGAGGAGGAGTGTGATATTCTGGATGAAATAAATATAGTGAGAGAGGAAGTATTAATGGGTTTGGCAGCTTTGAAAGTAGATAAGTTCCCAGGCCCGGATGAAATGCATCCCAGGCTGTTGAGCAAAGTAAAAGAGGAAATAGCAAAGGCCTTGACCATCATTTTCCAGTCCTCTTTGGATCTGGGCATGGTGCCGGAGGATTGGAAGACTGGTAATGTAGTACCCTTGTTTAAGGAGAGAGAAAGGGATAGGCCGAGTAATTACAGCCCTGTCAGCCTAACCTCAGTGGTGGGAAAATTATTGGAAAATATCCTGAAAGACAGGATAAATCTGCATTTGGAAAACAAGGATTAATTAGGGTCAGTCAGCACGGATTTATTAAGGGAAGATCGTGTTTGACTAAACAGATTGAATTTTTTGAGGAGGTAACCAAGTGGGTCGATGAGGTATATATGGACTTTAGCAAGGCTTTTGATAAGGTCCCACATGGTATACTGGTCATGAAGGTTAAAGCCCATGGTATACAGGACAAAGTGGCAAGTTGGATCCAAAATTGGCTTGGAGGTAGGAAGCAGAGGGTAATGATTGATGAATGTTTTTGTGACTGGAAGGATGTTTCCAGTGGGGTTCTGCAGGACTCAGTACTGGGTCCCTTGCTTTTTGTGGTAAATATCAACAATTTAGATTTGAATATAGGGAGTATGATTAAGCAGTTTGCAGATGACACTAAAATTGGCTGTGTGGTTGATAATGAAGAGGAAAGTCATGGGCTGCAGGAGGATATCAATCTACTGGTCAGGTGGGCAGAGCAGTGGCATATGGAATTTAATTCAGAGAAGTGTGAGTTGATGCACTTTGGGAGGACTAATAAGGAAAGGGTATACACATTAAGCGGTAGGCCACTTAATAGTGTAGATGAACAAAGGGACCTTGGAGTGCTTGTCCACAGATCTCTGAAAATAGCAGGCCAGGTGGATAAGGTGGTTAAGATGGCATACAGAATGCTTGCCTTTATTGGCCGAGGTATAGAATATAAGAACAGAGAGGTTATGCTTAAATTGTATAATATTTTGGTTTGGCCACAGCTGGAGTACTGCCTGCAGTTTTGATCACCGTTTAATAGGAAGGACATGATTGCACTAGAGAGGGTACAGAGGAGATTTACTAGGATGCTGCCTGGAATGGAGAATCTTAGTTTTGAGCACAGATTGGATAGGCTGAGTTTGTTCTCATTGGAACAGAAGAGGTTGAGAGACCTCATCAAGGTGTACAAAATATTGAGGGGCCTGGACATAGTGGAGAGTAAGGGTCTATTACCATTGGTGGAGGGGTCTATTATGAGGGGGCATAGTTTTAAGGTGGTTGGTGGAAGGTTTAGAGGGGATTTGGGGGTGGGGGGGGAGGGGCTTCTTTATGCAGAGGGTTGTGGGGATCTGGAAATCGCTGCCTGGAAGAGTGATGGATGCAGAAACCCTCACCACTTTTAAGAGATGGTTGGATGGGCACTTGAAGTGCCGTAACCTGCAGGGTTAGGACCTGGTGATGGTATTTGGGATTAGACTGGATGACCTTTTGTTGGATGGCGCAGATATAATAGTCAGTACTGCAGGGAATAGAATACTGCCAGGGTGATCTCCTGGACTAGTTTCAATCGCCTGGATGGGTCGGAGAGGAATTTTTTCAGATTTTTTCTCCCTAAATTGGCCTGGGTTTTTAATCTGTTTTTTGCCTGTCCCAGGAGATCACATGGCTCCAGTTGAGGTGGAGTGTAGAATGTTTCAGTATAAGGGGTGTCGCAGGTGTGTGAGGCGGACTAGTTGGGCTGGGTGCTCTTTGCCTTTCCCTCATTGTTCATAGGTTTATATGTAACCTTTAGGGCTGCTGACCAAGGGCTGTGCGGCTCTTTGTCGGCCGCGCGGATATGATGGGCCGAAATGGCCTCCTTCTGCGCTGTAGATTTCTATATTTCTGCTTCTCAGTTGCTCGCCAAATAGCTGGGGGCAAGGGCTGTGCCCTCATGATGGCGAGGTTGTGCAGCAGACCATCATGAATCTTAACACTCACTGCAGGGCTCCTGCAGAGCAGTCGAGGCAGAAACATTGTTTCAGCATGCCAATGGTCTGCTCTATCACATTGCGTGTGGTAGCATGGCTTTCATTGTATGCATGCTGCGCACATTTGCTTGTGTTGGGCACTGCAGTCATGAGCCATGTCAGTGAATAGTCCTTGTTGGCCAGTAGCCACCCTTTCTTTTGCTGTGGTGGGTCAAATGCAGATGGCACAGCGGACTCCCACAGAATGAAGGCATCATGACTGTTGCCAGGATACCAGGCATTGACCTGCATGACCTATGACCTATGGTCGCACACCTGCTTGGACGTTGAGGGAGTGGGATCACTTCCAATTCTGATATCGGGCAGATTTGACATGCAGTGCTGCAAATCAATGTGATTACAACCAATGACACCCTGCACCATGGGGAAGCCTGCAATCCATTCGAGGCCGCATGCTTGCTCCCCCTGCATGTGTCCAGCAAGAGAATGAAATGTAATCACCTCTGTTTGATTAGAGAGCCTCAATGACATCCCATACTCAACAATGTAAGAAAGCTGCTGTAATTATTAAATTGGAAAACTAAGATGGCTGCTCTAATTTGGGACATAGAAACATAGAAAATAGGTGCAGGAGTAGGCCATTCGGCCGTTTGAGCCTGCACCGCCATTCAATAAGATCATGGCTGATCATTCCCTCAGTATCCCTTTCCTGCTTTCTCTCCATACCCCTTGATCCCCTTAGCCATAAGGGCCATATCTAACTCCCTCTTGAATATATCCAATGAACTGGCATCAACAACTCTCTGCGGCAGGGAATTCCACAGGTTAACAACTCTCTGAGTGAAAAAGCTTCTCCTCATCTCAGTCCTAAATGGCTTACCCCTTATCCTAAGACTATGTCCCCTGGTTCTGGACTTCCCCAACATCGGGAACATTCTTCCCGCATCTAACCTGTCCAGTCCCGTCAGAATCTTATACGTTTCTATGAGATCCCCTCTCATCCTTCTAAACTCCAGTGAACAAAGGCCCAGTTGATCCAGTCTCTCCTCATAACAGTCCAGCCATCCCTGGAATCAGTCTGGTGAACCTTCGCTGCACTCCCTCAATAGCAAGAATGTCCTTCCTCAGATTAGGAGACCAAAACTGAACACAATATTCCACGTGGGGCCTCACTAAGACACTGTACAATTGCAGTAAGACCTCCCTGCTCCTATACTCAAAAGCTATGAAGGCCAACATACCATTTGCCTTCTTCACCGCCTGCTGCACCTGTATGCCACATTTCAATGACTGATGAACCATGACACCCAGGTCTCGTTGCACCTCCCCTTTTCCTAATCTGCCACCATTCAGATAATATTCTGCCTTCGTGTTTTTGCCCCCAAAATGGATAACCTCACATTTATCCACATTATGCTGCATCTGCCATGCATTTGCCCACTCACCGACCCTGTCCAAGTCACCCTGTAGCCTCTTAGCATCCTCCTCACAGCTCACACCGCCACCCAGTTTAGTGTCAACCGCAAACTTGGAGATATTACACTCAATTCCTTCATCTAAATCATTAATGTATATTGTAAATAGCTGGGGTCCCAGCACTGAGCCCTGCGGCACTCCATTAGTCATTGCCTGCCATTCTGAAAAGGACCCGTTTATCCCGACTCTCTGCTTCCTGTCTGCCAACCAGTTCTCTATCCACATCAATACATTACCCCCAATACCATGCGCTTTGATTTTGCACATCAATCGCTTGTGCGGGACCTTGTCAAAAGCTTTTAGAAAGTCCAAATACACCACATCCACTGGTTCTCCCTTGTCCACTCTGCTAGTTACATCCTCAAAAAATTCCAGAAGATTCATCAAGCATGATTTCACTTTCATAAATCCATGCTGACTTGGTCCGATCCTGTCACTGCTTTCCAAATGTGCTGTTATTTCATCCTTAATGATTGATTCCAAAATTTTCCCCACTACTGATGTCAGGCTAACCGGTCTATAATTACCCGTTTTCTCTCTCCCTCCCTCCCTTTTTAAAAAGTGGTGTTACATTAGCTACCCTCCAGTCCATAGGAACTGATCCAGAGTCGATAGACTGTTGGAAAAATGATCACCAATGCATTCACTATTTCTAGGGCCACTTCCTTAAGTACTCTGGGTTGCAGACTATCAGGCCTCGGGGATTTATCAGTCTTCAATCCCATCAATTTAACACAATTTCCCGCCTAATAAGGATATCCTTCAGTTCCTCCTTCTCACTAGACCCACTGTCCCCTAGTACATTCGGAAGGTTATTTGTGTCTTCCTTCGTGAAGCCAGAACCAAAGTATTTGTTCAATTGGTCTGCCATTTCTTTGTTCCCCATTATAAATTCACCTGAATCCGACTGCAAGGGACCTACGTTTGTCTTTACTAATCTTTTTCTCTTCACATATTTATAGAAACTTTTGCAGTCAGTTTTTATGTTCCCTGCAAGCTTCCTCTCGTACTCTTTTCCCCCTCTTAATTAAACCCTTAGTCCTCCTCTGTTGAATTCTAAATTTCTCCCAGTCCTCAAGTTTGTTGCTTTTTCTAGCCAAATTATATGCCTCTTCCTTGGTTTTAACACTATCCTTAATTTTCCTTGTTAGCCACGGTTGAGCTACCTTCCCAGTTTTATTTTTACTCCTGACAGGGATGTTCAATTGCTGAAGTTCATCCATGTGATCTTTAAATGGTTGCCATTGCTTTTCCACCGTCAACCCTTTAAGTATCCTTTGCCAGTCTATTCTAGCCAATTCACGTCTCATACCATCGAAGTTACCTTTCCTTAAGTTCAGGACCCTAGTTTCCGAATTAACTGCGTCACTCTCCACCTTAATAAAGAATTCTACCATATTATGGTCACTCTGACCTCCTGAGACATCAGTGAATTCACAATGGGGAGAGGCCGTTCACTTGCTCCATGTGTGGGAAGGGATTCGCTGTGTCATCCGACCTCTTGCGACACTAGCGAGTTCACACTGGGGAGAGGCCGTTCACCTGCTCCATGTGTAGGAAGGGATTCACTCAGTCATCCGACTACCTGAACCACCAGCGAGTTCACAATTGACTGCTGGGGTTGGGTTCTGCTGTTAATCACATCCGGAACTGAACCATGTTCATTCTGGCAGTTGCCGTTTGTTTTTGCCGATGTTAATAACCCTGTAACTGGGCTATAGTTTGATATTCTGTAAATATCAAATACATCAGCTTTCTTTTAAACACCCTGTGCCTAGTCCTTGATATCTCAATGATAAGACGAGCTGATTGACGACTTGTTATGAACTTGGTGGAATCTATCTTGGAGCGGACTTCCCACAACTTTTTAAAAGATAGATCTACAAGATGTCCAAGTCTGACATTCGATTTCACCGATGGGAAATATTCTGATAATCTGTTACTGTCACGGGGCAAAGCAACATTGTTACTGTATCATCAGTTTAATCAAACTCAATGGGCAATCTGATCTCCAAAGGAAATGTCTCCTTAAAGCTGATGGTGTCAGCAGTTCTGCAGCTCATTTCTGTGGAATTCCCTGCCACAGAGAGTTGTTGATGCTAGTTCATTGGATATATTCAAGAGGGAGTTAGATATGGCCCTGGCGGCTAAAGTGATCAAGGGATATGGAGAGAAAGCAGGATAGGGGGACTGAGGGAATGATCAGCCATGATCTTATTGAATGGTGGTGTGGGCTCGAAGGGCCGAATAGCCTACTCCTGCACCTTGTTTCTATCTTTCTTCCCCAAGGGGCCTCGCACAATAAGATTGCTAATTAGTCCCTTCTCATTACACATCACCCAGTCTAGGATGGCCTGCTCTCTAGTTGGTTCCTCGACATACTGGTCTAGAAAACCATCCCTAATACACTCCACGAAATCCTCCTCCACCGCAAAGGTACCAGTTTGGTTAGCCCAGTCAATATGTAGATTAATGTCGCCCATGATAACTGGTACCTTTATTGCACACATCCCTTATTTCTTGTTTGATGCTGTCCCCAACCTCACTACTACTGTTTGGTGGTTTGTACACAACTCCCACAAGTGTTTTCTGCCCTTTGGTATTCCACAGCTCCACCCATACCGATTCTACATCATCCAGGCTAATGTCCCTCCTTACTATTGCATTAATTTCCTCTTTAACCAGCAATGCCACCCCACCTCCTTTTCTTCTCTGCCTATCCTTCCTAAATGTTGACTAGCCTTGGATGTTGAGTTCCCAGCCTTGGTCACCCTGGAGCCATGTCTCCTTGATGCCAATTACGTCATATCCGTTAACTGTTGTCTGCGCAGTTAATTCGTCCACCTTATTCTGAATACTCCTCGCATTGAGGCACAGAGCCTCAGGCCTGTCTTTTTAGAATTTTGCTGTAATGTGGCCCTTTTTGTTTTTTGCCTTGGGTTTCTCTGCCCTCCACTTTACTATTCTCCTTTCTATCTTTTGCTTCTGCCTCCATTTTATTTCCCTCTGTCTCCCTGCATAGGTTCCCATCCCCCTGCCATGTTAGTTTAATTCCTCCCCAACAGCACTAGCAAACACTCCCCCTAGGACATTGGTTCCAGTCCTGCCCAGGTGCAGACCATCCGGTTTGTACTGGTCCCACCTCTCCCAGAACCGGTTCCAATGTCCCAGGAATTTGAATCCCTCCCTACTGCACCACTCCTCAAGCCACGTATTCATTTGAGCTATCCTGCGATTCCTACTCTGACTAGCTCGTGGCACTGATAGCAATCCTGAGATTACTACTTTTGAGATCCTACTTTTTAAATTTAGCTCCTAGCTCCCTAAATTCGTCTCGTAGGACCTCATCCCGTGTTTTACCTATATCGTTGGTACCTATATGCACCACGACAACTGGCTGTTTACCCTCCATTTTCAGAATGTCCTGCACCTGCCCCGAGACAGCCTTGACCAAGCGTTGGGTTGTTCACCCACTAATAGGGAACGTGAGCTGGGATTAGACCGTCGTGAGACAGGTTAGTTTTACCCTACTGATGATGTGTTGTTGCAATTGTAATCCTGCTCAGTACGAGAGGCAACATATCATCCTGGAGTCTCGATTGCGGCCGCTGAAATGCCCATCTATTCCCCTTACAATCAAATCCCCTATCACTATAGCTCTCCCACTCTTTTTCCTGCCCTCCTGTGCAGCAGAGCCACCCATGGTGCCATGAACTTGGCTGCTGCTGCTCCCCCCTGATGAGTCATCCCCCTCAACAGTACCCAAAGCGGTGTATCCGTTTTGCAGGTGGATGACCGCCATGCAAGATTAGCTAAGCCTTACACAAAGTACTTAGAAAAGCTAAAGATAAGAACCTTGTAAAAACAAAGTCATAAAACCGAGATGAGATAATGCAAGACCGCAACACTCCTGACACCTGTTGTGGGGGGCAGCTGATTAATGCCTTGAGAGTTCTATAAAACAAACAAGCAGTCTTCGACCGAGGGGCCACTGAGCAAGCGAGATTAGCACACAATTGACCATTTATTTGCAGCCATGGTAATTCAGGACATAAATATGAGAGTAGGAAGAGATAACTTTTACTGCAGTCAAGAAAGAGCCCTTGGTTTGGTCATCAAGGTGAGGTTACCTGGGACAAGGTAAGCCTGACTAGTACTTGGGTCTGGGTAGCATAAAAGGGAGCCCTCAGGAATTTACTTTGTATGTGTTGTGTTGAATTGTGTTTAGCCAAGTATCATAATTGCCTCTGTGTATGATTTAATTTTATTTATGCAAATAAAAGTTTTCACTTTTAATTCGACATTGGGAATTATAGACACAAATGCACAGAGTCATGAACACTAACGTAGGGTAAAGGCACCTACAACAGCAGATGGCAAACTACGAGATGTTGCAAATATCTCCTGCTGCAGCCTGGAAGGAGCAAGGTGAATAATAAGCTAATCACCACAGTTACCTTCACAGTCATTGGCAATGTGATCCTTGCCTATGTCTGAGGTTGGAGTTGTGACTGTTGCAGGTTGCAGATTCCAGTGAAGACCTCCTTACTGAAGTGCAGATATCTCAAATATTGGTTGTTGCTGAGGTTCAGGCAGGCAAATTGCTCCCTAAACACCCTGGGTTGATATGGCCTCCTGCTGAAAGCCCTTCTCCCCCTCCTGCTTCTTCCAGCAGATTGTCCTGCTGTGTGTGGCCTCTGTTCATTCTCCCATCATGTTGTACTCCATGGAGGAGGCCTATTTCACCCATGTATGGCAGCAAGAGCCTTGAAGTCAGCAAAAAGTCCTTCAGCACCTGCCATATGACTCTCTGTAGAGTTTTGCAACTTGAAAGAATTATGGTAAGCACCAAAGACTTGTAGAATTGAGCAACAGGCCAGAAGAAATCAACCAGCAACTAACCTGTAAGTAGCTGATGATCCCTTTAACAGTGCAGGAGGTGGGTCCTTCCTGCTGCTGAACACGTGTTCAGCTCTGAGATGTTAAGCGAGAGCGTTGGCTGGAGTCATAATGTTTGCTCTGCAAACATTCGGTGGATATTAGCTGCGCACGCAATAACGCCCTCACCAATATGGCATCCGGCGTGATTTGCCCAAGTGAGCGCATGCGCATTGGATGCTCTTTTTTACTACCCAAATGCCACCCGTCGGCACCAATCAACAAGCGCTACTGATCCCAATTACGCGCCACAGAACTCCAAACAGCTAAGTTATCCAATCATCCTTTTGTTAAGCACTACAGTAATGCACATTTTATTCACAAAATCACAATAGCAGTTCAATATATAGATTCAAGTTGCTGGAAAATGGCGAGAGTAAATATTGCAGCTATTCACAAGAACCTACTCGGGCAGTGTCTATGACATACCAGTCCTTTCAAGGGTAGTTTCAACATTGCAAAGGTTTTCTTATTATAATGGGACACCCTACTGTCAGTGTCCAAAAATAGAAACTGGAATTTATTCATATGCAAGAGAAACCTCGTGACTCACAAGTGATGACACTGGTAAGTGGGTTAGAAAAGCCCTCTTCATGTTTCATACAGTACTTGACATATTATGAAAATGCAGCCACATCACAACTGAGTGAAATGATGCCAACTGAATTGTGGCAGGTCCAGAATAGGACACTGACTGTGGAAAGGTTACTTTGCAAATACAATTACTGACATACAGATGCTGCTAAATAGATTCAACAAAAGTACCTACTGGATCTGTAATCATATATGCAACACATACTGCAACAGCAACTCACATTTATATAGCGCCTTTAACATAATAAAATGTCCCAAGGTGCTTCACAGGAGCTTAAATCAAACAAAATTTGAGACAGCCACATAAGAAGATATTAGAACAGGTGACCAACAGCTTGATCAAAGAGGTAGGTTTTAAGGGCGTCTTAAAGGAGGAGAGAGAGAGTGAATTCCAAAGCAGCAAGCAAGCAAGGCAGCTGAAGGCACGTCCACCAATGGTGGAATGATGCAAATCGCGAATGTGCAAGAAGCCAGAATTGGAGGAGTGCCGAGATCTTGGAGGGTTGGGGGGTTGGAGGAGGTTACAGGATAGGGAGGGGTAGGATATGGAGGGATTTGAAAACAAGAATGAAAATCACGTGATATCAGGAAATGACCCCAACAACATCCTGGCTGTATTACTAAGACTTGTGCACCAGAACAAGCCATGCCTGTAGCCTAGCTGTTCCAGTGCAGCTACAACACTGGCATCTATCCAACAAAGTGGAAAAGTGTCCTCGGCCCAGCCATCTCTAGCTACTTGATCAATGACCTTCCTTTCATCATAAAAGGTCAGAAGTGGGAATGTTCGCTGATTGCACAGTGTTCAGTTCCATTCGCAACTCCTCAGATAATGAAGCAGTCCATGCCCGCATGCAGCAAGACCTGGACAACATCCAGGCTTGGGCTGATAAGTGGAAAGTAACATTCATGCCACACAAGTGCAAGGCAATGACTATCTCCAACAACGGGGAGAGTCTAACCACTGCTGCTTGTCATTCAACGTCATTACCATTGTCGAATCCCACACCATCAACATCCTGGGGGTGGGCATTGACTAGAAACCTGACTGGACCAGCCACATAAATATTATAGCCACAAGAGCAGGTCAGAGGCTGGGTAGTCTGCTGCGTGACTCACCGCCTGACTTCCCAGGATGGAGTAAATTAATTCAGAAGGAATTTCATGTTGCAGGTTAAATCTGTAAAGAATTCTGGTAAGCAGTGATATAAAGAACAAGTTAATCTCCATCTAGTCCAAAGCCCGTTCACAAAAGTGGCATTATTGAGAAAGGATAATCATGTTTTTTCCTTTATCGTTTTGCTTCTATAGCTTTTTTTCCCTCTGTACGAACCCTGCCTGCTAGGACACCTATGTTTTATGGTATTTCACAGCTAGAGAAACTCCACTGGTAATGAAATGTAGCAAAGTCCAGGCCACAGCCTCTTAAGGATAGATGCGGAAAAAATATACACATGACTTCTGAAGAACAGCAAAACATTTAAAGCACCAACAGTTTTAAATTCTTGTCTTGAAACAAAATAAGTGTATGCACACATGAATGGTTCGTGGGTTAGACACATTGTAAAATTATTTTGAATGAGCCAATCCTTAATGTGAGCAGGGAATAAAAACAAATCTCAACTCAACTTATAAATGTAATAAACTAAAGGGATATTTCCCCCAGAAGCTGAGGGGGTCAGAGGAAGCCAGCACGGAAATCATTCCCTCCATTGATTCATCTTAAGGTGGATCCAGAAGGGATGTTCTCGGTCACTCTTAAAATTTGTAATCATGATCAATTGTCGATATTCATTTCCTCTGCCCTCATTATTAAAAAAATGCCTAGTGGGGGGAAATCACTGCTCGGACTTCAAAGAGGAAGTCTATTTTTCTGAATTATTAATGTTATTAATAATAACATTCATAATGTGTCAATTGTGGCTCAGTGAGTAGCACTCTCGCCTCTGAGTCAGAAGGTTATGTGTTCAATTCTCACTCCAGGGATTTAAGCACATAAATCTAGGCTGACACTCCAGTGCAATTCTGAGGGAGTGCTGCTCTGTTGGAGATGCTGTCTTTCGAATGAGACGTTAAACCGATGCCCCGTCTGCTCTCTCAGGTGGATGTAAAAGATTCCTTGCATCATTTCTAAGAAGAGCAGGGGAGTTATCCCTGGTGTCCTGATGAATATTTATCCCTCAAATCAACATAACAAAAACAGATTGTCTTGTCATTGTCATATTGCTGCTTGTGGGAGTTTGTTGTGTGCAAATTGGCTGCCGCATTTCCTACATTACAACGGTGACTACACTCCAAAAGTACTTCATTGGTTGTAAAGCGCTTTGAGACATCCGCTGATCATGAAAAGTGCTATATAAATGCAAGTTTTTGTGTCATTCTTTCTTAAGGAGGACTGTACGCACTTCTTTTTTTTTTAAATACATTTTTAGCAATAGTGTAATGTCCTTTGGGCATCAATCTAATAAATAAAGTACAGCAAAAAAGTAGGCAAATGTACTTTGATGCATTATGGAATGATGTTGTATGAAAGAAGATTTCACAAAACTTGGCCAAAACAGAAAGTGCCCACCCCACACAAGCTGTTATTGCAGCTTCACTGCACTGCCTGTTAATACTGCTTTTAAAGTCACAATTTTAGAGTTAAGAACGTAAGAAATAGGAGCAGGAGTAAGCCATTAGGCCTCTCGAGCCTGCTCCGCCATTTAATAAGATCATGGCCGATCTGATCGTGGACTCAGCTCCATTTCCCTGCCCGCTCCCCATAACCCTTTATTCCCTTATTGCTCAAAAATCAATCTATCTCCGCCTTGAATATATTCAATGACCCAATGAAAATAAATCCAGTCTATCCAATCTGTCCTCAAAGCTTAGATTCTCCACTCCCGGCAACATCCTTGTAAATCTCCTCTGTGCCCTCTCCAGTGCAATAACGTCCTTTTGTAATGCGGTGATCAGAACTGCACACAGTACTTCATCTCTGGCCTAACCAGTGTTTTATACAGTTCAAGCATAACCCCCCACTGCTCTTGTATTCTATGGCTCGGCTAATAAAGGCAAGCATTCTGTATGCCTTCTTAACCACCATATCTACCTGGCCTGCTACTTTCAGGGACCAGCACAAGGACCCCCAGGCCGCTCTATACTGCAGCACTTTGCAATTTTTCTCCATTTAAATTATAATTTGCTTTTCTATTTTTTCTGCCAAAGTGGATAACTTCACAATTTCCCACATTATAATCTAGCTGCCAAATCTTTGCCTACGCACTTAGCCTGTCTCTATCCCTTTGCAGATTTTTTGTGTCCTCCTCACAATTTGTTTTCCCACCCATCTTTGTATCATCAGCAAACTTGGCTACATTACATTCAGTCCCTTCATCCAAGTCATCAATATAGATTCTAAATAGTTGTGGCCCCAGCACCGATCCCTGCGGCACCCCACTAGTTACTGTTTGCCAACCGGAAAATGACCCATTTATCCCGACTCTCTGTTTTCTGTTAGTTAGCCAATCCTTTATCCATGCTAATATATTACCCCCAACCCGGTGAACTTTTGTCTTGTGCAGTAACCTTTTATATGGCACCTTATTGAATGCCTTCTGCAAATCCAAATGCACCACATCCACTTATCCACCCTACTCATTACATTCTCAAAGAACTCCAGTAAATTTGTCAAACATGATTTCCCTTTCATAAAACCATGCTGACTCTGCTTGATTGAATTATGCTTTTCCAAATATGCAGCTATTGCTTCATTAATAATGGACTCCAGCATTTTCCCAACAACAAATTTAGGCTAACTGGTCAATAGTTCCTGCTTTTTGTCTGCCTCCATTTTTAAATAAGGGCGTTACATTTGCGGTTTTCCAATCCGCTGAGACCTCCCCAGAATTCAGGGAATTTTGGTAGATTATAACCAATACATCCACTATCTCTGCAGCCACTTCTTTTAAGACCCTAGGATGCAAGCCATCAGGTCCAGGGGACTTGTCCACCTTTAGTCTCATTATTTTATCGAGTACTACTTTTTTAGTGATAATGATTGTATTAAGTTCCTCCCTCCCTATAGACCCTTGATTATCCCCTATTGGGATGTTTTTAGTGTCTTCTATCGTGAAGACCAATACAAAATATTTGTTCAATATCTCTGCCATTTCCCTGTTCCCCATTATTAATTCCCCAGTCTCATTCTCTCGTGGACCAACATTTACTTTAGCCACTCTTTTCCTTTTTATGTACCTATAGAAAACTCTGACTATCTGTTTTTATATTTTTATGCTAGTTTACTTTCATAATCTATCTTCCCTTTCTTTATTGTTGTTTTAGTCATTCTTTGCTGGCTTTTAAAAAAGTGCCCCAATCCTCTGGCCTCAGCCACATTGTATGCTCTTGTTTTCAATTTGATAGCTTCCTTTATTTCCTTAGTTAACCATGGATGGTTTTCCCTTCTCTTATCATTGGAATATATTTTTGTTGCGAGTTATGAAATATCTCCTTAAATGTCTGCCACTGCTCATCAACCGCCCCACATTTTAATCTATTTTCCCAGTCCACTTTAGCCAACTCTGCCCTCATACCTTTATAGTCTGCTTTATTTACCCTCCAACTGAATTTGAAATTCAACCATATTATGGTCACTCATTCCAAGAGGATCCTTTATTAATCCTGTCTCATTACACAGTACCAGATCTAAGATAGCCTGTTCGATGGTTGGTTCTGCAATGTACTGTTCAAGGAAACTATCCTGGATACACTCTATGAACTCTTCCTCAAGGCTACCCTGGCCAATTTGCTTTGTCCAATCAATATGAAGGTTAAAATCGCCCGTGATTATTGCCGTGCCTTTTTTTACAAGCCTCCATTATTTCTTGATTTATAATCCATCCAACAGTGTTGCTATTGTTAGGGGGCCTATATACTATGCCCACCAGTGACTTGTCCCCCTTATTATTCCTTATCTCCATCCAAACTGATTCAACTTCTTGATCTTCCGAGCCAGTATCGTTTCTCACTAATGCACTGATCACATCCTTTATTAACTACCCCACCTCCATTTCCTTTCTGTCTGTCCTTCCGAACTGTCAGTAACCCCTGACTATTTAGTTCCCAGCCTTGGTCACCTTACAACCACATCTCTAATGGTTATCAGATCATACCCATTTGTATCTATTTGTGCCGTCAACTCATCTATTTTATGAATGCTGCGTGCAATCAGATAAAAAGCTTTCAAATATGTTTTTTTTAAACCATTCTTTCCTGCTTTGACCCCACTTTCTGATTCACCTTTATGGTTATACATTCTCTACCTTCCAGTCATTGAACATTTATTACATTAGATGCCAGAGAGACAGACTATTATCTGAATGGTGACAGATTAGGAAAAGGGGAGGTGCAACGAGACCTGGGTGTCATGGTACATCAGTCATTGAAGGTTGGCATGCAGGTACAGCAGGCGATTAAGAAAACAAATGGCATGTTGACCTTCATAGCGAGGGGATTTGAGTACAGGAGCAGGGAGGTGTTACTACAGTTGTACAGGGCCTTGGTGAGGCCACACCTGGAGTATTGTGTACAGTTTTGGTCTCCTAACTTGAAGGACATTCTTGCTGTTGAGGGAGTGCAGCGAAGGTTCACCAGACTGATTCCCGGGATGGCGGGACTGACATATCAAGAAAGACTAGATCAACTGGGCTTATATTCACTGGAGTTCAGAAGAATGAGAGGGGATCTCATAGAAACATATAAAATTCTGACGGGATTGGACAGGTTAGATGCAGGAAGAATGTTCCCAATGTTGGGGAAGTCCAGAACCAGGGGTCACAGTCTAAGGATAAGAGGTAAGCCATTTAGGACCGAGATGAGGAGAAACTTCTTCACCCAGAGAGTGGTGAACCTGTGGAATTCTCTACCACAGGAAGTTGTTGAGGCCAATTCACGAAACATATTCAAAAAGGAGTTAGATGTAGTCCTTACTACTAGGGGGATCAAGGGGTATGGCGAGAAAGCAGGAATGTGGTACTGAAGTTGCATATTCAGCCATGAACTCATTGAATGGCGGTGTAGGCTCGAAGGGCCGAATGGCCTACTCCTGCACCTATTTCCTATGTTTCTATGGGCCCAAGTTTCCACATGATTTGCACCTGATTTTTAGGAGCAACTGGTGGAGAACGGACTATCTTAGAAATCGCAATTCTCCACATTTTTTTTCTGCAGTTCTAGTGAGGTAGAACAGTTCTACTTTAGAACAGAATTTTTTCTTCAAAAGGGGGCATGTCCGGCCACTGATGCCTGATTTGAAAGTTTCCACAGTGAAAACGTACTCCAAACTAAAGTAGAATGGAGCAAGTGAAGATTTTTGTAGAACTGAAAAAACCTGTTCTACACATTAAAAAATCAGGTGTAGGTTACAAATTAGGCGTCCAGAACCAGGTGGGGGGGGGGGGGGGGAAGGGAACTCATTAAATTCTACAATCAATCCTTATTTATTCTTCTACAAATATTATACAAATAAATCCAACCTGAATAAACATTTATAAGCAAAGAAAAGATTAAATAAACCATCTTCCTACCTGTGTGAAAGTGCTTCAGCCATCGTTCGAAGGAAACCGTTTGTTGCCGCGCAGGGGAGGGAGGGGAAGGAGACAGCGACTTGTTGCCGCGCAGGGGAGGGAGGGGAAGGAGACAGCGACTTGTTGCCGCGCAGGGGAGGGGAGGGAGGGGAAGGAGACAGCGACTTGTTGCCGCGCAGGGGAGGGAGGGGAAGGAGACAGCGACTTGTTGCCGCGCAGGGGAGGGAGGGGAAGGAGGGGAAGGAGACAGCGGCTTGTTGCCATGGAGGGGAGGAAGGGGAAGGAGACAGCGGCTTGTTGCCACGGAGGGGAGGGAGGGGAAGGAGACAGCGGCTTGCTGCCGCGCAGGGGAGGGAGGGGAAGGAGACAGCGGCTTGTTGCCATGGAGGGAGGGGAGGGAGGGGAAGGAGACAGTGAGAAGGGAAGCCTCAGTGCTGATGGCAATGTGGTTTTATTAAAAAAATGTTCAAAAATTAAACAGCTACAAAGAACTACAAAAATGGCCGAGTGCCAATGTTTTTTTTCCACACTGAGCATGTGCGAACGCTCCAACGCGCACGCGCAGCGTTGCCGGCAGGAAAAAAACTAATTTAAATAGTACCCGCCCCCTCCCACTTACAAAATCGGCGCGAGTGTAGGCTCCGCCCCCCTGGGCGCTGCGCCAAACAGACAAGGAGCTGCAGAGCGCTCGAGAATAGCGCGTTTTTTTTCTGCCGCCGTTTTAGGCGCAAAAAACGGGCGCCCAGCTCGGAGGGGCGCCCGTTTTTTATCCTGTGGAAACTTGGGCCCTATGTTTCTACATATGAAGCCTAAGGCAACGTTATAAGATGATCAGTGTTGTATTATCTTTAAACTTAAATCCCTCAAGCGACAGGGATTATGGAAATTAATGCAAGGTTTGGTCTTTGGGTTTGAAGTCACTCGACAGCGTGTCACAGCTAATGACAAGCACTTGGACTGCGGTGTGACAGCTCACATCATGCATTATTGTGTCAAGATCGCAATGACGACCTCAGGCTTCATTCAAACATGTTTCTGTTCCTTTTCTTTTCTCCATCCCTATGCAATTTTTAATATAGAAAAGACACAACATTCACATTTTTAAATTTAAAAGAATGCTAACATATTAATAATCTTGTTTTCCTAAATAATTACTAATTATTAGGCAATTATTGCAGATTTTAGAAATGCTATTGACTAGCTAATAAAATTAACTCTTAAAATGAATGACACTGAAATTATTACAGATTTTAACTGATGCTGTTTACTAAGTAATTAAATTAACCCTTTAAAAAAATACAATTAGAATTGAATTACACAGAGCTGGATGGCAATATTTGGAGTGAGACAGTGTTTCTAAACTAATTCAAAAGAGCAGTGGAGGCAAAAAGCCAATGACTACTGGAAATTTTGAAACTAAAAAAGCCACAAAGTGCTGGAAATACTTAACGGGTCTGTCAGCATCTGTAAAGAGAAAAAATAGGTTCATGTTGTAGGCGAAGACCCTTTGTAAGTTTTGTTGAAGGTTTTATACCTGAAACATTAACCCGTCTTCTCTGTTCTTGTGTCTGTGGGAGTCATTTTAACTGTGAGTGATAGTGAGTAACCGGCGATATCAGATCAGCTGACTGTTATACATCTTTCCCCATTTTCGTTTCCATTGATCTGATGTCGCTCATTTTACACTATCGTTCAAAGTCAAAATTATCCACAGTGTATTGTCAGCATTTTCTGTTTTTTTTTTTAAAAAGAATGATGATAAACTTTACCAACCATTTTTTTCCCTGTATCACTGTTGAGTTTTAAGCAACGTATTGTTATCATCATTGGATGATGGACTAGAATCTGCTTTAAAGTCTGGCAGTCTGAGGGGGACAAGATAACATGCATCTGAAATAGAGAGCTCACTGAAGCAATCTGAATTAATGATGGTGTTTCTGCCAGCATTAGATGAGCTCCCTCACATTGCCAAGAGTGACTCTTGGAAGCCAGTTTTCTTAATGCTGTACATGTACTTTTTAGAAATAATGGCTGGGATTTTCCCATATCTTTCCATCAAATTTCTTGAGAACTGGGGTGGTTGGGTGCAGGAAATGGGCTGGGAATGCACACCGTTCCCCCTGCTGATGGCCATTTTTATATTGTAGGCTCCACAGGTTGAGAATCTGTGCTGAAATTTCAAAAAACTGGACCAAGCGTTTAAACATTAGTTTTTGCCAAAGTTTCCTCATCCACCATATTTTATTAACATTGTACTTCCGACCAATTTTCACCAGAAGTGACAGGTGATATATATAATATACAAATAACAGAAAATGGGTCATCCCTCGTGTTTTCATTATTTGTGCCATAACAACACGAGAAGGATGCCCATTTATTTCTCGTACCTGGAATTGCTTCAACAATGATGGGGTGGGAATTTAAAGTCTAAAGTCAGGAAATTGTGAGGAATCAATTGCACCGGCTTTGGCCTAATTTAATTTTTTTAGAATATTTTTTAAACATTCAACCAGCAACACAGAGGCTGCAGCTATTGTATGCTGTGGCAGTTCTCCGAGGTATACAAAGCACAGATCAAAAATATTCCAACTAAGATGAAAGGGGATCGGTCAAACTCAGGGATCTATGGATAAATAATGAGCTTAGAACATAAATGAGATTTTAAAGAGAGACATACAATACATATGGGGGAATAATACAGAACAAAACTATAATAATTATAGAAAGAAAACAAAAGAAAGCAAATAGAGAGATTAGCAAGATTAAGCAGGACTTTGAAAGAAGACTAGTGGTCAACATTCAGGGAAATACCAAGTGCTTCTAAGCATGTAAGTAAAGGAATAGTTAAAGAAAGGGTGGGACTAATTAGAGGGGCATCTTGGATTTCAGAGTGGAGGAATGGTGGTAATTCTTTAAACATTTTGTATCAGTTTTTAGAGGAAGGTGAAAATACGACTGTAGGAATGCCTGAGGACAATGTGGACAATGTGGAAGAAGCATCACTGGAGATAAGAATTCAGAAAGACACTACTAAAATTGTGAATGGGACTAAAAACGGTAGGCATGCATCCCAAAATACGAAGGGAAGATTTGGAAGAGTTTTTCAGAGACACTAATCATAATTTTCCAAGAATCTTTGTGAAGAGAATTGTGCCAAAAAACTGGAGGGTGGCAAATTTTAAACACCTTTCAAAAGAGTGGTCCAAGATAAGTTAAAAAATTACAGGGCAATTATTGATTGTGGGTAAACTGCTGGAATCCCATAATATGGGGTGAAATTGGTGAAAATTTAAGGCATTGGCTAATCAGGGAGTGTCAGCATGGGTAGGTCATGCTTGACTAATTAAATGACTTCTCAAAAATTAAACTCAATGAAAAAGATATATAAGCCCCGATTTTAATGGTGTGGTGAAAGTGGCGAATGGTACACTCACATGATGGCGCCGGCGTGAGGCACGGGAGATTTTAACTCGGGGCTTGGGTGCGGAGACCGGGGTGAATGCAGCTGGGATTCAAAGGAACAGTCCCCAAAAGTCAAGTAAGTGTAGAGGAGGAGCTCTGGAAAGCATTGTGTCCGGGGGTGGGGTGGAGGAGGGTGTAATGTCTGTAAGCTTGTAATGTTTGTAGCTCCACACTATGGATGTGGATGTATTGTGTACTGCAACTGCAGGAGTTAATAATAAACAGAACCAGACTGCTCCGGAGGCTTCTGACAGAGCTGCCTGCCATGCTAGAAGCTGTGTGTGCCCTAACAGCAATCCTGCATCCAAAGTCCCCAGTTCCAATGTTAGCTGCAGCCCGAATGCAGAGATGGGCTTTGATTTTGTCAGCATATATATATGATATTGAATACAGACAATCAGCTGATCACAGTAATGCTGATGCAATGGCTAGATTGGCTTCCCCATCACAAGTTACACCCGATAGGGAAGAAGTGTTTTATTTTTCAAACTTTGATGAACTGCCAGTCACAGCTGAAGAGATTGGTAGAGCAACCAAACATGACCCAGTGATGTCAAAGGTGAATGATTATATTGCAAATGGATGGCCAAACCAGGTAACAGATAAAGATACAAATCCATTCTTCATTCATAGGAATGAATTATCAGTCGATAAAGATTGTATCATGTGGGGTGCAAGAGTGGTTATACCAAATAAATTCAGGTCTAAATTATTAGGAGACCTCCATGACCAGCACCTGGGAATGTGCTTGACCAAGAGTTTTGCATGCAGTTATGGTGGCCAGGTCTTGATAAAGATATAGAGTACATCGTGAGTCAGTGTACGACATGTCAATCGGTAAACAAGCAACCACCATCAGCACCATTACAGCCATGGAAATGGCCTCCCAGGTGTGGCAAAGGCTACATATTGATTTTGCTGAGTTAGAAGGACAACAATTGTTCATTGTGATTGATAGCCATTCGAAGTGGGTTGAGGTGTTTCCAATGTGGAAAATAACAACAAGTAAAACATTGGACATTTTACGAAAATTATTTTCTTCATTTGGTCTCCCTGAAGAGATTGTTTTGGATAATGGACCACAATTTCATTCAGAAGAATTTGCACAATTCACAAGCAAAAATGGTGTGAAACATATCAAGGTTCCACCATACCATCCTGCTTCAAATGGTGCAGCAGAGCGCACTGTACAAATTGTCAAATGTGCCCTCATAAAACAAATGTTAGATCCAAATCCAAGGAATCGACAGTTGTCATTGGATCACAAATTGGCTAATTTTTTGATTACATATCGAAATACTCCTCATACAACTACTGGTAGAACACCAGCAGAGTTGTTTCTCAAATGACAGCCATGAACCATTGTTAAAACCAAATTTGGCACAGTCCGTAGAAGAGACACAATTAAGACAGAAAGATAATCATGATAGAGGTAGAGTAAAAGAGAGAAGTGTGAAATTAAACCAGGTGGTGAGAGTGAAGAACTATCACCATAAATGGCTAAAGTGGTTACTCGGAAGAGTGGTGAAGATATGTGGTCCTCACACATATTTGGTAAAGATGTTTGATAATGGACAGGTTAGGTTTGTTCATATTGATCATATTTTACCTACAGACATGGAAGGAGTTGAAGGTGGGAATGATTCAATTATTTCTGACTCATCAGATAGTTTTGATACACCAGTAGCAAATCCTAAATCCAATGTACTGGAAACAAATCCAGGAGAGAATCAGAATGAAAGTCTGAGTCCGAGTCAGGAAAACAACGAGCCTGAAGTTAGAGTGAGTTCAAATGAAAATCAAGGAAATTCCGTGGAGGAAAACGTTCCTCAGGATGAGCCTCGAATGAGTGTGAAATCGACACCATGTTTAGAAGGTTCTGTTCGAGATCGAAGGTATCCTCTTCAAAACAGAAAACAAGTGGTAAAGTTAAATTCGTAAATATGGAAAAAAAAGTCTATATCCTGTGTTATGTATAAAAATGAAAGTTATGAATGATGTTTGTTATAATAACTTCTTCATTAAGGAGGGAGAAGTATAATGTCTGTAAGCTTGTAATGTTTGTTGTCCCACACTGTTGATGTGGATGTATTGTGTACTGCAACTGCAGAGTTAATAATAAACAGAACCAGGCTGTTCTGGAGGCTTCCGACAGAGCTGTCTGCCATGTTCGAAGCTGTGTGTGTGGTGCTCTGTGAGTATATCACAGAGGGTGAAGGAAACCTAGGGCAGGAGAGGCGCAAAGTTTCCATGTGAGGCCTAGAGGCACACTCCTGCTCCTCCTGGCCAACAAATAATCCAACTAACATTTTATAAAGATTACTTTACATTCCTGGGTCTCTCCTGGCCTCGCTTCTGTTTGCCGCCAGGTTTCACTGGGGGGTCCGGCAGTGCGTGCGACTTGTGCAATGTCCAGTTAAAATCATGTTGGGATCCTGTTTGTGTCATAGGACCCTGACCCTGGCTTTGACATATTCATGAGGCCCCTTGCATGCCTGAATCCAAAAAGCTGAGTGGTTAATATGGTGCAGTACGCGACCGCCAATTTAACACCCCATGCACTTTGTTACTGACAGGAGAGCAGGGTTAAAATCAGGTGTCTTGTAAGCTGTCTCATAAAAGACTTGTTCCAAAAGCTAAGAAACATGATGTAAAAAGACATGTAGCCACATGGATAGAGGAATGGCTTGGGACAGAAAATATTGGCGAGTAAGGGAAATGGATGCTTTATGAAAAATAGTTGTTGAGGGAAAGATATAACAGCAGTTAAAAGGGAATTTGATAAGTATTTGAAAAGGAAGAAAAGAATGAGAAAGGGCTGGAAGATTAGTTTATAGTACATTGCGCCTGTTGAAGAGTTTGCTCCTTTTGTGTACCAAATTCTGTGATTCTGTGATTACCATGTTTTACCTGTTGGATACCACAAACCAACAATTCACAATCAGACTTCAGGCTTTAGATTCTCATATATGAAAGTATTTTTTTTACAAAGCCAGCCATTTCCTACCAGTTTTCTGACCATGGGAGCAATCAGGAATTTACAAGCATTTGGCAATCTACAGATTTCCCTCTAATTGACCTCATGATGTGCTTACTTATTAACATTAGATCTGGGGGTTCTCCAATTCATCTGACTTCGACAGGTGGGTTGGAGAAACCCCAGAAGATGGTGTATTCAGCGGATGTGTAGGAGAACCCCACAGAAATTCACCTCCGTTATGACCTTAAAGAGACAAGTCAGAGTAAACATCTTAATTGCAGAATAATATATTTTGAGCGATACATAGTATAATGTTTTGTTCATATAGTGAATCCTCCAAGTTACGAGTCCAGCTAAGTCTGATCTAAAAAACATCTCCAAAGAGCTATAATGATCTTGAGTGAGTTGAGAAATGACAGAGTTACAACACCAAACAAGCTTTTTGCCAAGATTTCAAGCTAAGTGGTGCATCTGAGTTACTGAGTGCATGAAATAGAATCTGAAGTCATTTGGCTGGGAGTTAACAGACACTTTCCTGACAGTCAACCAGCTCACTCCTTGGACATGCCTTGGCACAATTAAATAGGACCTTTGCCAAAATCACCATCACCTCCCGGGCAGAGTCCTGTCATAAACTAGATTTAGATTAATTTTCATTCATCACAACCATGAAAAACAAGTCAAGTTAATTACATTGCATAAATTGACAGATGTTGAACACATCAAAAAATTATAAGCAACAGCCAATACATTTATGCAGCTCATAATGCACAAATGACAAGTACATAGGGCTGTTGAGTAAACATAAGGATATATAAAACCTGAAATTAATAACTTTGAATGTCAACCTTTAATCAGGTTCAGAAATAAATATATCACGTGAATGTCCATGGCCCGTTAGGGAGGGTAACATGATTTATAATAGCAATAGTATGCAGGTATAATGAACAACAAATTGATTTTGGAAGCTTTCTGGTTTTATTTTTGGAATAACCCCTTGATATGTTAAACAATGATTGTTCTTTAACAGATGATACAAACAGGTCCTGCAATATTTGTATTTGGTTTAAAAAATGTTATTCAGATTTTCCTCTCTACAAAGACTTCATGGCAAATTAATGAGACATCACAGTGCCTTAAATCTCTTTTTGCAATGTTCAGATGCCAGCTCTGAATAGATTCCACTATCCCCTTGAAAAACAGGATGTTGTAATTGTTTATAGCCAGGCTACTATTGAGAGGTTTCTTTCAGTTCGTCCAATTTGTTCAAAATATTGTAATAAATGAAAACTGTCATTAACTGACTTCATGGTTTTATTAAATGTTCTCAATGCAATCTTGTCTCTTTAAGATTGTTTACCATCTCAAAGCACGCACTGAACTGTCAAATTAAAGTGTACCATGTGCCACAATAGCTCAACTCTCAGGATTATTAAATCCACTGACAACACAACGACACCAACCGTCTGTGCCGCAAAATTTGTGTGCCTAATTCCCTCTGTGGCGAGTTTCTAATCTCAGCCACTTATTCAGCAGCTTCAGGTTCAAGGTGTTGATTACCGACAAGCTTGCATAGAAATAAAACGTCATCACCCGTGTGAGAATGAACAGCACCTCAATTCTCTCCAATTAATTCCCTGGTACTTCTAAACCAGATCTGTCAGCTGAATTCTGGCCAGTCAGGAAAGGTCTAAACAAAGTGGCTGCTTTGCAGTATGGCGAGACTGTGGTCCAGCTGCAAAACACATTTGTATTCTGTATATTACTTCGTACTTCTAACTGATCTTGTCCTAACACAATGTCCATTTGGTATGCATTTCTAGCATGCATCAATAGAAATGAATCCAGGGTTAGAATCCCAGCCATTTCCCCCTCCTTATCCCAGAGTCATTCAGACCATTTGAATGCTCCTACCAGCACCCTAGTTAAGCCAACTGAGCCAAGAGCAGGGACTGAACCTGGAATCTTCCTGGTCGACATGACAAGGCTACTCACAAAACAAACTTGCCTGATCGGTCAGTGGAGCCTACTTCTGTATCATTATGCGTATCCAATCTGCCCAATGTTAGCTAAAATGGAAATTAATGTAGAGCTTATTATTTGGATTTAAGCCAGGGTAGATGAGTTAATGACAAACACCTGGACTATTGTGGATACATGGTTTAATCTGGTTTTAATATTGAGGTCACGTGCAACAGCTCTAGGTGCAAGTTTTAACTTTTCCTGTGCGAGTCAGCACTAATGCTATTACATAAATAACTGGCTGCATTTCAGATCCAGTGCTTCTTCTCCACATTTGCTGCTAAAAATCAGCATGGATTCAAACTCCCTGCACTCCTCTAAAGTCGCCCCATGAGCCTCGGTGGCTCAGTTCTTCCATTCATATATCTCTTACACTCAGTGGGACAGATTATTAGTCAGTGGGAGAGTGCCAGGGTCGAAAGAGCGAGATAGAGAGGAGAAGCAAAAATCACATTGCATTTCAGGTTAAAAAAAAGTGCAAATACTAGAAATCTGAAATAAAAACAGAGTTCCGATGAATGTACCAGAGACATGATAACTTATTTATTCTTTCAAATGTTGATGTGGCCCACTGTGTATCTCGAGCATTACCGTTTTTATGTTTATTCTTCTCACAAGCAGTACAGCTAATCTCATACACTCACTCTGTTCTTCTATCCTTTTATCCCATTCTCCTTCAACCTTCTATCTAACCTAAATGTTGACATGGTCTCTGCCTCAAGCACAAACTCCAGTAGTGCATTCTCCAGCCATTTACCCTCTGCTCTAAATCTGTTACATTTAATTTTATGTTATGTTTTGGGGATTTTTGGTCCATTTTCAGATTTTGTTTTCCCTGAATACAAGTAATGAAATTTTGGTGTCACTGAGTTCAAGTTAAAAGTCCCATTGCACTTTCACAGCTGCTTTTCACATATCACAGGCAACACCACCAGGTTTCAGTTTTTACAGAAAAATGGATGGAATCAAAGAAGATGATTCCCAAAATGCCAACAACTTATATTTATACTCTGCTTTTAACATATAAAAATATTCCGAGACACTTCTCAAAGGCATAAGGAAAATACATGCTGAGCCAAAGAAAGAAATACTGAGCCAAATCTGGGTGGAGCAGGGCATCTTGAAATGTACACCATAGATTAGCCTTTTTCCTGCACCCTTCAGCTCAAAATCATATTGCACAGTAACTTGCTGGAAGTGCGAGTTGATTACAGCGTGGTGAGGGCAACGAGGCATCTGGGACCAGCGGGACCAACAGTCTATCTTTTTAACCAATGAGATTTAAGGATCGAGAAAGAAACAATGGGACAATGGAGGAGAGTGAATTGGAGACAAATTAGATACAGAAAGGGAAATTAAAAAAAACTGGATTGAGACCAAAAAAAGAGACAGAATGGTAAGAAAAAAAGTGTGATATTTTTTAAATCTCCAACAATTCACAACCTGAAGGAATGAGAATCCACACTTCTAATTGTTCACTTTCTGGGCAAGAGAGGTTGATTGGCAGCCATTAACCATTATCGCATCGTTAAAAAGATACTTACACTTTTAATCCTAACTTTGTGTGGTGAGTTTAATGGCCAATTAATATGTAATTCAGCAAGTTCTTAAAAATAATGGGGAGGCAATGGGCGAGATGCTACTTATGCAAAGAAAATGGTGGAGCAACGTAAATCGACCAGAAATTTCTGGGAACACTCTTAATCCCCTAAACATGATGGCCACTTTGTGCATTAATATGGTGTGCATTGTTAACACGCTGTTATTTTTTGAGCAAGGTATGGCCCATCAGAAGCGGTGACAAAGAGGTGGACATTAAGCAGGTTCTGAAAGGAGGAGAGGTAAAAGGGTTTCAACATAGAATTCCAGAGCATGGAACTCAAGAGGCACAGCTACCAATAATGGGGCAACCGGAGGGGGTGCACAAGAGGCCATGAGTCAGAGAAGCAGAGGGAGGGGGTAATTGAAAAGCTAGAGGGAACTTACAAGGATAGGAAGGATTGCAGCATGGATGAATTTACATCACAGATAAGAAATTTATATTTGAGTTGTTGGGGAAATCAGGAGCAAGTGTAGCTCACTGAAAATATGTGAGTGTGACTTGATGAGGGGCAGAATATGGGCAGCAGTGTTTTGGATGAGCTCAAGTTTATGGAAGGCTAAAGGTGAGAGGACGGCCAGGAGTGTGTTGGAGTAATTCTATGGAAAATTGAATCTGGATGTGACAAAGGCATGAATGAAGATTTGAGCAGTAGATGGGCTGAGGTAGAGACAAGCAACATAACAGAGGTGGAAGTATGCAATCTTTGTGATGGAGAGGATATGCGGTCCAAAACTCAGCGCAGGGTCAGAATGGATGGTAACATTGCAAAAAGAATGATTCAGCCTGAGCCAGTGAGCTGGGAGAGGGATGGAGTTGGGAGCAAAGAGCCAGAGTTTGTGGCAAGGATTGATTTTAATGACTTCCCACCATTTAATTGGAAGTTAAGCCTCATCCAAGAATGAATGTCAGGCAGTCTGACAGCACAGAGACGTTGGAAGGGCTAAGTCAGGTGGCAGAGAGGTAGAGCTGGGTTTTGTAGGCGTACATATGGAAGCTGATACCATAGCTAAAGAGAGACGAGAGTTTTGAGCGGAGATAGATAGGAAAGAAGAAGGAACCAAGGATTAATCCTTGGGGTACTCCTGAGGTGATGGTACAAGGATGTGACAAGAAGCTACTGCTAAAGAAGCACATGGTTAGAAAGGTAAGTGTTGAAACAAGTGGGGCAGAATGTCGTTTGTGACTTTTAGGAACGTTTCAGTTCTATGGGAGGGGCAGAAGCCTGCCTGGAGGGATTAAAATAGGGTGCTGCATAGAAACATAGAAAATAGGTGCAGGAGTAGGCCATTCGGCCCTTCGAACCTGCACCACCATTCAATAAGACCATGGATGATCATTCCCTCAGTACCCTTTCCTGCTTTCTCTCCATACCCCTTGATCCCCTTAGCCGTAAGGGCCATATCTAACTCCCTCTTGAATATACCCAATGAACTGGCATCAACAACTCTCTGTGGCAGGGAATTCCACAGGTTAACAACTCTCTGAGTGAAGAAGTTTCTCCTCATCTCAGTCCTAAATGGCCTACCCCTTATCCTAAGACTGTGTCCCCTGGTTCTAGACTTAGCCAACATCGGGAACATTCTTCCCACATCTAACCTGTCCAGTCCCGTCAGAATCTTATATGTTTCTATGAGATCCCCTCTCATCCTTCAAAACTCCAGTGTATAAAGGCCCAGTTGATCCAGTCTCTCCTCATATGTCAGTCCAGCCATTCCTGGAATCAGTCTGGTGAACCTTTGCTGCACTCCCTCAATAGCAAGAACATCCTTCCTCAGATTAGGAGACCAAAACTGAACACAATATTCCAGGTGGGGCCTCACCAAGGCCCTGTACAACTGCAGTAAGACTTCCTTGCTCCTATACTCAAATCCCCTTGCTATGAAGGCCAACATACCATTTGCCTTCTTCACCGCCTGCTGTACCTGCATGCCAACTTTCAAGGACTGATCAACCAAGACACCCAGGTCTCGCTGCACCTCCCCTTTTCCTAATCTGCCACCATTCAGATAATATTCTCCCTTCGTGTTTTTGCCCCCAAAGTGGATAAGCTCACAATTATCCACATTATACTGCATCTGCCATGTATTTTCCCACTCACCTAACCTGTCCAAGTCATCCTTCAGCCTCTCAGCGTCCTCCTCACAGCGCCACCCAGTTTAGTGACATCTGCAAACTTGGAGATATTACACTCAATTCCATCATCTAAATCATGAATGTATATTGTAAAGAGCTGGGGTCCCAGCACTAAGCCCTGCGGCACTCCACTAGTCACTCCTGCCATTCTGAAAAGGACCCGTTTATCCTGACTCTCTGCTTCCTGTCTGCCAACCAGTTCTCTATCCACATCAGTACATTACCCCCAATATCATGCGCTTTGATTTTGCACACCAATCTCTTGTGTGGGACCTTGTCAAAAGCCTTTTGAAAGTCCAACTACACTACATTCACTGGTTCTCCCTTGTCCACTCTACTAGGTATATCCTCAAAAAATTCGAGAAGATTTATCAAGCATGATTTCCCTTTCATAAATCCATGCTGACTTGCACCAATCCTATCACTGCTTTCCAAATGCGCTGCTATTTCCTCCTTAATGATTGATTCCAACATTTTTCCCACCACTGATGTCACTGATATAATTACCCATTTTCTCTCTCCCTCCTTTTTAAAAAAAGTGGTGTTACATTACCAACCCTCCAGTCCATAGGAATTGATCCAGACTCGATAGACTGTTGGAAAATGATCACCAATGCATCCACTATTTCTAGGGCTATTTCCTTAAGTACTCTGGGATGTAGACCATCAGGCCCTGGGGATTTATCGGCTTTGAATCCCGTCAATTTCCCGACCACAATTTCCCACCTAATAAGGATATCCTTCAGTTCCTCCTTCTCACTAGACCCTCGGTCCTCTAATACATTCAGAAGGTTATTTGTGTCTTCCTTTGTGAAGACAGAACTGAAGTACTTGTTCAATTGGTCTGCCATTTCTTTGTTCCCCATTATAAATTCACCCGAATCCAACTGCAAGGGACCTACTTTCGTCTTCACTAATCTTTTTCTCTTCACTTATCTATAGAAGCTTTTGCAGTCAATTTTTATGTTTCTGGCAAGCTTCTTCTCTTACTCTATTTTCTCCCTCTTAATTAAACCCTTTGTCCTCCTCTGCTGAATTCTAAATTTCTCCCAGTCCTCCAGTTTGCTGCTTTTTTTCACTAATTTGCATGCCTCTTCCTTGGATTTAACACGATCCTTAATTTTCCTTGGTAGCCACGGTTGAGCCACCTTCCCAGTTTTATTTTTTACTCCAGATGGGGATGTACAATTGTTGAAGTTCATCTATTTGATCTTTAACGGTTTGCCATTGCCTATCCACCGGCAACTCTATCATTTGCCAGTGTAATTTAGCCAATTCGCACCTCATACCATCAAAGTTACCTTTCCTTAAGTTCAGGACCCTAGTCTCTGAATTAATTTTGTCACTTTCCATCTTAATAAAGAATTGTACCATATTATGGTCACTTTTCCCCAAGGGGCCTCACACAACAAGATTGCTAATTAGTCCCTTCTCATTACACATCACCCAGTCTAGGATGGCCAGCTCCCTGGTTGGTTCCTCGACATATTGGTCTAGAATACCATCCCTTATACACTTCCAGGAAATCCTCCTCCACCGCATTGCTACCAGCTAGGTTAGTCCAATCAATATGTAGATTAAAGTATACCATGATTACTGCTGTACTTTTATTGCACACCCCTCTTATTTCTTGTTTGATGCTGTCCCCAACCTCACTACTACTATTTGGTGGCCTGTACACAACTCCCACTAGCGTTTTCTGCCCTTTGGTATTCGGTAACTCCACCCATACAGATTTCACATCATCCAAGCTAATGTCCTTCCTTACAATTGCTTTAATTTCCTCTTTAATCAGCAACACACCCCGCCTCCTTTTCCTTTCTGTCGATCCTTCCTAAATGCTGAATACCCTTGGATGTTGAGTTCCCAGACTTGGTCGCCCTGGAGCCATGTCTCCGTGATGCCAGTCACATTGTATCCGTTAACTGCTATCTGCAAAGTTAATTCGTCCACCTTATTCCGAATACTCCTCACATTGAGGCACAGAGCCTTCAGGCTTGTCTTTTTAACACACTTTGACCCTTTAGAATTTTGCTATAAAGTGGTCCTGTTTGTTTTTTGCCTTGGGTTTCTCTGCCCTCCATTTTTACTATTCTCCTTTCTATCTTTTGCTTCTGTCTCCATTTTATTTCGCTCTGTCTCCCTGCATAGGTTCCCATTCCCCTGCCATATTAGTTTAACTCCTCCCAAACTGCACTAGCAAACACTCCCCCTAGGACATTGGTTCCGGTCCTGCCCAGGTGCAGACCGTCCAGTTTGTACTGGTCCCACCTCCCCCAGAACCGGTTCCAATGTCCCAGGAATTTGAATCCCTCCCTGCTGCACCACTGCTCAAGCCACGTGTTCATCTGAGCTATCCTGAGATTCCTCCTCTGACTAGCACATGGCACTGGTAGCAATCCTGAGATTACTACTTTTGAGGTCCTACTTTTTAATTTAACTCCTAGCTCCATAAATTCGTCTCGTAGGATCTCATCCCATTTTTTAAACCTATGTCGTTGGTACCTATATGTACCATGACAACTGGCTGTTCACCCCTCCTTTTTGGAATGTCCTGCACCTGCTCCGAGACATCCTTGACCCTTGCACCAGGGAGGCAACATACCATCCTGGAGTCTCGGTTGCGGCTGCAGAAACGCCTATCTATTCCCCTTACAATTGAATCCCCTATCACTATTGCTCTCCCACTCTTTTTCCTGCCCACCTGTGCAGCAGAGCCACCCACGGTGCCTTGGACTTGGCTGCTGCTGCTCTCCCCTGATGAGTCATCCCCCTTAACAGTACCCAAAGCGGTGTATCTGTTTTGCAGGGAGATGACCACAGGGGACCCCTGAACTACCTTCCTTGCACTGATTTTCCTGTTGTCTTCCATTCCCTATCTGGTTGTGTACTCTTTTCGTGCGGTAAGACAAACTCGCTCATCGTGCTATTCACGTCATTCTCAGCATCGTGGATGCTCCAGAGTGAATCCACCTGCAGCTCCAGTGCTACAATGCAGTCTGTCAGGAGCTGGAGGCGGATACACGTCCCGCACACGTAGTCTTCAAGGACACCGGAAGCATCCCGGGCTTCCCACATAGTACAGGAGGAGCATAACACGTGTCTGAGTTCTGCTGCCATGACTTAACCCTTAGATAAACTTAATTTGGCAACAATAATGCTAAAGATCACTTACTGATAAAGAAAAGAAAAAGAAAAACTACTTACCAATCACTAGCCAATCACTTACCCCCTTGGCTGTGACGTCACCTTTCGATTTCTTTCTACTTCCTTTTCCAGGTAACTATAGGCCGGTTAGTTTAACATCTGTCGTGGGGAAAATGCTTGAAACTATCATTAAGGAAGAAATAGCGGGACATCTAGATAGGAATAATGCAATCAAGCAGACGCAGCATGGAGTCATGAAGGGGAAATCATGTTCAACTAATTTACTGGAATTCTTTGAGGATATAACGAGCATGTGGATAGAGGTGTACCGATGGATGTGGTGTATTTAGATTTTCAAAAGGCATTCGATAAGGTGCCACACAAAAGGTTACTGCAGAAGATAAAGGTACACGGAGTCAGAGGAAATGTATTAGCATGGATAGAGAATTGGCTGGCTAACAGAAAGCAGAGAGTCGGGATAAATGGGTCCTTTTCAGGTTGGAAATCGATGGTTAGTGGTGTGCCACAGGGATCGGTGCTGGGACCACAACTGTTTACAATATACATAGATGACCTGGAAGAGGGGACAAAGTGTAGTGTAACAAAATTTGCAGACGACACAAAGATTAGTGGGAAAGCGGGTTGTGTAGAGGACACAGAGAGGCTGAAAAGTGAATTAGATAGGTTAAGCGAATGGGCTAAGGTTTGGCAGATGGAATACAATGTTGGAAAATGTGAGGTCATCCACCTTGGGAAAAAAAACAGTAAAAGGGATTATTATTTGAATGGGGAGAAATTACAACATGCTGTGCATGAATCCCAAAAAGTTAGTTTGCAGGTGCAGCAGGTAATCAGGAAGGCAAATGGAATGTTGGCCTTCATTGCGAGAGGGATGGAATACAAAAGCAGGGAGGTCCTTCTGCAACTGTATAGGGTATTGGTGAGGCCGCACCTGAAGTACTGCGTGCAGTTTTGTTCACCTTACTTAAGGAAGGATATACTAGCTTTGGAGGGGGTACAGAGACGATTCACTCGGCTGATTCCAGAGATGAGGGGGTTACCTTATGATGATAGATTGAGTAGACTGGGTCTTTACTCGTTGGAGTTCAGAAGGATGAGGGGTGATCTTATAGAAACATTTAAAATAATGAAAGGGATAGACAAGATAGAGGCAGAGAGGTTGTTTCCACTGGTCGGGGAGACTAGAACTAGGGGGAACAGCCTCAAAATATGGGGGAGCCAATTTAAAACCGAGTTGAGAGGGAATTTCTTCTCCCAGAGGGTTGTGAATCTGTGGAATTCTCTGCCCAAGGAAGCAGTTGAGGCTAGCTCATTGAATGTATTTAAATCACAGATAGATAGATTTTTAACCAATAAGGGAATTAAGGGTTATGGGGAGTGGGTGGGTAAGTGGAGCCGAGTCCACGGTCAGATCAGCCATGATCTTGTTGAATGGCGGAGCAAGCACGAGGGGCTAGATGGCCTACTCCTGTTCCTAATTCTTATGTTCTTATGTTCTATGTTGCCTTCCTGCTGCAGCTGCACTGGCTGGCCTCTCCGATGCACCTCGCTGGTCCCCAAACTGCTGGGCTTTTAATAGGTTGCTGCCGCTCCGACGCACCTCGCTGGTCCCCAAACTGCTGGGCCTTTTATAGGCCGCTGCTGATCCAACTCCCGCCTCTCCGACATGACAGAGGTGGGCATGGATCTTGGTGGTAAGAACACATTCAAGGACTTTGAAGAGGAAAGAGAGGTTGTGATGGGGCAATAATTTGCAAGGAAAGCAGGGTTGAGATTGTTATTCTTTGATGAGGGGATGATGACAGCAGTTTTGAAAGGTAAGGGGAAAGTGCCCAAAGGCAGGGAAACATTTATATCAGCTGAAATGGGGGACAGAAAGAGACGTTGCTTAATCAAAAGTTTAGTGGAAATGGGATCAAGGGAGCAGGAGGTTGGTCTCATGGTTGATGAGAGGTTGGAGAGGGTGCAAGGGGATGGGAAAAACTAGAGAAAGACAAGGGCCCGAAAATTGCGGTCGGAGGCTTCCTGTGGGCGGATGCCTTTGACCGAAAAATGTTTTTCAAACGTACCTGGTGGTCCCAGAGGAACATATACTTGCAGTCTGAGGCCTTGATGTGCAGTCCAGCATATGGGCTCACACATCCCAGGAACATAAGCGTAACCAGTGATCATGTAGGCCTGGACCACCAATGAACATGGAGTATTCTCATTGATAATAATGGGAGCTTTGTTTGTATGAGCTCCCATTACTATAGAAACATAGAAACTTGGAAAATAGATGCAGGAGTAGGCCATTCGGCCCTTCGAGCCTGCACCACCATTCAATAAGATCATGGCTAAACATTCCTTCAGTACCCCTTTCTTGCTTTCTCTCCATACCCCTCGATCCCCTTAACCGTAAGGGCCATATCTAACTCCCTCTTGAATATATCCAATGAATTGGCATCAACAACTCTCTGCGGCAGGGAATTCCACAGGTTAACAACTCTCTGAGTGAAGAAGTTTCTCCTCATCTCAGTCCTAAATGGCCAACCCTTTATCGTAATAATGCCTGTTTCACATAAATGAAAACAGAAAGGAGTGATATTCGAATTATTTGCTGCAACCTAAACTTCACAAACTGCTCTGTACCCAACTCCCCACGTAATTTGGAGCATCCCCTTGTGTAATAATTCTACATGAAAAATTACCGTCTTAAAATACACGTCTTAATACTGTACCAGTTATGGTTTATTATGAATTGTGAAATAAACCTCAATTTTCTCATGACAGTAACCTTCATGGGTCTTTAGTGACATGAAATAATATCAAAGAGAATACCCCCCAAAACACAAACCAATAAATAAAATACCTCACATATTTAAAATTAATTGAAATTAAATTTAATTAAATGTTTTAGGAAATGTTTTTAAAAATGTTTTAATGGGGTTAAAAATAAACTTACCTTAAGAGGGCAGGGCTTTTAATATAAAAAATTATTGATAAAATTTAATTTTTCTACATTTTAAAACTCTTATGCTGGTAAAAGTAGGCTATACGCCTGTTTTTACCAGGCATAAGAGTTTGAAGTACATTCTCTGGGCAAGACTTGGGTAATAATCCAAACCTCTACATGCGAATGTCCTTCTCCCAGGGCTGCATGCAGTCTGTCTTTTGACAGATCGCAAATGCCGGTTTTTGACGCATGTGCATCACGCACTGAGAACCGGAGGCTTCTTCGGGTGAATGCACACATTGTACGCACCTGGAGAGGCCACAATTTATGGCTCAAGGATTCAAGCGTTGGGTGAGGATTGGACTGGTGGGAGGTTTAGTTCAGTGGGAAATGAGAAAGGGGGGAAGCAGCAAAGATAGCTGAATGGATGATCTCTATCTTGGAGATGAACATAAGAACATAATAGGAGCAGGAGTCAGCCATTTGGCCCCTGGAGCCTGCTCCCCCATTCAATAAGATCATGGCTGATCTTCTACCTCAATTCCACTTTCCTGCACTGTCCCCATATCTCGTGATTCCCTCAGATTTTTGGATATTATCGACCTCTGTCTTGAATATACTCAAAGACTGAGCCTTCACAGCCCTCTGGGGTGGAGAATTCCAAAGATTCACCACCCTCAGCGAAGTAGTTTCTATTCATCTCAGTCCTAAATGGCTGACCCCTTTTTCTGGGACTGTGACCCATGGTTCTAGACTCCTCAGCTAGAGGAAACATCCTCCCTGCATCATTGAAACATAGTTCAAGCCCTCTAATAATTGTGTATGTTTCAATGAGATCACCTCTCATTCTTCTAAAGTCTAGAGTATACTGGCCTAGTCTACTCAATCCCTCCATCCCAGGAATTAGTCTAGTGAATCTTTGTACTTTGTTGCACTCCCTTTATGGCAAGTATATCCTTCCAACAGTCTATCGACTCTGGATCAGTTCCTATGGACTGGAGGATAGCTAATGTAACACCACCTTTTAAAAAAGGAGGGAGAGAAAACGGGTAATTATAGACGAGTTAGCCTGATATCAGTAATTCCAACATTTTCCCCACTAATCGTTAAGGATGAAATAGCAGCGCATTTGGAAAGCAGTGACAGGATCAGTGCAAGTCAGCATGGATTTATGAAAGGGAAATCATGCTTGATGAACCTCCTGGAATTTTTTGAGGATGTAACAAGCAGAGTGAACAAGGGAGAACCAGTGGATGTGGTGTATTTGGACTTTCAAAAGGCTTTTGACAAGATCCCGCACAAGAGATTGGTGTGCAAAATTAAAGCGCATGATATTGGGGGTAATGTACTGACGTGGATAGAGAACTGGTTGGCAAGACAGGAAGCAGAGAGTCAGGATAAACGGTTCCTTTTCAGAATAGCAGGTAGTGACTAGTGGAGTGCTACAGGGCTCAGTGCTGGGACCCAGCTCTTTACAATATACATTAACGATTTAGATGAAGGAATTGAGTGTAATATCTCCAAGTTTGCTGATGACACTAAACTGGGTGGCAGTGAGAGCTGTGAGGAGGACGCTCAGAGACTGCAGGGTGATTTGGACAGGTTAGGTGAGTGGGCAAATGCATGGCAGATGCAGTATAATGTAGATAAATGTGAAGTTATCCATTTTGGGGGCAAAAACACGAAGGCAGATTATCTGGATGGCGGCAGATTAGGAAAAGGGGAGGTGCAATGGGACCTGGATGTCATGGTTCATCAGTTACTGAAAGTGGGTATGCAGATAAAGCAGGTGGTGAAGGCGGCAAATGGTATGTTGGCCTTCATAGCTAGGGGATTTGAGTATTGGAGCAGGGAGGTCTTACTGCAGTTGTACAGGGCCTTAGTGAGGCCTCACCTGGCATATTGTGTACAGTTTTGGTCTCTTAATCTGAGGAAGGACGTACTTGCTATTGAGGGAGTGCAGCGAAGGTTCACCAGACTGATTCCAGGGATGGCTGGACTGTTATGAGGAGAGACTGGATCAACTGGGCCTTTATTCACTGGAGTTTAGAAGGATGAGAGGGGATCTCATAGAAACGTATAAGATTCTGACAGGATTGGACAGGTTAGATACGGGAAGAATGTTCCCGACATAGGGGAAGTCCAGAACTGGGGACATAATCTTAGGATAAGGGGTAGGCCATTTAGGACCGAGATGAGGAGAAACTTCTTCACTCAGAGAGTTGTTAAGAACATAAGAATTAGGAACAGGAGTAGGCCATCTAGCCCCTCGAGCCTGCTCTGCCATTCAACAAGATCATGGCTGATCTGGCTGTGGACTCAGCTCCACTTACCCGCCCACTCCCCATAACCCTTAATTCCCTTATTGGTTAAAAATCTATCTATCTGTGATTTGAATACATTCAATGAGCTAGCCTCAACTGCTTCCTTGGGCAGAGAATTCCACAGAATCACAACCCTCTGGGAGAAGAAATTCCTTCTCAACTCGGTTTTAAATTGGCTCGTCCGTATTTTGAGGCTGTGCCCCCTAGTTCTAGTCTCCCCGACCAGTGGAAACAACCTCTTTGGCCTCTATCTTGTCTATCCATTTCATTATTTTAAATGTTTCTATAAGATCACCCCTCATCCTTCTGAACTCCAATGAGTAAAGACCCAGTCTACTCAATCTATCATCATAAGGTAACCCCCTCATCTCCGGAATCAGCCTAGTGAATCGTCTCTGTACCCCCTCCAAAGCTAGTATATCCTTCCTTAAGTAAGGTGACCAAAACTGCACGCAGTACTCCAGGTGCGGCCTCACCAATATCCTGTACAGTTGCAGCAGGACCTCCCTGCTTTTGTACTCTATCCCTCTCGCAATGAAGGCTAACATTCCATTCGCCTTCCTGATTACCTGCTGCACCTGCAAACTAACTTTTAGGGATTCATGCACAAGGACCCCCAGGTCCCTCTGCACTGCAGCATGTTGTAATTTCTCCCCATTCAAATAATATTCCCTGCCGCAGAGAGTTGTTGATTCCAGTTCATTGGATATATTCAAGAGGGAGTTAGATATGGCCCTTACGGCTAAGGGGATCAAGGGGTATGGAGAGAAAGCAGGAAAGGGGTACTGATGGAATGATCAGCCATGATCTTATTGAATGGCGGTGCAGGCTCGAAGGGCCGAATGGTCTACTCCTGCACCTATTTTCTATGTTTCTATGTTAGGTAAGGAGACCAAAACTGTACACAATACTCCAGGCGTGGTCTCACCAGGGCCCTATATAATTGCAGTAAGATGTCTTTACTCTTGTACTCAAATCCTCTTGTAATAAAGGAAAATATACCATTTGCTTTCTTAATTGCTTGCTGTACCTGCATGTTAACTTTCAGTGATCCCTGTACAAGGACACCCAGGTCCCTCTGAACAGCAGCTTGAGCAGCAGCTGACATCGCTGCGGTACATCCGCGAGGCTGAGAGCTTCATGGGCAGCACATTTCAGGAGGTGGTCACCCTGCAGATAAAGTGTGTGCAGGCAAGGAGGAATGGGTGACTACCAGACTGAAGTGGAGGACCAGGCAGGTAGTGCATGAGACCCCTGAGTGCATCTCGCTCTTCAACCAATATTCGGTTCTGAGTACTGGTGAAAGCGATGGTTCCTCTCGGGAGTACAGCCAGAGCCAAGTCCGTGGTGCCACGGGTGGCTCAGCTGTACAAGGGGGTAGGATGAACAATGGGAAAGCAATCGTGGTCGGGGATTCAATAGTTAGGGGAGCAGATGGGCATTTCTGCGGCAGCAGACGTGACTCCAGGATGGTATGTAAGCTCCCTGGAGCCAGGCTGAAGGATGTCAGAGTGGCTGCAGAACATTCTGAACAAAATAACGTGCTCCACTTTCTTTGAGGCTGTAGAGCGGCGGACGGGTCGGGAGCAGGACGCAGCGCTATGCACTGGGCTGCAGAGCGCTGCCGGAATTCAGCGGGAGTCATTAGCGGCGTCGTGCCCGGGCGAAAAGTCGTTTGCGCCCGTTAGGCCCCAGTTTTTTTTTGGCTTAATAAACCATCGTTAAATATCTACAGTATTAATTAAACATCATACTAGTCTATTGTTTATGAATCCGAAATGCAAAGTTTAACTGATAGCAAGTGCGATCTTTTAGCATGGATCACATAAGAGCTGAGGTAGATATATAGAAGTGGGACAATTATGAAATTTGCATTACTGAGATCCTTATTTTGAGTCAGCACTAGAAACATTGTGGGAAGCGATAGAACAGCTGCTTCAACAGCAGAATTACCATTCAGTTTGGGTTAACTCAGACAGCAGATTCACAATTAGGATTGAGGCCAGCATTTGCTGAAGCAACACTACGTTTAGAGTAACTATAATGCATCTATAATAAGGAAAACAGATTTATCTATTACTAGTCTAAATGAGGTCTGAATAATATTTTTTAATTCTGCAAATTAACATTGAATATATGGCTGGCAATCTCTTTCTGAAGTTCAACAACATTACTTGGAGGAGATATAAAACATTGTTAGACCTTTACTGAGTATCAAAACAGGTAGTTGTATACATAGGGACTAATAAATTGTGGGTTTGAATGAAAAAAAACAAAATGCTGATATAGGAAATAAGTCCAAGTACCAGTTTAATAAAATGTTTTTCGAAGTTTTAAAAATATAATTTCAATGCAAGAGTCTGAAATAAGTTTCTGTGGGTGTGGCTTAGTTTGGACAGCTGTTGTGGGCATATCTTCCCTTATGTATAAGCTGTCCGCTGTGTTCTAGGCCTTCGTAATGTAATACACTGTGCACAACTCTGCAGCGCCGAAGAGGAAGTCTCTGTTCTGAGTCTCACACAAGGTAAATTTGTATTTTTGTAGGTCGGTGAGAATTCCTTGCTATGTCACCAACCACAATTTTTGGGCCCTTAAGGTGATTTTTCTCACAAAATGTTCCCTATTAAATATGTAAGTAACTATTTGAGGGGTGGGCCAGGATATTTTAATAGATATTTCTGTTGTCTTACCTATCCAGAGGTGACAGTAGACAATTATGTCTGATTGGTCACATTACAAAATTGCTGAACATTAAAATGCATGCTGAAAACTGGACAATTAATATAGAGATTGCATCCCGAGAATGTGGTTCAGAAGTGATTTACTCTCAGATTAGCTGGATTCTTTAAATTCAGTTATCTGCTCTTCCCTCATGTATATTGCTTAATCCATTTCTGTGGCAGCTTTGTAGCAATCCAAGCAATTAACATCTAAGCATCGTTATAACTATATATAGATCCATGGCTCAACCAGTAGCACTCTTGCCTCTGAGTCAGAGGTTGCGGGTTCAAGTCCCACTCCAGGGATTTGAGCACAAAATCTAAGGGAGTGTTGTATTGTCGTAATTGCCATCTTTCGGATGAGATGTTAAACTGCCCTCTTAGTTGGACGTAAAAGATCCCAGGGCGTTATTTCAAAGAAGATGGGGGTCACCCCGGTGTCCTGGCCAATATTTATTCCTCAACCAACATCACAAAAAAAAACAGATGATCAGGTCATTATCACATTGCTGTTTGTGGGACCTTGCTGTGTGCAATGTGGCTGCCACGTTTCCTACATTATAACAGTGATTACGCTTCAGCAGTACTCCATTGGCTGTAAAGTTCTTTAAGGACATCCTGATGTCATGGAAGGTACCATATAAACACGTCTTTTTTAAAATAATGTTTAAGACCAGCCTGGAAATCCAATTTTGCCAGAATCTAAAGTGCCATTAAATTATATTGCAAGCAGAGAGGTAACTGTCCAGTCAGCTATTTGCAGACAGTAAAAAGATTTTAAAAGGTTTAACCAGTCCCCAGTCAGTCCAATGGACAACTTGCAAACTTCTAAAACTTGGCTTCACACTGGACTGAAAGTTTCCCATCATTTGTGATTTGTGTTGATGAAAACTAGCCTTCGAGATTAACTCTAGCTAGGGGTGGATAACAGCAGTGACCTAAGTTGGTTGGGGTCAAGCTGAAAACTACTGAGGGAGTAAACACAGTCCTTATTTTCATTAATGAAAAATGAAGTGTCAGGGAAAGAAATGCACAAGTAATGAGGATCTTCGAATGGAGCTCAATAAGAGTAGCCTAAACTGTCACAAGAAAACAATACCCATCAGATTTCAGTACAGAAAATACCCACACATCTGATATATATGAGTAGGCAATTTGCAGGCATGCCAATTTCAGGAAATACAGCAGGATGGAGTACCTATTGGAGTACGGCAATCCATTCAACAGTGTAATATATATAGCTCCACCCAGTGGACTACTGTGGCATTGCAGCCATTGCTGTTTACAACAATAAAGAGGGAGTCACCTGACTGGCTTCTTGAAGTTATCAGCCATCTTAGAGCCTGCGTGTGTTTGTGAAGTTGTACCGAAAACATAACATTGGTGACGGAGAATGGGATAATCGGATAACAAAGCTGCAATTTTTGTTGGTGGACGATTCAGCCAAGTGACCAAGAGACTTTGAGAGCTTCTCGGTTTTGATTAACAGCTAAAAATCCAAGCTAAATTACAAGCACACTTGGCTGAACTGCCGGAGTTCAGATGGCTGTGCCTATGGGAATAATAGGGCACTTGGGGGAATTTCAACATGACTGTGAAAGTTTCAGAGCAAACGTGGAGTGGCTAGAAATGTTTTTCACCGCAAATAGTATCGAAGTCCCTGATGATGAAAACCATAACCGGGTGGTGTTGGAAAGAAAATGAGCTATTTTCTTAACTGAAGCAGGGCCCGAGGTGTATGAAACCCTCAAAAATGTGCTTGCGCCTGTCAAACCAAAGGACACATTACTTAAGCAGAACTGCACTACAGTCCCGAGCCTCTGGAAATTGCTGAAAGTTAGCGTTTCGGAATACGAGATCAGTTAACCGCTGAAAGCATCAGTGAGTACATTGTAGCATTTAAAAAGCTATCTATTCGCTGTCATTTCAGAAACATTCAGGACCGAGCATTGCATGACCTCTTTGTTTGTGGGATGAAAATTGATGCGATCAGAAAAAAGTTATTGACAACTCCTAACTTGACTTTTGATTTAGCTTGTCAGACAGCTAGGTCACTGGACATGGCCAACCAATATTCCCGAGAAATTCATACCATTACCAGTTGTCAGACAACTGAGGTGAATTGTCTGCAGGTTAAAAGTAAATGGCAGTGGGGCCCCAAGGTCTCAGCAACTGGCAATGGTAACAGAGCATTGAAATCATGCGGTCAGTGCCTGGGACAACACACTGCTCAAAGCTGTCCATATGTGAAGGCAGAGTGTTTCTTCTGCAGGAAAACTGGACATCTGGCGAAGGCATGCCGACTGAAGGGTAAACCAACTTTCAAAACCAAAAGTAGAAATCCCTAGAGACTACATAGCATGGAAGAAAAGCAACAGGACAAGGAGGTTTCAGAGCTACACATCATCAGGAGTACGGGGGTAACTAACAGCGATTCGAAAAGTATCATCATCCACGTAGATGTTGCAGGAACCAAGATACCCATGGAAATCGACACTGGTGCATCCATGAGTGTAGTACCGGAATCGCTATACTTCGACAAATTGCGTGATTTCCCATTGGAGAAATCCAAGATAGAGTTGTGAGGCTAATCGGGAGAACACATTCCTGTGGTAGGTCGTATCACCGTAGCGGTGAAATACATGGATCAATTTCAGAGCTTGCCTATCTTAGTAATGGCAGGAGACAAGCCTGCCGCACTAGGAAGAAATTGATCAGGATCATTGAAGCTGGATTGGAGAGAGATTTTTTGTGTTGAAATGAGATTTGCATCAAAGGATGACTGCATCAAGAAGTATCCAAAAGTATTCTGTGAAACAGGCAGTTCGATCCAAGGCTTCAAGGCAAGTGTCAGGGAATAGAAGGATGCTAGACCAGTTTACTGCAAGCCACGTCCCATACCATATGCGCTCAAGGAGAAAGTTGAGCAAGAACTCAAAAGACTAGAGACTGAGAACATTACCTCTAAGACAGATCTATCTAATTAGGCTACACCCATTGTTGTTGTACTTAAGTCTGATGGTAAGATAAGGTTGTGTGGTGATTATAAAATAACCATAAAGCATGTTTTAGAGGGTAATCTCCCCAATACATTGCCTAATGTAGGAGATTTGTTCACAACACTGACAGGTGGTCAGATCTGCTCAAAGTTCAATCTTACAAATGCCTACTTACAACTTGAACTAGATGAGGAGCCAAGCCATGCTTGACTATAAATACTACACCTATATCAATTTAGTAGGCTACCATTTGAAGTGTCTTCCACACCCGCCATATTTCAAGGGATGATGAACCAGATTTTGCAAGATACTGAAGGAGTAGTATGTTATTTAGATGACATACTAATTTCAGCACTAAATAGGTAAATTCATAATAACATATTGAATGAATGCATCCAACTGCTAGAGAAGCACAGAGTATGAGTGACCGCTCGCAAGTGTGAGTTTCAAAACTCAGTGAAGTACTTAGGGCAGAGAGTAGATAAAGATGGTTTACTTCCAACCAAGGGAAAGCTGGATGCAATCAGATATGCACCCACTCCCAAGAATGTCACTGAACTTCGATAATTTTTGGGTGTTTTGAACTATTATGGGAAGTTCCTACCAAATTTGGCTACTGTGTTACATCCACTGAATGAACTCTTCAAAAAACAGGTCCATTGGAAGTGGCCAGAAGAATGTGACATGGAGTGTAAAAGCCAATTGGTGAGAGCACCATGTTAGTTCACTAAGACGTATCTAAGGAGATCAAGCTAGCATGCGACGCCTTTCCGTATGGAGTTGGAGCAGTGATCTCTCATGTATTACATAGGAGAGACCAATTGCTTTTGCTTCACTCACTCTCAGTGCCAGAGGGCGTAATTATGCACAAAATCGAAAGGGAAGCTTTGGCATTAATTTTTGGGGTTAAGAAGTTCTACAAATATTTGTATGGTCATAAGTTTACCATCATTACAGACCATAAGCCCCTGACAGCAATCCTCCATCCAAAGACCCCAGTTCCAACATTAGCTGCTGCTGAATGCAGAGATGGGCTTTGATTTTGTCAGCATATACATATGATATTGAATACAGACGATCAGCTGATCATAGTAATGCTGATGCTATGTCTAGATTGCCTTCCCCATCAGAAGTTACATCCAATAGTGAAGAAGTGTTCTATTTTTCATACATTAATGAACTGCCAGTCACAACTGAAGAGATTGGTAGAGCAACCAAAGTTATGTCAAAGGTGCATGATTACATCACAAATGGCTGGCCAAACCAGGTAACAGACAATTATATTCATCCATTCTTCATTCGTAGGAATGAATTATCAGTCAATAAAGATACCATGTGAGGTGCAAGAGTGGTTATACCAAATAAATTCAGGTCCAAATCATTAGGAGATCTTCATGACCAGCACCTGGGCATGTGCTTGACCAAGAGTTTGGCACGCAGTTACTTATGGTGGCCAGGTCTAGATAAAAGATATAGAGTGTATCCTCAGTCACTGTATGACATGTCAATCGGTAAGCAATAAACCACCATCAGTACCATTACAGCCATGGAAATGGCCTCCCAGGGTGTGGCAAAGGCTACATATTGATTTTGCTGAGCTCGAAGGACAACAATTGTCCATTGTGATTGATAGCCATTCAAAGTGGGTCAAGGTGTTTCCTGTGCAGAAAACAACAAGTAAAACATTAGACATTTTGCAAAGATTATCTTCTTAATTTGGCCTCCCAGAAGAAATTGTTTGACAATGGACCAGAATTTTGTTCAGAAGAATTTGCACAGTTCACGAGCAAAAATGATGTGAATCATACCAAGGTTCCACCGTACCATCCTGCTTCAAATGGTGCAGCAGAGCACACAGTACAAATTGTAAAACGTGCCCTCATAAAATAAATGTTGGATCCAAATCCAAAGAAATGACAGTTGTCATTGGATCACAAATTGGCTAATTTTCTAATTACGCATCGTAATACTCCTCATACAACTACTGGTAGAACACCAGAAGAATTGTTTCTCAAACGACAGCCACGAACCAGGTTAAAACCAAACTTGGCACAGTCCGTAGAAGAGAAACAATTCAGACAGAAAGAGAATTATGATAGAGGTGGAGTAAAAGAGAGAAGTGTGAAATTAAATTAGGTGGTGAGAGTGAAGAACCATCAACATAAATGATTAAAGTAGTTATCAGGAAGAGTAGTGAAGATATGTGGCTTTAGCACATATTTGGTCAAGGTGTTTGATCATTGACAGGTTAGGTTTGTTCACATTGATTATATTTTACCTACAGATGTGGAAGGAGTTGAAATTTGGAATGATTCAATTATTTCTGACTCATCAAATAGTTTTGATACAAGTAAAGTACCAGTAGCATATCCTACAACAAATATACTAGAAACAAGTCCAAGAGAAAGTCAGAATTTAATTCTGAGTCCGAGTCAGGCAGACAAACAGTCTGAAGTTAGAGCGGGTTCAAATGTAAATCAAGAGCATCCTTTGGAGAAAAAATTTCCTCAGGATCAGCCTAGAATGCATCTACGTTCGACACCATGTTTGGGAAGTTCTGTTCGAGAGCAAAGGTATCCTCTTCAAAACAGAAAACAAGTGGTTAAACTTCATTTGTAAATATGAAAAATAAGTTCATGTCTTTTGTTATGTGTAACCATGCAAGTTATGTATGATGATTGTTTGTTATAATTACTTTATTAAAGAGGGAGAAGTATAATATATATAGCTCCACCCAGTGGACTACTTTGGCATTGCAGGCATTGCTGTTTACAACGAGAGAGAGAGAGTTACCTTACTGGCTTCCTGAAATTATCATCCATCTTAGAGCTTGTGGGTGTTTGTGAGGTCGTACCAAAAACATAACAAACCTTTAATAGCATTTTTGTATATTGGGCTGAGGAAAAATTACAAAAAAGGCACTTTTACAAGTTACAAGTGCACTTCTGATGCCTCTTTAAGGTGTAATACACTTTCATTTGTAATAGATTTTCAAAACTATACATTTTAAACAATGTAAGTGATATTTTCAAATCTCTGGGCTGTTTCTATACAAACCTGGCATTCTCTCCACTGCTAACTGTTATTTACAAAATTTGTTTTCCTATAAATCACATAGGTGGGACAAAGAGGTTGAAAGTCCAGTCTTTGCTAACTTTAGTGAAAGTCACATGGATAAAAAGTGGCAACCTCTTGCTCACATCTACTTCTTTACAACAATTAGCAAAGGCAGGAATTTCAGCTCCAAAGTAATTATGTATTTAGAAGAACTTAAATAGATAGCATGTATTTATTGAATCATAGAATGATACAGCAGAGGAAACCATTCGGCCCATCATACCTGTGCCAGCTCTTTGGTAGAACTATCCAACTAGTCCCACTCCAAGGCCCCTTTTGAAAGTTATTATTGAATCTGCTTCCACCACTCTTTCAAGCAGTGCATTCCAGATCACAACAACTTGCTGTGTAAAAAATGTTTCCTGATGTCGCCCTTAATTCTTTTGCTAATCACCTTAAATCTGTGACCTCTGCCACTGGAAACAGTTTCTCCTTATTTACTCTATAAAAACCTTTCATGATTTTCAACACCTCTATCAAATCTCCTCTTAATCTTCTCTGCTCTAAGGAGAATAATCCCAGCTTCTCCAGTCTCTCCACATAACTGAAGTCCCTCATCCCTGGGACCAGTCTAGTAAATCTCTTCTGCACCCTCTCTAAGGTCTTTACATCCTTCCTATCGTGTGGTGCCCAGAATTGACCACAATACTCCAGCTGAGGCCTAACCAGTGATTTATAAAGGTTTAGCATAATTGCCTTGCATTTGTATTATATTCCTCTATTAATAAAGCCAAGGATCCCATATGATTTTTTAAACAGCCTTCTCAACTTGTCCTGCAACCTACAAAGATGTGTGTAGATACACCCCCACATCCCTCTGTTCCTGGACCCCCTTTAAACTTGTCCCATTTAATTCGTATTACCTCTCCCCATTCTTCCTACCAAAATGTATCACTTCACACTTGTCTGTGTTAAATTTGAACTGTCATTTGTCTGCCCTTTTCCCCAGCTTGTCTATATCCTCTTAAAATATGGTACCCCAGCTATTTACAATATACATTAATGATTTAGAGGAAGGAATTGAATGTAATATCTCCAAGTTTGCAGATGGCATTAAACTGGGTGGCAGTGTGAGCTGTGAGGAGGATGCTAAGAGGTTGCAGGGTGACTTGGACAGGTTAGGTGAGTGGGCAAATGCATGGCAGATGCAGTATAATGTGGATAAATGTGAGCTTATCCACTTTGGTGGCAAAAACAAGGCGGCAGAATATTATCTGAATGGTGACAGATTAGGAAAAGGGGAGGTGCAATGAGACCTGGGTGTCATGGTACATCAGTCATTGAAAGTTGACATGCAGGTACAGCAGGCGGTGAAGAAGGCAAATGGCATGTTGGCCTTCATACCGAGAGGATTTGAGTATAGGAGCAGGGAGGTCTTGCTACAGTTGTACAGGGCCTTGGTGAGGCCACACCTTGAATATTGTGTGCAGTTTTGGTCTCCTAATCGGAGGAAGGACATTCTTGCTATTGAGGGAGTGCAGCGAAGGTTCACCAGACTGATTCCCGGGATGGCAGGACTGACATATGAAGAAAGACTGGATCGACTAGGCTTATATTCAATGGAATTTAGAAGAATGAGAGGGATCTCAGAGAAACATATAAAATTCTAACGGGACTGGAGAGGTTAGATGCAGGAAGAATGCTCCCGATGTTGGGGAAGTCCAGAACCAGGGGTCACAGTCTAAGGATAAGGGGTAAGCCATTTAGGACTGAGATGAGGAGAAACTTCTTCACTCAGAGAATTGTGAACCTGTGGAATTCTCTACTACAGAAAGTTGTTGAGGCCAGTTCGTTAGATATATTCAGAAGGGAGTTAGATGTGGCCCTTACAGTTAAAGGGATCAAGGGGCATGGAGAGAAAGCAGAAATGGGGTACTAAAGTTGCATGATCATATTGAATGGTGGTGCGGGCTTGAAGGGCCGAATGGACTACTCCTGCACCTATTTTCTATGTTTCTATTTTCCTATTTGTTTACTACATTCCTGAGTTTTGTATCATCTGCAAATTTTGAAATTTTATCCTGTATACCCAAGTCTAGGTCATTAATATACATCAAAAAGACCAGTGGTCTTAATACCAATCCCTGGGGAACACCACCGTATACCTCCCACCAGTCTGAAATACAGCTGTTCACCAACACTCTCTGCTTCTGTCCTTTAGTCAATTTTGTAACCATGCAGCCATTGTTCTTTTAATCACATAGGCCTCAATTTTATTAACAAGTCTATCATGTGGTACTTTGTTACATGCCTTTTGAAAGTCCATATTCACGACATCAACCGCCCTACCCTCATTAACCCTCTCCTTTACTTCAAAGAACTCACTCAAGTTAGTCAAACATGATTTGCCTTTAACAAATCTATGATGACTTTCATTCATTAGTCCATATATTTCCAAATGCCAATTAATTTTGTCCAGGACTATTGTCTCTAAAAGTTTCTCTACCACCGATGTTAAGCTGACTGGCCTGTAGCTGCTGGATTTATCCCTCTCCCATTTTTTAAACAAGGGTGTAACATTTGCAATCCTCTAGTCCTCTGGCACCAACCCCATATCTAAGGAGGATTGGAAGGTTGTGGCCAGAGCCTCCGCAGTTTCAATCCTTACTTCCTTCAGTAACCTAGGGTGTACCCCATCTGGATCGGGTAATGCAAAGTACTCATTTAGCACCTCAGCCATGTCCTCTGCATCCATAATATCTCCTGTTTGGTCCCAAATTGGCCCCACATTCCTTTGACTACCATTTTATTATTTATATGTTTGTAAAAGACTTTAATGTTAACTGCTAATCTATTCACATACTCTCTCTTTGCCCCTCTTATTCCCTTTTTTGTATCTCCTCTGTATTTTTAATATTCAGCTTGGTTCGCTACTGTATTCTGTACTTTATATTTGTCCTAAGCCTCCTTTTTCTGTCTCATTTTAATCTCTATATCTTTTGTCATCCGAGGAGCTCTAGCTTCAGGTGCCTTTCCTTTTCCCCTCACGGGAATGTGTCTACTCCATGCCCAAACCATCACCCCTCCCATTCTTTAATTACTATTTTGCCTTTCATAACTATTCTAAACCTGATGCTATCATGATCACTGCTCCCCAAATGCTCCTCCACTGAAACATGCTCCATTTGCCCCACTTTGTATCCGTTATCTCATTAGTACATATTTTGATTTCCTGATTTTTCAGGCACCAATCTGAACTTTTTTCACCTTGTATCTTGAGATGTTAGATATCAACATGGCTAAATTAAACAATTAAAATCGTGTCCAAAGTGTCACTATCTTTTGGTTGGGAAGTCAGTCAGTGACATGCTAAGGAGGCCCTAATGGTAGGGGATTCGATAGTTAGGGGAGCAGACAGGTGTTCCTGCAGCCGCAGACATGACTCCAGGATGGTATGTTACCTCCATGGTGCCAAGATCAAGGATGTCACTGAGTGGCTGCAGGGCATTCTCGGGGAGAGGGTGAACAGCCAGAGGTCATGGTCCATATCGGTACCAATGACATAGGTAGAAAGAGGGATGAGTTCCTGCAGGCAGATTTTAGGGAGCTAGAAGAAAGATTAAAAAGCAGGACCTCAAAAGGTAGTAATCTCAGGATTACTCCTGGTGCCACGTGTTAGTGAGTACAGAATAGGAGGATAGAGCAAATGAATGCGTGGCTGGAGAGATGGTACAGGAGGGAGGGCTTTAGACTCCTGAGGCATTTGGACCGTTTCTGGAGAGGTGGGACCTGTACAAGCGGGACCAATATCCTCATGGTGGGTTTTGTTAGTGCTGATGGGGAGGGTTTAAACTAGCTTGGCAGGGGGATGGTAACCTAAGAATAGATTCAGAAGGGAGAGAAGCAAAGCTGGAATTGGAAAGCAGAAAAGTAGAAAGTGAATTTGGAAAACAAAGGCTAGAAAATAGACGAGAGTTTTGCAGTGCTAAATGGTATATACTTCAATGCAACGAGTATAGGGAATAAGGCAGATGAGCTGATAGCATAGATGTAGACACTTGGAAGTATGATATTATAGCTATTACAGAGACATGGCTGAAAGAAGGGCAGGATAGGATAAAGAAAAAAAGGGAAGCTTATGACAGATACTGCAGAGAATCTAGAGGAGTATAGAAAGTGCAGGGGTGCAATTAAAAAGGACATTAGAAAAACAAAGCGAAGGCAGGAAAAAAATTGGTAAGTAAAATCAAGGAGAGCCCAAAGATGTTTTATAAATACATTAAGAGCAAGAAGATAACCAAAGAATAGGGCCTATTAGAGACCATAACCTGTGTGTGGAGGCAGAAGATGTGGATATCGTTCTGAATGAATACTTTGCATCTGTTTTCACAAAAGAGAGGAGCAATGCAGACGTTGCAATTGCAATTAGCGAAGAATGTGAAATATTAAGATGAAATAAAGAGAGAGAGAGGGGAAGTAGGCAGGGGTTTAGCAGCTTTGAAAGTGGGTAAATCCCCATGCCCGGGTGAAATGTATCCCAGGCTGTTGAGAAGCAAAAGAGGAAATAGCAGCGATTCTGACTATCATTTTTCCATCATCTCTGATTATAGGTGTGGTGCCAGAGGACGGAGGACTGCTAATGTTGGACCTTTGTTTAAAAAGGGCGAAAGGGATAGACCAAGTAATTATAGGCCAGTCAGCCTAACCTCGGTGGTGGGAAAATTATGGGAAAAAATTCTGAGGGACAGGATAAATCTTCCGTTAGAAAGATACGGATTAATCAAGGAGAGTCAGCATGGATTAGTTAAGGGAATGTCATGCCTGACTAACTTGATTGAATTTTTTGAGGAGGTAACAAGGAGGGTCGATGTGGGTAATGCACTTGATGGTAGTGTATATGGACTTTAGCAAGGCACTTAATAAGGTCCCACATGGCATTCGGGTCACGAAAGTAAAAGCCCATGGGATCCAGGGCAAAGCGACAAGTTGGATCCAAAATTGGCTCAGAGGCAGGAAGCAAAGAGTAACGGTTCATGGTGTTTTTGTGACTGGAAGGCTGATTCCAGTGGGGTTTCGCAGGGCTCAATAGAAGGTCCCTTGTTTTTTGTGGTTTATTTCAATGATTCAGACTTGAATGTAGGGGGTATGATTAGGAAGTTTGCAGATGATACTAAAATTGGCTGTGTGGTTGATAAAGAAGAAGAAAGCAGTAGACTGCAGGAAGATGTCAATGAACTGGTCAGGTGGGCAGAACAGTGGCAAATGGAATTCAATCTGGAGAAGTGTGAAGTAATGCATTTGGGGAGGGCTAACAAGGCAAGGGAATACACATTAAATGGTAAGAAACTGAGAAGTGTAGAGGAACAAAAAGAGACCTTGGAGTGCATGTCCACAGATCCCTGAAGGTAGCAGGCCAGGTAGATAAGGAGATTAAGGCGGCATATGGAATTCTTGCCTTAAACAGTCGTAGGGAGATTGGGGACGGCATCAAACAGGAAATAACCATAACCCCAAGGTGGTTCTCCCTGGATCAGGAAGGTATATGCTTGCTTTTTTGGAAATAGGAGGTGGGTGGGGTGGCTTGACCCATCCACCTCCACGGAGGTGTGTGGGGGGCCTGACCCATCCACCTCCATGGCATGAACCTGGTATTGCAGTACTTCCAGGAACGGTGCAGTGGCTCTAGGCCTTTTGGCTAAGAGCATTGGCGCAGAGTGATCCTTGACGTGTGCAAGGTGACCTCTGGCGTTTGTGATTTGACAAAGAATTGGAACGATTGGCTACGAATTTCAAAAAAAAAAACAGGAAATTAGGGATGCGTGCAATAAGGGTACAGCAGTTATCATGGGTAACTTTAATCTACATATTGATTGGGTTAACCAAACTGGTAGCAATACTGTGGAGGAGTTGTTCCTGGAGTGTATAAGGGATTGTTTTCTAGACCAATATGTCGAGGAACCAACTAGAGAGCAGGCCATCTTAGACTGGGTCTTGTGTAACAAGAGAGGATTAATTAGCAATCTGGTCATAGAAACATAGAAACATAGAAAATAGGTGCAGGAGTAGGCCATTTGGCCCTTCGAGCCTGCACCGCCATTTAATGAGTTCATGGCTGAACATGCAACTTCAGTACCCCATTCCTGCTTTCTCGCCATACCCCTTGATCCCCCTAGTAGTAAGGACTATATCCAACTCCTTTTTGAATATATTTAGTGAATTGGCCTCAGCAACTTTCTGTGGTAGAGAATTCCACAGGTTCACCACTCTCTGGGTGAAGAAGTTTCTCCTCATCTCGGTCATAAATGGCTTAACCCTTATCCTTAGACTGTGACCCCTGGTTCTGGACTTCCCCAACATTGGGAACATTCTTCCTGCATCTAACCTGTCTAAACCCGTCAGAATTTTAAACGTTTGAGATCCCCTCTCATTCTTCTGAACTCCAGTGAATACAAGCCCAGTTGATCCAGTCTTTCTTGATATGTCAATCCCGCCATCCCGGGAATCAGTCTGGTGAACCTTCGCTACTCTTCCTCAATAGCAAGAATGTCCTTCCTCAAGTTAGGAGACCAAAAGTGTACACAATACTCCAGGTGTGGCCTCACCAAGGCCCTGTACAACTGTAGTAATACCTCCCTGCCCCTGTACTCAAATCCCCTCGCTATGAAGGCCAACATGCCATTTGCTTTCTTAACCGCCTGCAGTACCTGCATGCCAACCTTCAATGACTGATGTACCATGACACCCAGGTCTCATTGCGCCTCCCCTTTTCCTAATCTGTCACCATTCAGATAATAGTCTCTCTGTTTTTACCACCAAAGTGGATAATCTCCCATTTATCCACATTATACTTCATCTGCCATGCATTTGCCCACTCACCTAACCTATCCAAGTCATGCGAGGCCCCTTTGGGAAGATTGACCATAATATGGTAGGATTCTTCATTAAGATTGTGAGTGACGCTGTTAATTCAGGGACTAGGGTCCTGAACCTAAAGAAAGGAAACTTCAACGGTATGATACGTGAATTGGCTAAGATAGACTGGCGAATGATACTTAAACGGTTGATGGTGGATAGGCAATGGCAGACATTTAAAGAACACATTGATGAACGACAACAATTATACATCCCTGTGTGGCGTAAAAAAAAAGGGAAGGTGGCTCAACCGTGGCTAAAAAGGGAAATTAGTGAAAGTGTTAAATCCAAGGAAGAGGCATATAAATTGGCCAGAAAAAGCAGCAAACCTGCGGACTGGGAGAAATTTAGAATTCAGCAGAGGAGGACTAAGGGTTTAATTAGGAGGGGAGAAATAGAATATGCGAGTAAGCTTGCAGGGAACATAAAAACTGACTGCAAAAGCTTCTATAGATATGTGAAGAGAAAAAGATTAATGAAGACTAATGTAGGTCCCTTGTAGTCAGAATCAGGTGAATTCATAATGGGGAACAAGGAAATGGCAGACCAATTAAACAAATACTTTGGTTCTGTCTTCATTAAGGAAGACACAAATAAGCTCCCGAAAATACTAGGGGACCGGGTGTCTAGCGAGAAGTGGGAACTGAGGGAAATCCTTATTTGTCAAGAAATGGTGTTAGGGAAATTGAAGGGACTGAAGGTTGATAAATCCCCAAGGCCTGATAGTCTGCATCCCAAAATACTTAAGGAAGTGGCCCTAGAAATAGTAAATGCATTGGTGGTCATTTTCCAACATTCCATGGACTCTGGATCAGTTCCTATGGATTGGAAGGTAGCTAATGTAACCACACTTTTTAAAAAAGGAGGGAGAGAGAAAACAGTGCATTATAGGCTAGATAGCCTGGCATCGGTGGTGGGGAACATGCAGGAGTCAATTATTAAAAATGAAATAGCAGCACATTTGGAAAGCAGTGACAGGATCGGTCCAAGTCAGCATAGATTTATGAAAGGGAAATCATGCTTGACAAATCTTCAAGAGTTTTTTGAGGATGTAACTAGTAGAGTGGATAAGGGAGAACCAGCAGATGTGGTGTATTTGGACTTTCAAAAGGCTTTTGACAAGGATCCACACAAGAGATTAGTGTGCAAAATTAAGGCACATGGTATTGGGGGTAATGAATTGACATGGATAGAGAAATGGTTGGCAGACAGGAAGCAAAGAGTGGGAATTAACAGGTCCTTTTCAGAATGGCAGGCAGTAGCTAATCGGATGCCGCAGGATTCAGTATTGGGATCCCAGCTATTTACAGGATAATTAATGATTTAGATGAAGGAATTGAATGTAATATCTCCAAGTTTGTAGATGACACTAAGCTGGGTGGCAGTGCGAGCTGCGAGGAGGATGCTAAGAGGCTGCAGGGGGACTTGGACAGGTTAGGTGAATGGGCAAATGCATGGCAGATGCAGTATAATGTGGATAAATGTGAGGTTATCCACTTTGGTGCAAAAACAAGGTGGCAGATTATCTGAAGGGTGACAGATTATTAAAAGGGGAGGGGTAACAAGACCTGAGTGTCATGGTACATCAGTCATTGAAGGTAGGCATACAGGTACAGCAGGAAGTAAAGAAAGCAAATGGCATGTTGGCCTTAATAGCGAGGAGATTTGAGTATAGGAGCAGGGAGGTCTTACTGCAGTTGTATACGGCCTTGTTGAGACCACACCTTGAGTATCGTGTGCAGTTTTGGTCTCCAAATCTCTGAGGAAGGATGTGCTTGCTATTGAGGGAGTGCAGCGACAGTTCACCAGACTGATTCCCGGGATGGCAGGACTGACATATGAGGAAAGACTGGATCGGCTAGGCTTATACTCATTGGAATTTAGAAGAATGAGAGGGGATCTCATAGAAACGTATAAAATTCTGACAGGACTGGACAGGTTAGATGCAGGAAGAATGTTCCCGATGTTGGGGAAGTCCAGAACCAGGGGACACAGTCCAAGGATAACGGGTAAGCCATATAAGACCGAGATGAGGAGAAACTTTTTCACCGAGAGTTGTGAACCTATGGAATTCTCTGCCACAGAAAGACGTTGAGTCCAGTTCTTTGGACATATTCAAAAGGGAGTTGGAGTTAGACCTTACGACTAAAGGGATCACGGGGTATGGAGAAGGCTGGGGTGGGATACTGAGTTGAATGATCAGCCATGATCACATTGAATGGCGGTGCAGGCTCAAAGGCCTGAATGGCCTGCTCCTGCACCTATTTTCTATGCGCTAGACTTTCCACTTGGTGGCTAAGGCTGAAAATAATGGGCATTGTTCCAGCGAAGCGGGACGTATCGCCCGTGCTGATTGCCGGCTCAAGGCCCATTGTTTTTTTTTGTGATTTTCCACTTGACCTTACCCCAGCGATGTCAAATGGGCGATGTGATTTCTCGGCGCGCTCACAATCGCACAAAGAAAACGGAAGTGAATGAAAAAGAAAGCTCCCCTAGCAAAGCATTACCATGCATGTGCAGGTTGATGCTCTTTTCCGCGTTTTGAGGGGTCAGGGGTCTTCACACATGCTCAGAAGCTCTGTGTGGGTCTGGGAGAGAGAGAGAGAGAGAGAGAGAGAGAGAGAGAGAGAGAGAGAGAGAGAGAGAGAGAGAAAGCAGGGATTTGACATAGCACTTACCAGAGAAAAATACTACCCTTAATTCAATTCAATTTAAACAATGGAGGGATTAGTAGAAAGGCAAAGGGTCAAGCTCTTCAGCGAGGAGGTCAATGAGGTCCTTATTGACATTGTTAGCGCGAGGTGGGAGGATCTGACACGGTGGATATGGGAAACCTCCACCCCGTGCATATCGGAGGATTTGGGCAGAGATTTCTGACGGTGGTCACATCGGCATCTAATGAAGCGCAGACACCGGACCAGTGCCGCAAAAGATGGAACAGCCTACTGGCGGCTGCAAGAGTAAGTTGAAATTTATATTTGAAATCATCCATATTTATTATTTAATGATGTATGGAAATTCTAACTAAATTCTGAAATGTTATCTTGTAATCTTTAAACATAACTAAATAACTAAATTGGATTAAATTACTACATTTATGCACCGCAATATAAATTTGAATGTTACAGTATTAAATATCTTATTCCTATGCAATGTAGTGCAAATTTGTAATTGAACTTATAAATCCGTCAGTATTAGATGTTTATTGCCAAATCTATTTGCTTATGCCGTGCAATGTTACCTTATCTATTACAGAAGAAGATATCCATCAACCAACGCGAGCAACGCAGGACGGGCGGGGGCTGTGCCATGCTGCAGTCACTCAATGCCTACGAGGAGCTTGCAGTGGCCTTGGTGGGGCCAGAAAGCCGTTCAGTCACAACCCGTGGTGTGGCCGAACCCACCCTAGAGTCACGTGAGTAATGAGAACTGTGCATTGTGCAATGTGTGAATCAATAGTAAATATTTGTTATGCGGGTAGTCATATGCAATGATACTTTAAGTTGATATATAATTGAGTTATACTATTGAGATGTACTATTGATCTTCAAATTAGGTCATGTTAGGCCTGGTGAGCGGTTGTGCATATGGTAATGGTAATATTTTGAGTTCTTGAAAAATTGAGATGAATTGATTTGAATTGTTAAACGTTGTTTATAACTTCCATTTGTCTTTCAAAGGTAAACAAGTATCAGTGGAGTGTCCATTGACTCTTCAGGAACCTCCCAGGAAGAAGAGCCAGAGGAGGAGCCAGTGCAGACTCCTGCTGCTGCTGTGCGAGAGCAGGAGGAGGAGGAGGAAATGTTTTTTGTGGGGGGTGGCGGGGGGGGGAAAACAACCTGCAGCCATCTCTTTTGAGATAGATGAGGCACCGGGACCAAGCGGTGTGCAGGTGGTGACGCCAAGGCACGTGACATTGCAGACCCCAACCCCACGGCGGTCCAGTCAGCGTGAGATGCACTCGCCTGCCACGGAGGACCAGACGGAGAGCTTACTATCCCTGTGCAGGGAGACGGTCGCGATCGGTTGCGACCTTATCCAGGGGTTCGCGGGTTTCTCAGCCAATTGGAGCCAGTTCTCCACAACCTGGAGCAAGTTCTGCTCGCGCTTCTCCAGCTGGTCTTCTGAGCAGTCACAGACTGCTCGGGAGACGTTGGAGGCAATCAGGGAGCAGACAGCCGCAACAAATGCCCTACGACATGCGTTGCTGGCTGGACACGGCGCTGCACCTAAAGGTGTCGTGTCCACTCGCAGCTAGACCCCAAGCACACAAGTGAGTACGGAGGACTCAGTTCCTCCTGACTCGGAAGTAGAGCCTGAGGCTTCTGCTTCCGCTCCGTTACCTTCACCACGGAGGGAAGTCTTGCCGTCCCACTCTGCACGATGTCTTGGTGTCGGTCTGTGTAGACCAAAACGGGCGGGTGGGGTGTGAACACGAGGTGGGACAGGATCTGGAGGGAAACGTGGCCGCAGGTAGGGAATGGGAAGTGCTTTTCAATAGTTCCGTTGTTACAGAAATGTTCACTTGTTATTATCACTTTATTATTCTCTTGTTATTTTTACTAAATTGGGCACTTGTTATCATTACTGAAATGGTCACTTGTTATTATTGCTTAAGTGGTCAATTGTTATCATTGAAATGGTCACGTATTATCATCAGTTAAATGATCGCTTGTTATCATTACTTAAATGGCCACTTGTTATTAATACTTAAATGTTCAATTTCTTCTAACATTTTGGGGATTTGAGGGAAGGGTGGGTTGGTGTGGGGGGGGAGGGTTGGAAGGATGGTGTTGTTCATTAGTTCATTTAAAAAAAAAAAATTTTGTTTCTTAATAAAAAAAAGTTTTTCTACAACTTTTGTATCTTCTCTCTTAGTTACATTAGTTTTACAATGTACAGTTTTTGATGCATATTTGTTTGTTTATTTTGTTTCCCCACAGAAATGAAACTTTTGATTAACCGTAACTGTAACTGAACATTTGAATATCAACAATAATAGTTTATGCAAAGTGTTCATTAATGAGCTGCTGACTCAAAAGCTTAGCGGCCGTGTAACTGCCACTGGCTACTGGTCTTCGGGAGGGGTGTGATGGTGCCGGTGCGAGATCGCCAGGCTGATTAAGGCCCCCCATGTCCTCGCCCGCATCCTCTCCCGCCTGTTCCTCCTCTTCATCCTCGTCAGCTGCCTCTTGTGTCTCATCTCCTTCTGGAGGTGGACCTGCAGCATGATCTGGCATTATAGTTAGGTTATGCAGCATGCAATACACCACAATAAACTCAGCAACCTGTTCAGGATGGTACTGGAAGCTGCCTCCGGAATGATCCAGGCATCTGAAGCGCTGCTTTAGGACTCCAATTGTCTGTTCAACGATGTTGCGAGTCGCTATGTGACTTTCATTATACCGTTTCTGTGCTTCAGTGACAGGATTACGCAGAGGGGTCATGAGCCAGCTGGCAAGGCCATATCTTTTATCCCCCAGCATCCAACCATAACCTTCTGGCTGATTGACAAACAGGTCAGGGATAGCACTTTCACGTAGGATGTGCACATCATGGATGCTGCCAGGAAATGTAGCATTTACTGTCAAAATTGTTTGATTGTGGTCGACAACAAGCTGCACATTTAGTGAGTGGAACCCCTTTCTGTTACGAAACACCTCTGTGTTCTTTAAGGGTGCTTTCAGGGCAATGTGCGTGCAGTCTATTGCTCCCTGCACCTTGGGGAAGTCTGCTATTCTCAAAAGACCCAAAGCCCTCTCGGTTTGTGCCTCCCTGGTCATTGGGAAGCTTATGAAGTCCATCCTGCGAGTGTAAAGGGCTTCAGTCACCTGTCGAATGCAGCAGTGTGTAGCGTGCTGAGAGATATGGCAGACATCGCCAGCTGAAGCCTGAAAAGATCCCGATGCGTAGAAGGCTAGGGCAGCAGTAACCTTCACCTCAACGGACAGTGCGGTCTGATGGTGCTGGAAGGCTGCAGATCATCCTTGACGAGTTGACATATCTCATCGATGACCTCCTTCTGGAATCGCAGCCTCCTAAGACAAGCATTTTCAGACAAGTTCAGGTAAAATTGCTTTTCCATGTACCTTCGTTGGCTGTATGATCTCCTCCTCTGTCTTCGTCTCCATCTACGCATTACTATGCCACCTCTTCGATTGATCCTTTCAGTAACCAGTGTGTGAGCAGTTATAATTAAAGGCAGGGAAAGCATGGGCCCCATCACTATCAATAATTACTTTCACTAATTTTAATAATCTCTCTATTCTATACTCTCTAATCACTGTACTCTGCACTCTCTGTATATCAGTCCATTTGATAGGCCTCAACAATATCAGTAAATAACTTCACTATGTAAAAGCTATTTACAAAATAATTTCAAGATATGAAAACTATTTAGCATAAATAAGTTGATAATATCTATTTATATTCCCTGTCCCAAATATCGGAATCCAAGTTTCTTCAATTTTACTCTCTAAATGACTCACAACTAATTCTCCACCCTTCCTCCAAAGTTCAAAATGGCATCCATAGTGCCCATTTCCTTCTCTTAGGCCCTGAAAAAGCAACTATTTTTCAGCACTCTTTTGGGCCTTGCATCGGCCCAGCGAAGTGCATGCTCGGTGCCAAAACTTGGGATGGGGCTTGTGTGGGCGATCATCTCGGCGATCAAAGTGGAAACTTAGGCACCTGTTTCTCCGGTGATATTTTGGGCCTAGTTTCCACTTTTTGCTCAAAATGGGCGATAGAGGTCCGTTTTGGGCGATAGATGGGCGATGTGAAGTGGAAAGTCTAGCCCTATGTTTCTATTAGCCGAGGCATAGAATACAAGAGCAGGGGGGGGTTATGCTTCAACTGTATCAAAAAATTGTTAGGCCACAGCTAGAGTACTGCGTGCAGTTCTGGTCACCACATTACAGGAAAGATGTGATTACAGTAGAGAGGGTACAGAGGAGATTTATGAGGATGTTGCCTGGACTGGAGAATTTTAGCTATGAGGAAAGATTGGATAGGCTGGGTTTGTTTTCTTTGGAATAGAGGAGGCTGAGGGGAGACCTTATTGAGTGCATAAAATAGGAGGGGCCTTGATAAAGTGGATAGGAAGGACCCATTTCCCTTAGCAGAGGGGTCAACAACCAGGGGGCATAGATTTAAAGTAGTTGGTAGGAGGTTTAGAGAGGATTTGAGGGGAAACTTTTTCACCCAGAAGGTGGTGGGGGTCTGGAACTCACTACCAGAAAGGATGGTAGAGGCAGAAACCCTCACCACATTTAAAAAGTACTTGGATGTGCACTTGAAGTGTCATAACCTACAAGGATACAGACCAAGCACTCAAAAGTAGGATTAGGTCTTTACCGGCCGATGCAGACAGAATGGGCCGAAATAGCTTCCTTCCATGCTGTAAATTTCTATGATTCTATGAAAACTTAGTGCAGAGATGTGATTGAAATTTGGGGATTCCGAATCTGTATAGTTCAGTATCGCTCGGAGTATTGCATTTACCCACGGATTCCTCAGAAGAGTAACACAAAGCATTTGTGAATTGAGTTGTGGTTTAGTGGTAGCTCTGACCTTCTGAATCAGGTAGTTATGGGTTTGAATCCCATTGCAGAGACTTGACCACATAATCTAGGCTGGAAGTCTTGTGCAGTACTGAGGGAGTGCTGCACTGTCGGATGTGCCATCTTTAAGATGATACATTAAACCAAGATCCCATCTGCCCTCTCAGGTCGACGTAAATGATCCCATGGCATTATTTTGAAGTAGAGCAATATCTATCCCTCGACCAACATCACTAAACCAGATTATCTGGTCGCAGTCTTATTGATGTTTGTAGGACCTTGCTGTGCACAAATTAGCTGCCTCGTTTCCTGGATTCCAAAAGTAACTATACTTCAAAAGTATTTAATTGGCTATAAAACATTTTGGAGTGTTCTGAGCTCATGAAAAGTGTATATAAATGCAAGTTCTCTCGTTCTTTGAATTGTGAATGCAGCCCATTTTGGGAAGGAAATTGTGTGCCCATGTCCAGAAGTGACTATGTGTATTCAGTAACTGCATTTATTATGTGTCTTGGACCTGGCCTGGAGTCGGGGAAGGTTGAACAGGTTTCCACTGATTCTGTAGTTTAGTTCCACTCCAGCGGGGAGCTTGTTGACTGTGAGGTGGAGCATGATGACGAGGAAGATTGAGAAGAGGGTTGGGATGATGCAGACGTGTTTGACGTGGATTGGGTCTGTGATGGATCCGTTGGTAAGGATCACGGCCTGCATGTCGTCGTGGAGGAGGCGGAGGATGGTGACGAACTTTTGGGGACATCCGAAATGAAGGAGGACGCTCCATAGACCCTTGTGGTCGAGTGTCAAAAACCTTTGTAAGGTCGAAGAAGGCCACGAATAGGGGCTGGCGCTGCTCCCTGCATTTTTCCTTCAGCTGTCGCACTGCAAAAATCATGTCTGTAGTGCCCCGTAGGAGATGAAATCCGCACTGTGACTCCGGGAGGAGCTCCTCGGCCACAGGGAGAAGACGGTTGAGGAAGATTCTAGCGACGACTTTCCCAGTGTCGAATAGTAGGGAGATTCCTCTGTAGTTGCCGCAGTCGGACGTCCCCTTTTTTAAAAGATGGTCACAATCACTGCATCTCAGATCTCCTGGCATGCTCTCCTCCCTCCAGATGAGAGCGATGAGGTCATGTATTCGCGCCAACAGTGCCTCTCCGCCATACTTCAGTGCCTCAGCAGGGATTCCATCCGCACCCGTAGCTTTGTTGTTTTTAAGCTGTCTTATGGCTTTTTCTACCTCATGCAGTGTTGGGGTCTTACTGAGTTTGTGGCGGGTCGCATGCTGCGGGATGGAGTTGAGAACACTCAAGTCAAAGGCAGAGTTTCGATTGAGAAGATCTTCATAGTGCTCCTTCCAGCGGGCCCTGACTGCCTCCGTGTCCTTGATGAGTGTTTCCCTGTTCTTGGCCAGCAGTGGGCCAACCTCTGTGGACCACCCCAACCTCTGTCGTCGAGCTACAGTACACGGACGACACCTGCGTCTGTAAACATACAGAGGCTGAACTCCAGGACATAGTCGACGTATTTACTGAGGCGTACGAAAGCATGGGCCTTATGCTAAACATCTGTAAGACAAAGGTCCTCCACCAGCCTATCCTCGCATAGCACTGCCCCTCAGTCATCAAGATCCACGGCGTGGCCCTGGACAACGTGGACCACTTCCCATATCTCGGGAGCCTCCTATCAACAAGAGCAGGCATTGACGACGAGATCCAACACCACCTGCAGTGCTCCAGTGCAGTCTTCAGCTGTCTGAGGAAGAGTGTTTGAAGATCAGGCACTCAAAACTGCCACCAAGCTCATGGTCTACAGGGCTGTAGTAATACCCACCCTCCTGTATGGCTCAGAGACATGGACCATGTACAGTAGACACCTCAAGTCACTGGAGAAATATCACCAACGATGTCTTCGCAAGATCCTAAAAATCCCCTGGGAGGACAGACGCATCAAGATTAGCGTCCTCGACCAGGCCAACATCCCCAGCATTGAAGCACTGTCCACACTTGATCAGCTCTGCTGGGCAGGCCACATAGTTCGCATGCCAGACACGAGACTTCCAAAGCAAGTGCTCTACTCAGAACTCCTTCTCGGCAAATGAGCTAAAGGTGGGCAGCAGAAACGTTACAAGGACACCCTCAAAGCCTCCCTGATAAAGTGTGATATCCCCACTGACACCTGGGAGTCCCTGGCCAAAGACCGCTCTAAGTGGAGGAAGTGCATCCGAGAGGGCGCTGAACACCTTGAGTCTCATCGCTGAGAGCATGCAGAAATCAAGTGCAGGCAGCGGAAAGAACGTGCGGCAAACTAGTCCCACCCACCTCTTCCCCCAAAAGACTATCTGTCCCACCTATGACAGAGTCTGTGGCTCTCGTATTGGACTGTTCAGCCACCTTAGCACTCATACTGCGAGGAAGAGTGGAAGCAAGTCTTCCTCGATTCCGAGGGACTGCCTATGATGATGATTACTATGTGTATCAGAGTATACTTGTAGTTTAGTTAAATGGGTCATATTCCTGCATAAAAACATTTAATGTCAGTGTGTGTAGAATGAATTAAAGAATGGATCACTGTTAGCAATAAAAATGTCCAATATTTGCAATTGGCAAAGCCTTTCATAATTAACCTTTAAAATGTTCTCATCTTGTCTTCCTGGGTGTTTTACATGGCTAATATAAAATCAAATAACCTTTTATAATCCTGAAGGATTTTTTTTACAATGCGTAGATTATAGTCACCTGCTGCTCAATTATAGTGCATTATTAATTCCTCCTGTACTAATGGAATTGATTGCACTATAGCACTAAAAACTAGTGCTCCAGCCACACAGTGGAAGATAAGGTAGGTTTGATCCATACTCTGGTCAGTTCCTGGTCTGAACCACACAGAGAGCAGCATTGCTGTGGTCCATCCTTTACATTTCCTGGTGATCAGTTTCTAATTAGAGCTCTATTATTCACAGAGTGAAGAAGAAAGTGCTGCATATTGATACATCAGTACTAGCTTGTACGAAGTGTCACCGGCACAGGTACAGGTAAAACACAATACAGTCATCCTGGTCTCACATTTAAAATGAAGCGATATACAGGCAACTCTCGATTATCCGGGTCCCTCGGGGATTGGGCTATGCCGGGTAAATGATTTCTCCGTTAGAACGAGTTGACATTATAAAGTTAAAACTTCAATGAATAAATACTGTACAGTCAGTTAAGTATGGACATTACCAGCATGCATGCGGGTGGCCTCGAGGAGATTGTCTAGCTCCGGGGTTCCGGATCACGCTGCCTTCCCGGGCCAAAAGGACTCCGACGTCAGCGAGAGACAGCGGCTGCAGCAGCGCGCGCACACACGGAATTTTAAATGCCGTTACAATGGTTTCCCGTTGCATCTGTGTGCAGATAATCGAGAGTTGCTTGTATATACAGCTGAGCATTAGAGAGCGAGTGCAATGTATTTGTGGGGGCAAGACTTTGGCAGGTGTATTCATTAACTGCATTTATTATTATGCTTTGTACAAGCATTCGCTGGCAGTGGGTTAGGTCTCCTTTCTGATGTGCAATTGCTACTAAACAATACATTTTAGAAATTGATTATAGTATTTTGTAAATGAGAGTCTAATTAAAACTCCTCTATGAAGGAGATCATCACTTTTCAGTAATTTCTGCATTATTTGCGGATCATAGACCTTACCCTAGTATTTTGCCTTCTTTCCTCCCGATTGGCTGGAGTAAAAGATCCATTAATGAGCCTGGTAGCCTACCACTAGCTGATAGTTTACCAGCAGGCAGAAACATTCAGCTGCCATCTACTCCAGTCAGACCATCTTCAAACTACGAGGATATAGTGATATTTTGCACAATTATAGCCAGGTGGACAGAATATTATTCTACTTGAAATAACAAAGAGAATAACGGACACCAAGGAATGATTACAAGGAAATTATCACCTTACCATGGAGCTGACTCTCACAATTAATCCCAAGGAAAAATAAGATCTGGGCCTCAATATTAATCCCCCACAACAGGTTGGGGGGAGTGTTAAAATCAGGGAACGTGTCCCCAACCCACCACGTACAGGCCTGCCACCATTTTTACGGTGGTGGCCTGCGGTCTTGGAGACAGGACACTTCATTATCATATTTAAATCTGGCTCTCAGTGCAGTTTGGAGCCTCATTTAAATTTAACAGCTGCCAACCGGGTTTCCCAGGACTCAAGAAACCTGGCAGAAAAATGGAGATGGGAGCTGTCGGTGCCAGAAGGCAAGTACTTTTTAGAGCACTCCTTGTGGGTGTGGAGAAGCAGGAATGCTCCTCCCAGCCCATCAAGGAAACCTTTACACCCCCCCCGTTTCTGCCGATTCCGGCCTCTCCTCGGTGCATCCATCAGAAACCCCCTGCCCCTCCCGCCCCGCCCCCAAGCTCTGATCCAAAGCCTCCAGCTGGGCTTTGAACCCTCATACCCTGATCCCAAACCCCGATCTCTCAATTGTCGGGTACCGTTACCAAGGATCCCGGCTGCGGCCACCTGCTGCTGGTTTTCCTGTCAACCTGGCCGACTGCCGAGTGGGAAACGGAAGAAGAAAATGTTAATGAGGTAAAAACAAAAAACGCTGGCAATCTCAGCGGGTCAGGCAATATCTGTGGAGAGAAAAGCAGAATTAACGTTTCGGGTCGACGATCCTTCATCAGAACTGGAGAGCGTTTGAAAAGAACAGATTCTTAAGAAACACTGAAAGGGGGAGGGGAAGAAAGAAGAAAAGGGAAGGTCTGTGATAGGGTGGAAGGCAGGAGAGATTAGAGAGACCAAAGGGATGATGGGCCAAATTGAAATGGTAATGGCCGGAGTTAGAAAAACATTAGTCAAGATCGAGTGTGAATGGCAGAATAATGATCAGCTGCAATTGGAGACAAGGAGAAAAAAAACATAGACTCTGGGGGCGGGTGGGGGCGAAGAGAAAGGGAGCCAAAGATGGGCAGCGGTTACGCTCTGAAATTGTTGAACTTGATGTTGAGTCCAGAAGTCTACAAAGTTCCTAAACAAAAGATGAGGTGCTGTTCCTCGAGCTTGTGTTGAAACAGTGTAGGAGGCTGAGGACAGAGATGTCGGAGTGGAAGTGGAGTGGAGAATTAATGTGACAGATGACTGGAAGCTCAGAGCCACACTTGCGGACTGAACGGGGGTGCTCCGCAAAGCGGTCACTCAATCTACACTGGGTCTCCCCAATGTAGAGGAGACCACATCGTGAGCAGTGAATACAGTATAGTAAATTGAAAGTAGTACAAATAAATCGCTGTTTCACCTGGAAAGAGTATTTGGGGCCCTGGATAGTGGGAAGGTGCTGAAGGTGGGAATGTTAATGAGGTCCTGCAGTAAATATCGGCAAGACGTCCATATCCTGGGCTTTCCGGGTTTTCGATGCACTACTGCGTTCCTCCGCATCCTCCCCGCTTGTCCGTAAATTTCGGGGCTCTTGTTTCTGTTACTTTTTAATATATACACTGCAGCAGGTGGGCAGTTTTATTCTTTTTTCACATCTTTTTTTGAATCATTCATGATCTTGCATTAAAAGGTTCGGGAAAGGATAGTGGGGAATGGAATAACTAAATCAAAGATGAACTTTGAACTTTATTTAAATAATAATATTCTAAGAATGATGATCTCATTAATGTAGGTTTGAGCAATAATTTGCAATTGATTTCCAGAAGGTAGCACTGTTTATATTTATAGAATTTGTTTTTAATCAGCTCAGCAATGAGGGTATAATAGCAACATTTGCAATTCTACTGCCAAAAGCAATAAGACCTGTGACTTCTTCAGAAAATAGTGTGCATCTGCTGATTAATCATGGGATTTATTGTGCATTGTTGTTGACAAAATGTCTAATTAATTGAGAATAAAACTGAAGTGGGGAATAAATTATACTAATTCATAGCAGGATGAATGACAATGTCCAGAAATTAAAAATTATAGTTTTAATCATAGAATCATAGAAATGTACAGCACAGGAGGAGACCTTTCAGCCTGTTCTTCATCACTCATCTCCGCTTTTTGTCCCTAATCCTGTAAGTTCCTCGGCCTCAAGTACCTGTCCAACTCCCTTTAAAATTATTTATGCAATCAGCTTGCACCACCGTGTTCCAGATCCTGGCAACTCTCGTGTGAAAAAAATTCTCCTCTACAACTTTTGCCAATGATTTTGAATCTATGACCTCTGGTTATTGACTCATTCACTAGAGGGAATAGTTTTTCTCTAACTACTCTATAACAAAGCCTCTCATCATCTTGAAAGCCTCTATTAAGTCATCTCTTAATATTCTCTGATCCAAGGAGAACAGTCCTAACTTTTCCAACCTCTCCTCATAACTCAAGTCCCTCATTCCTGGTAACATCCTTGTAAACATCCTCTGTACCCTTTCTAAGGCCTTTACATCTTTCCTGAAGTGTGGAGTCAAGAGTTGTCCAAAATAGTCCAGTTGAGGCCTAGCTAGTGAGTTATAAAGTTCTATCTTCATTAGTTCCAATGCAACTGTTACAGACTGAAAACATGGCAAACAAGTAATTTTTTTAATCAACAATTTCCCCAAAGCTGGACTGGCAAATATGCCAACAAAAAATTTGCAACCAATAATTTGCATGTTGCAGTTGGATATAGATTATATACTTTCTTTGCTAAAAGTTTTGATTGGAACTGAGATTTTAGCTTGGCCACTATGGAAAGGCATCCAATGGAGGCCAAGTACACCTCTAAGCCTCAGCATTTGCACGATTTTGCTGAAACTCATTACCAAATCATAGGCAGTCCCTCGGGTCGAGGATGACTTGCTTCCACACTAAAAATTAGTACTCAGGTGACTGATTAACTCATTTTAAACAGTGGAAGATGCCCATGCGTGAATTCTTTTAACGTGGGATGGGCGTTGCACACCAGCCACCAAATGATGAAAGAGCGAATTAAAGAAATAGTGAGCACATGTTTTCTTTACTTTACTTTATTTAACTCTGGAGTTGTCATATATGGGGGAAAGAAGACATCAGCTAGTATGGAACATTCAGTGGCAATGTCCAGCTTGAGGTGACAGAGGGAAAATTTCCCTGGAAATACGGAACATTCCAAGTAATATGTAGCACTCAAAAGGAAGGATCAGCAGGTGTAATCCACTCCACTCTTATACAACTCCTAGTGAGCAGCTCAAGGACAAAGACCTAAGGGAGCTGCATCCTCGCAGTGGAGAATTGTACGTGCCATATGACCACCTCTAGGGGGTGAAAAAATTGAAAAGTATGGCCTAAAAATTCGGTATCCCCCGAAAGCTGGCGCGGGGATCGCGATGCAATAGCAACCCATGCCCAGAGGACTACAGGCAGCACATCAAATTTGTGCTGCTTGCTAATTAACATGATTGTAGCATTTAGCCGAGCACTGCAGGGGGCCTAAGTTCGTGCGAGGCTAACATCACTTAAAGTTAGCCCACACTACTTAAAGGAAGCCTGCACCTCTTAAAGAAGAGGTGCCTTCTGTCTGCAATAGGTGATTGAAGTGGCTGCGAGGTTATTAGAAAATTCTAATGATGGCACAAAAGGGGAGAGAGAGTGCACCTAGAATCTCAAATGCAGCACTGGAAGCCTTGGTCCAGCAGTCAACTCGAGAAGAGAGGTCCTCTTCCCACAGGGGGCCAGGAGGCTCTCCGGGCAACAGACAAGACTGCAGTAGGAACAGATAGCCAATGTATTCAATGCCAACTGTATAGTTGCGAGGACCGAGACACAGTGTAGGAAGAAGTTTAATGACCTCACACTAGCAGTCAAGGTCAGTGAATTAATCTTCAAATGCCATATCCCACCATCTGTACCACTAGCCTCACATACTGCTTTATGCACCACACCCCCATCATTCACCTACCAACAATCTTTACAAAACACGACTCAGACCTCAGATTTATAGCTTCATCACACCCGTACAGATTTAGCACTGCTGCAAGCCTCACATCCACATCTCACAGCTTGAACATGCTGTCAACTATTCAACCATGACAGGCACATCACCCTGACACATTACACCACACTCACTGACACACTTCCCTTTCTCTTGCAGAAAAAAGTGGCACATAACCAGTGCCAGCAGATCTTAATCTACTGGGGACAGGCTCGCTACATCAGTTCACCCCCTTGGCGGAGATGGTGCTTGCCGTTCGAGGCAGGGGCATGGCTGAGGCTGTGGCCAGTGGTGGGGCTAAAAGAATACAAGATGCCGGTATCCTCATACGTTATCTTCCTTCTCACATCCCATTTAATCCTCATCCCACAATATTTTCTGATTTACAATCCGCTTTCCTCCCTCCCCTCACCACAACCCTATCCTTGTGCCTTTTTCATTTCAAACACCCAAGACATCCTGCCTGCCCAGCCAGTAATTGAACAAAAAGGAGAGAAGATGAAGAAGAAACACCGTCACATGATTTCACACTCCCAGCCACCAGCTCAGATACTGACACTCTGCGTACTTTGGAGGATAGGTTAGACATGGGATCTGCAAGTGATCAGACACTGGACATGGGTGGCCTGCAGCCAGGGCAGGGGGAAAGGGTAGCTCAGGTCCCAGCTCCCGAGAGCGTGAGGTCACACAAGTTGTGTTGCACAGGACTCAGAGGAAGACTTCAATGGACAGCCTACTGAAGAATGCTGAGGAATATGCACAGTGAAATGCTTGGTGTGTTGGCAGGCCTGCCAGAAAGCCTGAATGCAATGTCAAGGACGATGAAGAAGTCCAGCTCCAGCCTGGCACAGGGCTTTGGGCAGAGCTTGGAGACCATCCTTTCCAGTGTGGAAGGGCTAGGCAGATCCATTAACACACTTGTGGACCCAACCATTGTGCCACATCTGATGACTGAAGTATCAGCTTCCATTGCTTCACAAGCAGAAGCCATCCAATGTCTGAGTGCTGCAATGGAAGCTCAGACTCAAGTCAAGCAAGCACAGACTGCTGCTATCATGTCTGGGTTTACCAGGGTTGAAAGGGGCTTGCAGAGTGTCACAGCAGTCTGTACTCTAGCAGATTATTAGGATTTCTGAGGCGCTGCCCCAAGGGAGTGGCAATGGATCTGTGGAGGACCACCCTGATGTCCTCGCTCAGGATGACAGCATTCATCCTCTCACCACTGCCATTCCACCATTGCCCTTGCTGTTGCCAGTCAGCCAACCAAACCAGACTGCCGCTGCTCATGCCAAGATTGTGCAGTCATACCTTCTAGGCCCAGAGCTTCTCGAGGTCATCCTGCAAGGCCATCTACTTAAGTCTCCGGTGTGGGCCTTGAACACACAATCTTCTAACTCAAGGAGGTGGAAGTGCTATAACTGAGCTGACACAGAAAAAAAATCCAAATGCTTTTTCTAAACAACCAACTAATTCTGAAGGAGTCTTTCATACATATATAGATTTCATCCATATCTCATCCTGAAAAAAAACCTGCAATCCCATCACTCCTATCCTTACCAGCCTCCACTGGCTCCTAGCATACCAATTTCAATATCCTCATCCTAAAATTAATTCATGGTCTTGATTAAAACCACCTCTGCACTTTTATCTATCCCTAATTCCAACTTGCATTCTTCATCTTCCAGCCCTGGTCCACTGCATTTCACCCTGCCATCCCTCACCCACCAATGTCCCTCACCCCACGTCAATTAACCTCTGTAGTCACACTCCAGCACTTTCAGTTTTCTCTCTCCAGCAATCTGGAATTCTCTCCCTAAACCTCTACACCTTCCTAGCTCTGTCCCCACCTTCAAATCCTTCTTAGAATCTATCTCTTCGACCAATGTTTTGGTCACTTCCCCAACTTCTCTCCTATAATTTGCTTGGTACTCACTGCTCCTCCTGTAAGCACCTTGAGATGTTTTGTGGCGTGAAGCTTCTGTTGTTGCTTGTTGGTACAAATAAAAGAACTTTAAATCATTTATGCTAAATAATCTGCCAACTGCACCTTCATTCCATCCAAATATGTTATCAACACATCAAGAACTACTTTCTTTTATATCGTACATTTAAAATATTAAAATGTCATGAAGCATTTCACAGATGAAAATAACTGTACACTTATTAGTTGCAAGAGAAGAGTTAAGGGAGATACAATTTGATGAGATTTTTGAAGATGAGAGGTGGCAGTATGGAGGGATTTAGTGTCAGGTTGAAGGATGAACTATGGGCAGAGCAGTGAGATTAATAGTTCTTGGCATCTGATCTGTTGCCTCATAGTGCTTTCCAGTACATTGCAGAAACACTGCCCATTCGCACAGAAATGACAAACAGCTTTGTTTTCTCTCATTTACTGCTGGCAGGACACATCACTTCAATCTAAAAGCCTGCCGATGACACTAGCAGACAAAGACGACAGTAACTACTGTACCAGTTGTCAGCTACTCCACCTCAGGACCCTACTGATACTCAATATGTCACAATACTGTGGATCAGATCTGTTACCAGCAGTCACTGTTTATATTTGTAATGGTCTAGGCTCGGAGTTAAAACAAAATGCACTAAATTCATTACCAATTTCTTATTATATTGTTTTCAAGTACCGTAACTGCACTTGAGGTATATGAAGGAACTGCCTTGTGCCAGAGTCAGTGACAATGCCTTAGAAAAAGAATGGCCCAGAATTTGCGGTCGGAGGCTTCCCGCAAGTGGATGCCTCCAACCACAAAAGTTTCTACGAAAGCACTTGTTGTTCCTGGAGTTTTGGAGACTTCTGGTCCTGGGCTTCTATGTGAAGGTCTGCATAGAGGCACATATATTCCAGCAGGGTATGTGCTTCGTATGCATCACGGAGATAACGTGGACCGGCCCAGCCTATCAGAGCAAGGGTATTCCTATTCATACTTATGGTGATTCCAATCACTAAGTATGAATGGGAATACCCCCAAAAACACACAAGCATTTAAGATTATTTTTTTTAAACATAACATTTAAAATTAGTCAAAATGGAATTTAATTAATTATTTAAAACAAAAATGTAATTAAAACTTTTTTTTACATATTTTAAAGGGTCTAAAAGTAAACTTACATTATTTAGTAGGATTTTAAATGTTTAAATTATTGAAAACAATATATTATTCTGTGCTTTAAAATTTTATGCTGAGAAAAGTAGGTCTTACAGCTGCTTCATTTAGTCATAAGCATTTCAAGAGCATTTGCTGGGCAAGTGTTGGGAAAATAGCTCAACTCTCCACCGCAGAGGCCCTTTACTTTCGAATGCAGTGGATCTGTCGTTCCGGGTTTAGGTGCATTCGCTATGCATGTCTAAACCTGGAACTTGTGTGGCCCTTATGGGCGCGTGTGCACCTCATATGTGCCCATCAGGGGCCATGAATTAAGAGACAAAGACTTGCATTTCTATATTGTCTTTTATGACCACTGGACATCCCAAAGCGATTTACAGAAGTACTTTTTGAAGTGTAGGGACTGTTGTAATGTTGGAATGTAGGAAAGAGCGGAAGCCAATTTACACACAGCAAGCTCCCACAAACAACATGATAATGACCAGACAATCTGTTTCAATGCGGTCAGTTGAGGGATAAATATTGGCTAGGATATTGGAGATAACTCCCCTGCTCTTCTTCAAAATACTTCTTCAAAATAGTGCCACAAGATCTTTTACATCCACCTAACATCTCGGTTTAACATCTCATCTGAAAGACGGCACCTCCGACAGTGCATCATTCCCTCAGCACTGCACTGGAGTGTCAGCCTAGATTTTTGTGCTCAAGTCTTGAGCCCACAACCTTCTGATTCAGAGGCAAGAGTGCTACCAACTGAGCCATGGCTGACACGGATATGATAAAGGAGAAAATGTTTAGTCTTTGTTCTATTCATCTATGTGACACATTAAAAACAAGAAAATTTACTTTGCGATGTTTACTATGGTAATGGCTTTCAGTCAGGTCATTTTTGCATTCTCTATTACCATTTTTCCTGGTGATAATATGGATAGCTCCCACCACCTCTCCCCCTATTTAGTACTCTGAGGCATTCTACCTAGAAGAAAGAAGCGCAGCATGTGTGGTAGGTGGTGGTGGTCAGGTTCAGTGCTATCTGCACAGCATGCAAGAACAAAAGAACAGAAGAAGTAAGAACAGGAGTGGGCCATACGGCCCCTCGAGCCTGCTCCACATTCAATAAGTTCATGGCTGATCTGATCATGGACTCAGCTCCACTTCCCCGCCGGGTTCTTATAATCCCTTATCGCTCAAGAAACTGTCTATTTCTGTTTTAAATTTATTCAATATCCCAGCTTCCACAGCTCTCCGAGGCAGTGAATTCCACAGATTTACAATCCTCAGAAGAAATTCCTCCTCATCTCAGTTTTAAATAGGCGGTCCCTTATTCTAAGATTATGCCCTCTAGGTCTAATCTCCCCAATCAGTGGAAACATCCTCTCTGCATCTACCCTGTCAAGCCCCCTCATAATCTTATACGTTTTGATAAGATCACCTCTCATTCTTCTGAATTCCAATGAGTAGAGGCCCAACCTACTCAACCTTTCCTGCTAAGCCAACCCCCTCATCCCCGGAATCAACCTAGTGAACCTTCTCCAAAGCCTCCAAAGCAAGTATATCCTTTCATAAATATGGAAAACAAAACGGCGTGCAGTATTCCAGGCGTGGCCTCACCAATATCTTATATAGCTGTAGCAAGACTTTCCTGCTTTTATACTCCATCCCCTTTGCAATAAAGGCCAAGATACCATTGGCCTTCTTGATCACTTGCTGTACGTGCATACTATCCTTTTGTGTTTCATGCACAAGTACCCCCAGGTCCCGCTGTACTGCAGCTCTTTGCAATCTTTCTCCGTTTAAATAATAACTTGCTCTTTGATTTTTTTTCTGCCAAAGTGCATGACCTCACATTTTCTGACATTATACTCCATCTGCCAAATTTTTGCCCACTTAGCCTGTCTATGTCCTTTTGCATATTTTTTATGTCCTCCTCACACGTTACTTGTTCTCCCATCTTTATATCGTCAGCAAACTTGGCTACATTACACTCAGTCCCTTTTTCCAAGTCGTTAAAATAGATTGTAAATAGTTGGGGTCCCAGCACTGATCCCTGCGGCACCCCACTAGTTACTGGGGGAAGCGAGGAAAGCAGCCTCTGATGCCGGTAGCATTGCACGCCACATTGTTCAGCGCTCTGCCGCTACTGATCCGCTCTCGCACTTTAGCGCCCTAACAGAAATGGTTAGCGCTTGATTTAGCATTCCAATTCCTTCTTGGAGCGCTAAAGCTGAATTTCCTGGGAGCAGAAAATGATTGCCTGCCGAAACTTTTGAAATCTCGGAAAAGTAATCGCCCCAAATGGGGTGCTACAGAATTTCTAGCCCGAGGTCTCATGTGGGAGTATTTACTTGAATTTCCATGCCTTGCATTAATGATCTCGAACAATGGCCACAAAGCTTCTGCCTCAGGTTGACAGACGTGGTTCCCAAGCTGCGTGATTCCCGTGGTCATCCAATGAAAATCAAAAGGTGTGGTTAAAAACACTGTTACGGGTCTAACAACAAGGTTTTAATGAGCTAAATGTAGTCGCCCGCATCTGCCATTCAGGTCCGTGCCGCGCTCGCGTTAAAGGTGTGAGGAGGGGGATACCAGCAGGTTTCTGACGCACTCCCTTTTACTGCCGACCTGCCTCCAATCCTGCCGCACGGCAGCGGGAGGGAGAATTCCGGCATTAGTGCAGTCCTTTTTAAAAATAATTTGCACAAGAACAGAAAGCCAAATCTGATTAAAGTTTATGTAAAAAGCATTTGTATCAATGTTAAAAAGTAAATTTAGCATCTTAGCATAAAAATGCAAAAAAAGAATCTGTTTGAAATACCTGGTCCAAAATTCTAGCATCAGTGTCTGCAGAAGAACAAATTTTCTGGCAGCAATCAGCACAAAATATAGTTTTATACCATTACAAGAGTGCAAAGGATATACTAATATAAAGTCTCAATGTAAGGACAAAACAGCAATGATATGGGAGGATCAGCACCTCCAAGTCACACATCATACTGATGAATACATATCAGTGTTTCTTCATCATTGCTGGATCAATATCCTTGAACTCTCTAACATTGTAGGAGCTGCATCTGTTCAAAAAGATGGTGCACTATCACCTTCTCTGGGAAACTAGAGTTGGGCAATAAATACAGCCTAATCTCAAGGAACAAATAAACATAAATAACAAGGTGCTACAGAATAAACGTGAGCATGCATGAACTAGAGGAGGGTTCAGAAATTACAAGCCTTACTTACCTTTAAGGAGGTCATCCTAGGCATCCTTGTATACAAGAGGATGGAGAGAGTAGCTCAACACTTAGCCACAGACATGCCCTGCTCAGTACAAATCCCATCCAATTCATATGTTTGGTTCTCCTTCTAAAGCACTCCCATAGGCAAATACAGAATCATACACGAACCCCAAAATTACGAAGGTCCCAATGGCAGGCAGGAAGCATGCGCACATTTCTGTCTGGAAATACACCGCCTGCCATCTTGGGAAAGAAAAACAAGAGGCTTTCTTTACCCACTCCTGAATCAGGTGTTAGGCCCTTTGCATATGCAAACAAGGGACCTGGTGCCAGTTTATGGTCCCCTTTGTAAGATTGGTTTGCCCTGAGGCAGCCTGTGCCAGCCAATCCCCTATCTTAGCCCAAATTCCTGATCCAGGCCCCCATCCCAATCACTGACCCCTATCCCGATCCCAGACAACACTCACTTGCGGGCCGCTGCAAAGTTAACAGGGGCCCAAACGGATTCGTCTTCACAGCCGGCTCTCAATGTTTTGCCAGTAAGATTAAAAAGAGGCCTAAGGTTCAATATCTGGAGAGCTTTGGGCCTCATCATTCAGGTGTGGGGGATGCAAACTATGCACCCCCACTCCTATCCAAAAATTGTTGTGGCCCAATTTCTATGCCAGTCTCTTATATTGCAAACTCTGTTTGAATGTGAGTTTTATGAATATATGAAAAGAAAAGAGAGAAAATATCACCAAACCATCAGTGCTCACCTTGTCCATTAGACAGTGCAACGCCACACACCAGTCTCCTCAATGCTAGGAATGCTAATTCTTGGTGGAGACAAAAAAGGAGAGAGAAAAAAACAACAAGCAGCATACGTGGGACATCAGCCAGTCAAAATGAGTAACATACAGGGTGCAGATGGAGCTGGAAAAACACCAGGAGATCTGCAGCCCTGGACTACCTGCTGAGTAGACAATCTCCACAATGTACAATGCTGAAAAGGACATACTGCGACTCTAACCAATTACAGCACATCATTGCACCCCAAACTGCTGCAAAGCCACAACACCCCATGACCATTGATGATCTCTGCCCTATCACTAAGCACAGCTCACCCTGTTGTTGTTGTTGTTGCTGTTTCATATAATGGGATGTCTAGTTTGGCTGTCCATTCATGGCCGCCTGAGATACCGAGTGAAGAAATGAGATGCCTCCAGCAACAGATCTCAGTGGGCAGTTTGATGCAAGTGTTCCATGGCCTATGACTCATGGTCACAGTCGCACTTCGGGTCGTCCCTAATCTTCCACTTGTGGAGCAGGTGGCGCAATCGTCCATGCCCTGAGCGGATTCGGTTGAGTGGTGTCCAATGTCTTCGAGGAAGGTCAAAGCCAGGGACCTCTGCTGTTGGGTCAGTGATGAGGTTTTGGTTCATATTTTTTGCATGCGTCCCATGATTCCGTCCATCTGGATAGTGGGTCGATACCAGCGGCACGAATATTGGCCGCTGTTTCCCACAATGGCCCACATGATTTTAAGCGCTTTCGTGGTGGGTTTTTTAAAGTCTTTGTGAATGCGAAGGTCAATTTGCTCATGATTTTTCCATCTCATGGGGCACGGTGGCATCGCGATGAATGACAGGCGGGGCAATGTGGGACAGCACCGGGAACCACTCAGTTGGAGTGGACTTGAGTGTCCCTGACACCGTCCTCATGACAGCCGTTAACTGCACATTAACGATCTTTGTGTGGGGGCTGCAGGACCATGAGGCAGAGCAGTATACTGCAGCAGAGTAGACTAGCATCACTATTGCGGTGTGAAGTGGTCTGGCTGTGCTCCCCCATGAAGTTCCAGCGAATTTCTGGACCAGGTTCACCCTGGTTTTTACTTTTTGGCCGGTGCTGGTGAGATGAAGCCAATAGGTGAGAGTCCTGTTCAGGGTGATGCCCAGGTATTTTGGGTGGGGTTCATGGGTGAGCTGCCTACAGCAGAAAATGTTGAATTCTTTCCCAGCGGCGTGTTGTTCAGCTGGAACGCCGACACAACTGTCTTCCCTGGATTGGGGCGGAGACGCAAGGAGCATTCCAATAGGTCTAGGTCGCTTGTTAGTGTCCTACTTGCTTGCTTTAGTGTTGATGTCTGCGTCAGCAGTGCTATGTCATCGACATATGTAAACTTCCAGGATTTGGTGCAGGTCATGTCCGCCATATAGATGCTGAAAAAGTACGGTGCAAGCACTGACCCCTGCAGCAGACCCTATATAACTATTTATAACCTTCATTGTATTTACCTGCAAGCATTGTACTCTGAATGAAACCATGTCCCAAAAGCAGTTACATTCTTGCATAATTAAAAAAATTGTTCAAATGCCATTTTCATCTGTTTAAACACCCAGTACAGGGTAAAATTAGGTTTGTGACAAATTGATAGTCCTTGAGAGACCAACATGACCTATGAACTGACTATGCCACTCTTGTTGGCACATGAGATTGCAGCACTGATGGTTAGCATGGCCAAGTCTGCAGCTTAGAGTCTGCTAACCTAGCACATTTGTTGATTTATGTTGTCTCTTTGAATCCTAAATAAATCGTGAGGGTGAATTTCTTTGGGGCTCCACATGCCGCACCCCCGTAACTTTGGCAGAAACCCCATTTGCACGCACAAATTAAGTTTCCACCAAAATTAGGGCAGCGGGGCGGGAGAAACTCCTGGAAATTCATCCCAATATATTCCATTTACCTCGATCTGTGGAATCATTCAAATAGCTTTACACATAATGGGTCATGTTCTTATGCTTTAAAACAAGCTAATTGTAAGTTAAGGGATGTAGAGTTGTAGCAGGCAAAGAGCAGAGAGATAGGTGGTCAGAACACAATGCTGAAAGTAGTGAACTAATCAGTATTAGGGCGGTCTGAGAAATCAGTGATGGTATGGATTATAATTGCCTATTGTAGGTAAAACTCGCTTATGTATGTAAAACACACTTATACACTCGCTTACATTGGGTTAGAAACATAGAAACATAGAAAATAGGTGCAGGAGCAGGCCATTCAGCCCTTCTAGCCTGCACCACCATTTAATGAGTTCATGGCTGAACATGAAACTTCAGTACCCCCTTCCTGCTTTCTCGCCATACCCCTTGATCCCCCGAGTAGTAAGGACTTCATCTAACTCCCTTTTCAATATATTTAGTGAATTGGCCTCAACTACTTTCTGTGGTAGAGAATTCCACAGGTTCACCACTCTCTGGGTGAAGAAGTTTCTCCTCATCTCGGTCCTAAATGGCTTACCCCTTATCCTTAGACTGTGACCCCTGGTTCTGGACTTCCCCAACATTGGGAACATTCTTCCTGCATCTAACCTGTCTAAACCCGTCAGAATTTTAAACGTTTCTATGAGGTCCCCTCTCATTCTTCTGAACTCCAGTGAATACAAGCCCAGTTGATCCAGTCTTTCTTGATAGGTCAGTCCCACCATCCCGGGAATCAGTCTGGTGAATCTTCGCTGCACTCCCTCAATAGCAAGAATTTCCTTCCTCCAGTTAGGAGACCAAAACTGTACACAATACTCCAGGTGTGGCCTCACCAAGGCCCTGTACAACTGTAGCAACACCTCCCTGCTCCTGTACTCAAATCCCCTCGCTATGAAGGCCAACATGCCATTTGCTTTCTTAACCGCCTGCTGTACCTGCATGCCAACCTTCAATGACTGATGTACCATGACACCCAGGTCTCGTTGCACCTTCCCTTTTCCTAATCTGTCACCCTTCAGATAATAGTCTGTCTCTCTGTTTTTACCACCAAAGTGGATAACCTCACATTTATCCACATTATACTTCATCTGCCATTCATTTGCCCACTCACCTAACCTATCCAAGTCACTCTGCAGCCTCAGAGCATCCTCCTCGCAACTCACACTGCCACACAACTTAGTGTCATCCGCAAATTTGGAGATACTACATTTAATCCCCTCGTCTAAATCATTAATGTACAATGTAAACAGCTGGGGCCCCAGCACAGAACCTTGCGGTACCCCACTAGTCACTGCCTGCCATTCTGAAAAGTATCCATTTACTTCTACTCTTTGTTTCCTGTCTGACAACCAGTTCTCAATCCACGTCAGCACACTACCCCCAATCCCATGTGCTTTAACTTTGCACATTAATCTCTTGTGTGGGACCTTGTCGAAAGCCTTCTGAAAGTCCAAATATACCACATCAACTGGTTCTCCTTTGTCCACTTTACTGGAAACATCCTCAAAAAATTCCAGAAGATTTTTCAAGCATGATTTCCCTTTCACAAATCCATGCTGACTTGGACATATCATGTCACCATTTTCCAAATGCGCTGCTATGACATCCTTAATAATTGATTCCATCATTTTACCCACTACTGAGGTCAGGCTGACCGGTCTATAATTCCCTGTTTTCTCTCTCCCTCCTTTTTTAAAAAGTGGGGTTACATTGGGGTTACACTCGATAGGAACTGATCCAGAGTAAATGGAATGTTGGAAAATGACTGTCAATGCATCCGCTATTTCCAAGGCCACCTCCTTAAGTACTCTGGGATGCAGTCCATCAGGCCCTGGGGATTTATCGGCCTTCAATCCCATCAATTTCCCCAACACAATTTCCCGACTAATAAAGATTTCCCTTAGTTCCTCCTCCTTACTAGACCCTCTGACCCCTTTTATATCCGGAAGGTTGTTTGTGTCCTCCTTAGTGAATACCGAACCAAAGTACTTGTTCAATTGGTCTGCCATTTCTTTGTTCCCCGTTATGACTTCCCCTGATTCTGACTGCAGGGGACCTACGTTTGTCTTTACTAACCTTTTTCTCTTTACATACCTATAGAAACTTTTGCAATCCGCCTTAATGTTCCCTGCAAGCTTCTTCTCGTACTCCATTTTTCCTTCCCTAATCAAACCCTTTGTCCTCCTCTGCTGAGTTCTAAATTTCTCCCAGTCCCCGGGTTCGCTGTTATTTCTGGCCAATTTGTATGCCACTGCCTTGGCTTTAATACTATCCCTGATTTCCCTTGATAGCCACGGTTGAGCCACCTTCCCTTTTTTATTTTTACGCCAGACAGGAATGTACAATTGTTGTAATTCATCCATGCGGTCTCTAAATGTCTGCCATTGCCCATCCACAATCAACCCCTTAAGTATCATTCGGCAATCTATCCTAGCCAATTCACGCCTCATACCTTCAAAGTTACCCTTCTTTAAGTTCTGGACCATGGTCTCTGAATTGACTGTTTCATTCTCCATCCTAATGCAGAATTCCACCATATTATGGTCACTCTTCCCCAAGGGGCTTCGCACAATGAGATTGCTAATTAATCCTCTCTCATTACACAACACCCAGTCTAAGATGGCCTCCCCCCTAGTTGGTTCCTCGACATATTGGTCTAGAAAACCATCCCTTATGCACTCCAGGAAATCCTCCTCCACCGTATTGCTTCCAGTTTGGCTAGCCCAATCTATGTGCATATTAAAGTCACCCATTATAACTGCTGCACCTTTATTGCATGCACCCCTAATTTCCTGTTTGATGCCCTCCCCAACATCACTACTACTGTTTGGAGGTCTGTACACAACTCCCACTAATGTTTTTTGCCCTTTGGTGTTCTGCAGCTCTACCCATATAGATTCCACATCATCCAAGCTAATGTCTTTCCTAACTATTGCATTAATCTCCTCTTCAACCAGAAATGCTACCCCACCTCCTTTTCCTTTTATTCTATCCTTCCTGAATGTTGAATACCCCTGGATGTTGAGTTCCCAGCCCTGATCATCCTGGAGCCACGTCTCCGTAATCCCAATCACATCATATTTGTTAACATCTATTTGCAGAGTTAATTCATCCACCTTACTGCGGATACTCCTTGCATTAAGACACAAAGCCTTCAGGCTTGTTTTTTTTAACACCCTTTGTCCTTTTAGAATTTTGCTGTACAGTGGCCCTTTTTGTTCTTTGCCTTGGGTTTCTCTGCCCTCCACTTTTCCTCATCTCCTTTCTGTCTTTTGCTTTTGCCTCCTTACGAAGAGGGAGGCAGCAATGCCTGATGGTTAAAGAACCATCTTAAGTAGCCAACACTGCATTGATCCTTAGCACAGAAAATAGAAGATTAAAACATACACTCAGTACTGAAACTCAAGGGCAGTGGAGAATCAACATTCTAGAAAGATACCATACCCTGGGAAGCAAGGTCAATCAACGCATCATGAGAAACTGAGGCAAAGTTGAACACATTCCAGAAGGGCGACACCATGGGAGATGGACAGGTGGGGAAGAACCACTCAGAGCCAGTCTGAGCAGTAGGCCAATCGGTAATTTTGTAGGAGGGTTGCATAAATCGAAAAATCGTATAACTATGCTTGTAGAACTCTTGTACTTTGAAGTGTTCATCGGAACATTTCCTGAGCATGTTCAAATAATAAAACCGATAAACCAAGGTTTTGCTTGTTTGATTCCGTGGTCGTTAAAAGGAGGGAAAGGGCAGGTGTCGACTTTCTATATCAGGTAGTCCGCCTCGAGGGAGAGAAGTCTTTCTTTTACCACGACACTGCTTTAGTAATATTACAGTATAGAAAACAGAATCCACCTGCATTAGCACAGCTGCCAACTTCCTTTGCAACATATTGTTCTTATTGTCTGATGTAGGTTTCAAAACACTTCCACATATATCTACAATAAAATGTTATCTTTTGATGAACAAGTTAAAAGATTATCTGACTGTCATCTGGAGACTGAGCACTCTGAAAATGACAGCTGAAAGTTAGATGTCACCACAAATTAGGAAATATAGTCTTTGCTCACCATTAGTGTTTTAGTGTCTTGGACCGGCAGGAAGTTAGATGCAGTCAGTCTGAAGGATGAGAGACTCTGGCCTTGGAAAATGGAAACCATCACTTATACCACAGGCAAGTAAAAACCTGACAATTTCACTGAGATCTGGAGTTGTATATTGTTTCCTGGAATATTTCTTTATCATTTTATTGCATATTCGGTTCACTTAAAAGCCAATGTTGGAAGGAAGGTTTTGACAGTGAAAAAGTAATTGTCCCACATTGATTTGATAACCCATTTGAATACAGCAATATTTTTGACTATTTTACAGACTGGTACCTTGTACTTGCCTATTTCCCATAGCCTTTATTTAAGGGCAGATTTCTCCAATGTGATGTCAGCCTGCAACAGTTACATTTATCCACCATTTTGTTTCATTAGCCCTTCTTTTTGTTTAGTCAAATTGCCAATTGCATCATGTCCTTTAGTCTTGACACCATGTAGTTAAATGGAGTGCATTACTCTTGTACTACTGTTTCAAGTAACATCTATTAGGATGGTTTTAAACTACAGAGTTGCCTTGAGACCCGTGCCAGCTTACAACAGTGCAGGAGTCCAAAGTTATAATGCCTGCTCCACTTCACTCTCTGCCCAGATAGAAACAGAGTTTGGTCTGCACATTGTAGAGCTCCACCTGCCAGAATCCAAATGCCTGTTAAATTGTAATATTAGCAGAGAGCCGACTGTCTCTTAACACTAAAAATATTAAAAATAAAATTTGAAAAACCACTACTAACTTTTAAACTTCATTACACACCAGTTGCAGTTATAGTGCAGACAGTATGAGCTTATCTCACATTACTTGCCTAAATGCAATTCAGACAATTTTGCAACTGAATTATATAAAAAGGCTACTTCAATATGGAACCAAAACTGCTCTACATCAGTGCAAACAGTCTCAAATGATAGTGAGCATGTCTCAAAGCTGTCAGAGATGCTACAAATGTATTTTTCATTCAAAAACTAGTTGAAAAATATGGGAGTAAAGTCATGCCAAGTGCCATGGAATATACACACCACATAGACAGTATGCCATGTTGTTGGGATAGAATGTCTGTGAACTACCATGGTCATCGAACAGTTAACTGCAGAAAGTATCCCCATTGTTTCCTGATTTTGATATCAAATTGAGGAGAGCAAAAGTGACAATAATGAATTCTGTATGAAAAGGAGGATGGCAGATTTCTTAAAAAAAAACAGTGGCCCACTTTCGTCACTAGTATCTTGTGTAATTTCCATAGGGACATCAGATATTTACCATTATCATTACAATCATTTTTTAATGGTCTGTTTACTATTTGTGATTGAGCTCACTAACCACATGGGGTGGGGGAAATTTTGTATGTTAAGACTGAAAAGCTGAAAGACAGATTTCAGAATAAGGTTACAGCACAAATTATATTTCTTAAAAAAAGGAGGGAAAGGGAAAGTATTTTCAATGTAATTGGCTGCCCATGGAGCTAATAACTCATGCACTGATTTACCGCAATAGCGTCTGCTAGCAAGGCATAATGGAAGAGCAACAAATAATGAGGGTTCGGCTCGGCATGGTGGTGAAGTTTACCAGTGCCCTCAATTTTCATACCACAGGTCAACTGTAAAGAGAGTCAGCTGTTTTTCTATGCACTGCTCCAATAAAGTGATAAACAAGGGCCTATTTCTTTGTGCTCTCTGTGCACTTGCCTGGATACACATCATCAGCTGCAGAGGCAGGTATTTTTTTCCCCAAATCGGTAGCTTCCCCAGGATACATAGCATGATTCACACTGTGCAGGTAGCCATTCATGCATCACTCTTCGAAGAAGGATGGATAGATAGTTAGCTGTTCAGAGAAACCGGCTACAAGGTACAACTGTGACTAATGATACTTCTATAAAAGCCCATGCCAAAGAGAACAGATACAGACACATAGTGAATCAGTGCTGTCCTGGGTCAGACAGTTAGGGTGCAAAAGAATGCCTCAAATCCTTAGACTTTGGGGGGGGGGGGGGGCAGAGAGATGTGAGGAGTGGGGGAGTGGCCATGCAGTATGTTCCAAATTCTAGCAATATGTTTGTGACAATACTCTGCAGCACACAGAAAAGGTCTAACCATGGACTTGGATGCAGGATGGGAGCAAGCTATGGCAGAGCAGGAGGAAGATGCACACAGCAGCTGCTGACTGGATACAAGCCACTGCAGCAGGGAGTCCAATTAGTCACTATTATTGTTTATTCAACATATTCACGCTCTCAGAACTGCTGTTTGCTTTAGCTGGTTAACTTTTTTTCTCTAAAACATATTGCATATGTTGTTTGCTTTAAAATAAATAAAAACTTGCATTTATATAGTGCCTTTCACTACCTCAGAACATCCCAAAAGACTTTACAGCCAAGGAGTGTAGTCACTGTTGTAATGAAGTAAATGCGGCAGTCAATTTGCATACAGCAAGCTCCCACAGACAGCAATGTGATAATGACCAGATAATCTGTTTTTATTGATGTTGTTTGAGGGATAAATATTGGCCAGGATACTGGCCATGGTCATGCCCTTCTTCTAAATAGTGCCATGGGATCTTTACATCTATCTGAGAGGGCAGATGGGGTCTCGGTTTAACGTAGTTTCCAAAAGACAGCACCTTCAACAGCGCTAGTCCCTCAGTACTGCACTGAAGTGACAGCCTAGAGTGTGGACTGATGTCTGGAATAGGACGTGAACCTACAACCTTCCGACTCAGAGGCAAGAATGCTGCCCACTGAGCCATGGCTGATTTTTAGACTAGTGGCTTTCCTTTTAGCAGAATAAAAAAGATAAACTGCAAGATATATAAAAAGTAAATTAATTTTATTCAGTGTTTGAGCATATCTGGTGTTGTCATGCACATATTGAATGTGTTTGTCTATTGTTTTTGTTCCTTATGGACGGTGAACCTCTATATAAACCTGGAGAATGTACCCTACTCCGACGTGCCTCTGTAACTAGTTAGATGTAACAGTGATGCTCGGTCAGCTAGTGGACGTATGATACTCAGAAGACCAGCTAACTCTTTCAGTAACTAACCCTAATGGACCAATGCCAAGACTTTCCTTTCCAGGAGTCAAGGAAGGCTTATTGCTTTCAGAGATTTCCTGCAGCCATTTATGCAAGGTTATGTGATGGCACAACATTCATTGCATATTACTGTAGTTCAACAATACACTGGTGGTAAAGCTCAATTTTATATGTGAAAAATCATTATGCTATGCGTTCATTGAGACAGTTTTCAAACCTTTCTGCAGTTGAAGCGACCAATAACATAAATGAAACTCCACCATTATTTCAGAGAAATGTTCTGAGCTTCAGTTCAGTCAACCCTCTATTTCCTCATTAGTGAATTATCTCTGCTGGACTTTACATTAGCATTTTTAGTCAACAGACCTGTCTGGAAATGTACTCGAAAAACAGGCAATGTGATTTTACAGATTTGTTACCTGTCAGAAAAACTTTTAATTTGTCATTGAAGTCTCTCAGGATAAATTATGCTGTGCTGCAGTAGTCAATTCTTTCACCCCTGGAGCCTTTATCGGAGTCTAACCCAAGCAGATGGATAAAGTTTCCTTGCTGATGCCTGCATGGCAGTAAGTTGAAATGGGTTTAGGCAGTTACATTCTGGCTCTATGTTAAACTGCCATCAGAGTTTGCACACTTGGGGGTCGAAATTCGGTATTGCCCTATTTGGGGGCGGTAACCGAGGCGAGACAGTCCCGTCCCGGCAGTGAAATTGGGTTTACCGCCCCCGAGAGGAAGTGGAGCGCAATGTCGGCCAGTCCACTTCCTCTCGGGGACAGGACTGGGGCGGTAAGCCTTTCCATGTTACACTGATGCAAGCACAGGGCCCTCGCCTTCCATTAAAGGGAGGGCATGCTGCAAGCTCTACAGTGGGAATCAGGGGCCTCCATTAAGCCACTGGGGATGCAAGGTGCCATGGCCACAGCCCGGCACAGAAGTGCACTGCCGAGCTGCACTATTGCGGCACGGACCCCGCAAAATAAAGAACGGAAGTCCGGACCAGTAAGTCGGCCGTGAGAAAAAGATGGTGCCACGCACCTCCCTTTTAATTTTCGCCCCACAAGCGGGATGCGGCTTGGTTCGCGACCCGCAAGGCTGACGCTGACATCGCCCACGACGGCCTCACGGGGTGCTGCCTAAATGTTACCGCGGGTCAACAATGGGGTTGCTGTGCACACCGATGAGGTCATCATCACTGCTCCACTGGAGCACTACCGGCCGGAGCAGGGGACTGCTGGTTTTGCACCTCCACTAACTCCCATGCAATTTCGCAGGAGCCGGTAGCACCCCCTGGGAAAAAAAACATTTGCACCCCGCTAGCGCCCCCTGGAGGCGCTACCAACAGGTGCACAGGAGCCTAATTTTGCCCCCTTGATGTTAATTCCGCAATATCCCTCAGGGTTGCTCCAAAATAACTTAGCTTAGCCAAAGTGAAATGTCCACATTGTGATGGAAATGTAAAGAACATGCTAATCTGCCATTGATCCTATCTCTGAGTGGAGCACAAATGTACACAGTCATAATTCTATATATTCCATTTAATTTTGATCCATATAAATTTGGGATTTTATAATATTCATTAACCAGCTACATTCTCGTTCTCATGTAATTTTGTTTTGCTGTTTTGGGAGTCATGGGGTAATTTAACACATTGCTTATGTAGGTTCCATTTATTTCTACTGTAAAGCCAATATTTTATTTTACCAATGGCAAGTGACTGCTTAACAAAAAGTGTGGATCTTAGCTACTATTTTTGAGAAAGCTGTGTTAATGAATTAGGAAACTAATTCAAGTTAAGTATCTTAGTTACAAAATGTGCTGCTAGTAACAAACGTATTAATGCTGTTCCATCTTTCATCTTAAGCTAGCGATTGGCTAGCTATATTGTCAGGCAGTATGCCAGTGTCCAATTACATTGGGCCAGATTTTGTTGGAGTAAGGCATCTCGAGATGTGCCCATTAGTTAGACTTGCAATTGCATGTTTAGGTTTTTTAAAAATGTGCCCACAAAGTTGTTGATAATGGTGCAACGCGGGCAACAGGGCATCTAGGGCTTTGATGAACAATGGGACAAACTGTATCTCCTTAACTAATGAGATTAAAGAATTAAGAAATAACAGAGGAAGGACTGAGAAGGAGGGAGAAAGAGAGTCAAATCAGGTACAGAAAGAGAAATAAATGAGAGGGAAAGAAAAATTGCATTGAGAGAAAAGAGATAGAATGGAAAAGAAAATTAAAAATTAAAAATTTGACTTTATTTAAATCTCCTAAAACAAATCACAACCTGAAGGAATGAGACTGCACACTTAGAATTGTTTATTTTCTGGGCAAGAGTGGTTGATTGGCAGTCATTAACAATTATCACGTCATTAAAAGGGTGTTTACGCTGATAATTACTAGACTTAACTTTCTGTAATATGCTTAATGGGCAATTAATGGGTAAATGCAGCAACTTCATGAAAATCACGAGGAGGGTTAAGTACGAGATGCCATTTTCATGAAGCCAACGGCGGAGTGGCACAAATCGGCTAGCAACTTGTGGCAATTCACCATGTATCTTCTCCTCGCCACAAGTTGCTGCTGCTGTTCACATTAAAAGCGGCGTGGAGATGCCCTTATTTTTCAGCAAAATCTGACCCAATGTCAACTGCCTAGTTCATACTTGGATAGGTGGCTGTTAGTTTTTACACTGCTCCTAATAGATCAGCAGTTGTAACTATCATACTGTCTCATGGCAAATGTTTGTCCAGGTTTAGTCATTTGAGATTGGCCTCAGAATCAATGAAACCTCGTGTGGTCCAAAAGCAAGTGTGTAGCCGAATGTTGGGACTCCTCATGATCATGTTTCTGAGAAACCCCAAGAACACATCATCAAAAACATGACCACATTTTGCCTTTCACATCCAACCTAAAAGACTCAATCTCTCATCCCTGTTATTTACCTGGACAATTCCTACACTGCTCCTAGTTATATTTCTGTCACCAAACTGATAAATGCTTAGCCCATGTATTTTCTCACTCGATTCATCTAAAATAGATCAAACACACACCAGCTGTATTTATGCAAGTACTTGACGATGCAATACAAAGAACCCTTTAGCTATTCTGAACGTATTTTGTATTGGTGTGATCAATAAACGATTCGTAAGCATCGTGGCTCAATATTTCAAATAACTTAACCTTCGGTTTGATTTCCGCTGAAATATAATTTTACAGCGCTTGCGATCGCAGATGAAAAGTCACAACACAACGGCTGAGCACGTGTGTTCGATCTTTTTATCCTACACGTCTACTAAATCAGTGAGATTTTTTGATATCATTGCTTTATGATCTTAAAGGGAGAGCAAGGAACCAATCAAGTCATTGAGAATCTGGGGTATAAAACGGATAACTGTTCGTACTGAAGTGTTAAAAGTTACTGAATGTCTCCGTTGTCACGCTCAATAAAGCTAATGATCAACTGCTAGCGACACCAGGTGTTGCTCTGCGCTATCACCCTCGGTGTTGTGTGGCAGTAATATTCAGCTTTTCCCCACACCAAGCATCCATAATTCACGGCAATGGCTGCAGCAGATTGTGGAATACAGACAACCTCACTCATCATATTTACAAGGGTCCTCGCTTCCTACTGTCTTTGATTCATTGTGTCAAATTCGAGATATATCAACGAGAGAGAGATTGGATTCTAAAGACTTCTTGTGTACTTTATAAAAGCATCCTATCTCGTATTCACAAGTACTCTGGGTCATTAGTGAACGGCAGGCTAGCATATTGAAAAGGACGATGCCAAGGGGCGAGTCGTTTCCAAATGTTTCATTAACCGATGTTGATTTTAGAATGTTTAGTAGGGATCATGTAACAGATATTTACAAGGATCTTGAAGCCCGTATCTCGCACTCTGATCGTCATGTTCAGAGTATTTAACGTTTCAAGTACTTGTTCTGATAACATTTAAATCGAGTAATCCCAAAGGAGACCTCATATTTTACTGACTATTAAAACAGAATCTAAATGCTCGGACAATGATTTTGTTCAGTATGGTTTTTTTCTCAGGGAATGCTCAGATTGCAAGCTGGCGTTATTGTTTTTCTTAACTTATTTGAACTTATCTGGCTGTATTATTGATCAGAATTGAAGTGGAGGAAAGGAGTGGCGTTAATCATGAATTCTGCCTTTCCTTGTTTTCTGGCCGTTATGTTAAGAGCAAAGCAGCTGGTTAAAGGCGTCGTTGCTGTTTTTCTGGAATCACCTTATTGACTCTGACCATGGTGCTGAAACTGGGAGACCAGGAACAGCGAGCCCAAGGGGAAAATCTAACACGGGGTTGTAAATAACAGATATATTATTAAACAAGACTAAAAGGAGGAAATGGTCTGGGTGATTTCCAGCGAGCCCCAGTTCTCAGTCAAGCAGTTCCCTTGCTGGCTGTCGGAGGAAGTGGAGTTGGGTGGCTCTGGGATTTTCTGGCGGTCTGTCGACTCCAGTGTACAACTCCTATTGTAACGCATCGTATTACAGCACTGTACGATGTCATGTCACAGCTGGACAATAACCACATAACAAAATGCTGTCACAAGCAGGCGGTGTAGTAGACTGAACATTAGAATTACGATACCAGAACACCGCGGTGTCTTTCGGCTGTAGGGAAGGTCTATAGTCAGGTTACGATTTTACGAAGTCGGAGTGAAAGTATGCTACTACAGCTAGACACTGCTTGTGCTTTAGAGTTGATATCGAAGCTGCAGGGTGGGAAATAAAGTTTCACACTCGACACAAAAATCCTACTCTTGGGTGTCCTCTGATTGCACATTCATCTTCTAAAACTGCGATAGAATACATCCGTCCCATCCCCCGATTTATATACACAAACATTATTCACGACATACATCTATGCAGTTCAAACACTTACGAGTTCCGTCGAATCGTGTGGCAATTGTATCCAAAAAGGTATTCTGAGGCGCAAGCAATCCTTTCATGACAGGCATATTTTCTTGTGCTGACAATTAACAGCCGTAGCCATTAAAAACGTTTCAACAGTAGTGAAATATAATATATATGTGAGTATACACACATATATATCAAGGACTCAGCCCCAGGCACCCGAGCGCTTGTGTTGAGTGGCACACTTTGACCAGGCTGAAGTGATCATCGCTCCTTCAGCCGAATTTACGCACCAAAGCCTTAAAGTTGGTCACAAGTTAAGCCAACGGCTTTGTAATGCCACTTGAGCCGGTGACTCGAGGTGTGTCCGTCTGATGTTCGAGTCTGGGGAGTCTTCTCTTCTCTTCTGGTCGCCTGAGCAGAGAGAAAGTGCTTCCAACGCGCCTGCTTTGTCCAAGCAGATGCCGTGTCACATGAGTAGCAGGGGCTCAGGATGATGGGGAGGATCCTCGGGGCAGCAGCCGTTCCCAGGTAACATCAATACACAGGGGCAGCCACTCCAGCAGGACTAGCCTTACAGCTTCAAGGGTACCTGATCTCACGGGGGCGATTACCAGCCCCAGATATTATTTTAAAATGCTGTGATCTGTGCAAATCATTTCATGATATTTGTTAATATGCTTCCTTGCCTACTTTGTAGATAACCCATTTCATTTTTTTTTATGTGATAAATATTTATACACCTATATATTGTTTCGACATTGGAATCTAATAAAATGCAATGCACTTGAGTACCTCAGCATCGGAGAGCAGTGTCTGATTTTAAATTCTGCTCAATTATATTTCTACCTACACTTTTCTCTGAATTATTTCATTCTCACAAGATGATTGTGTGAGCATTCTAAACACAGATTTGCTAAATAAGTAGAGCGCAGATTGTGAGATAATAGTCACTAACATCGGCGCTTGAAATAAGAGCAGTGGGATCCCATTTCGTCTTAAAATGACTACACATTATTACGTTTTTAATATCTATATGCCACGTGCCATCTTAGTCATTAGTTACAGAAGTTATGTTCCTGTATGTTAATTTCGATCAGTTTTGAAACAAAGCATCGTTTTAACTAAGGAATGTGAATTATAAGATCGTTTATAATTTCTTCACAAAACACGGGCACTTTAGTCAAATATCTCACTGAGAAACAAATAGCTGGAGGTTCCACCTGACCATCTTGCTTTAAGAAGACCAACATAATGACACACGCGCTGTTCATCCGTCACAAACATGAAATGAAAGAGCAGCAAATACATAAGTCATTGACATGTAATTCATTTCAAACTTAGTTAAGTAGCAAGCATTCAAACAAAAGCAGCACTGAAGTTCGACAATTCCACCCTAACTTTCAATGCTGTTGGTGCTCGTGATTGTTTACACCACACCAAGTAGTATGGGCAGGTTTAAATGAACTTGCCTTATTAATGCTCCTTTTTACTGAGGCCCCACAGCTGCCCGAGGGCAGTAACAATCAGAGGGATCATTTGCACTCGTGACTGAGCGTCCTTCTGCACCTGTGCGCCAACCCTCCTCCAGCGCATGCACAGACTCCTCCAACACCACGCCGGAGCATGTATTGTGAGCTACCGCTAGCTGTCGGATTATCTTCACGGCTTTTGCTAAGAATATCGCTGTGATTATCTACATAAACATTTTCGCCGCCTTCTGTGGGAGAGAATACATCGGAAGTGGGAGAGAGAGAGAGAGAGAGAGACTTCGGCGGGCGGGGCGGGGAAGGGCAGAGAGAGAGAGACTTGGGTGGGTGGGAGAGAGAGAGACAGACTTGGGTGGGAGGGGGGGAAAGAGAGAGACAGACTTGGGTGGGAGGGGGGGGGAAAGAGAGAGACAGACTTGGGTGGGAGGGGGGGGGGGGAAAGAGAGAGACAGACTTGGGTGGGAGGAGGGGGGGGGAAAGAGAGAGACAGACTTGGGGGGGAGAGAGACAGACTTGGGTGGGAGGGGGGGAGAGAGAGAGACAGACTTGGGTGGGAGGGGGGGAGAGAGAGAGACAGACTTGGGTGGGAGTGGGGGAAGAGGGAGACAGATTTGGGTGGGAGTGGGGGAAGAGGGAGACAGATTTGGGTGGGAGTGGGGGAAGAGGGAGACAGACTTGGGTGGGGGGGGGGGGGAAGAGAGAGAGAGACAGACTTGGGTGGGGGGGGGGGGAAGAGAGAGAGAGACAGACTTGGGTGGGGGGGGGGAAGAGAGAGACCGACTTGGGTGGGGGGGGGGGGAAGAGAGAGACCGACTTGGGTGGGAGGGGGGTAGAGAGAGAGACAGACTTGGGTGGGAGGGGGGGAGAGAGAGAGACAGACTTGGGTGGGAGGGGGGGAGAGAGAGAGACAGACTTGGGTGGGAGGGGGGGAGAGAGAGAGACAGACTTGGGTGGGAGGGGGGGGGAGAGAGAGAGACAGACTTGGGTGGGGGGGGGGGAGAGAGAGAGACAGACTTGGGTGGGGGGGGGGAGAGAGAGAGAGACAGACTTGGGTGGGGGGGGGGGAAGAGAGAGAGACAGACTTGGGTGGGGGGGGGAAGAGAGAGACAAACTTGGGTGGGGGGGGAAGAGAGAGACAGACTTGGGTGGGGTGGGGTGGGGGGGGGGAAGAGCGAGACAGACTTGGGTGGGAGAGAGAGAGACAGACTTGGGTGGGAGTGGGGGAAGAGGGAGACAGACTTGGGTGGGGGGGGGGGGGAAGAGAGAGAGACAGACTTGGGTGGGAGGGGGGGGGGAAGAGAGAGAGACAGACTTGGGTGGGGGGGGGGAAGAGAGAGACAGACTTGGGTGGGGTGGGGGGGGGAAAGAGAGACAGACTTGGGTGGGGTGGGTGGGGGGGGGGAAAGAGAGAGACAGACTTGGGTGGGAAAAGAGAGACCGACTTGGGTGGGAGGGGGGGAGAGAGAGACAGACTTGGGTGGGAGGGGGGGAGAGAGAGAGACAGACTTGGGTGGGAGGGGGGGAGAGAGAGAGACAGACTTGGGTGGGGGGGGGGGGGAAGAGAGACAGACTTGGGTGGGGGGGGGGAAGAGAGAGACAAACTTGGGTGGGGGGGGGAAGAGAGAGACAGACATGGGTGGGGGGGGGGGAAGAGAGAGACAGACTTGGGTGGGAGGGGGGAAGAGAGACAGACTTGGGTGGGAGTGGGGGAAGAGGGAGACAGACTTGGGTGGGAGTGGGGGAAGAGGGAGACAGACTTGGGTGGGAGGGGGGGGGGGAAGAGAGAGAGACAGACTTGGGTGGGGGGGGGGAAGAGAGAGACAGACTTGGGTGGGGTGGGGGGGGGGAAAGAGAGACAGACTTGGGTGGGGTGGGTGGGGGGAAAGAGAGACAGACTTGGGTGGGAAAAGAGAGACCGACTTGGGTGGGAGGGGGGGAGAGAGAGAGACAGACTTGGGTGGGGGAGGGGAAGAGAGAGAGACAGACTTGGGTGGGGGGGGGGAAGAGAGAGATAGACTTGGGTGGGGGGGGGGAAGAGAGAGACAGACTTGGGTGGGGGGGGGAAGAGAGAGACAGACTTGGGTGGGGTGGGGGGGGAAAGAGAGAGACAGACTTGGGTGGGAGGGGGGGAGAGAGAGAGACAGACTTGGGTGGGAGGGGGGGAGAGAGAGAGACAGACTTGGGTGGGAGGGGGGGAGAGAGAGAGACAGACTTGGGTGGGAGTGGGGGAAGAGGGAGACAGACTTGGGTGGGAGTGGGGGAAGAGGGAGACAGACTTGGGTGGGAGGGGGGGCGGAAGAGAGAGAGACAGACTTGGGTGGGGGGGGGGAAGAGAGAGACAGACTTGGGTGGGGTGGGTGGGGGGGGGGGAAGAGAGAGGCAGACTTGGGTGGGAAAAGAGAGACCGACTTGGGTGGGAGGGGGGGAGAGAGAGAGAGAGACAGACTTGGGTGGGGGGGGGGAAGAGAGAGAGACAGACGTGGGGGGAAGAGAGAGACAGACTTGGGTGGGGGGGGGGAAGAGAGAGACAGACTTGGGTGGGGGGGGGAAGAGAGAGACAGACTTGGGGGGGGGGGGGGAAGAGAGAGACAGACTTGGGTGGGAGGGGGGGGGGAAAGAGACCGACTTGGGTGGGAGGGGGGGGGGGAAAGAGAGACCGACTTGGGTGGGAGGGGGGGGGCGGGAAAGAGAGACCGACTTGGGTGGGAGGGGGGGGGGGAAAGAGAGACCGACTTGAGTGGGGGGGGGAGAGAGAGAGACAGACTTGGCTGGGAGTGGGGGAAGAGGGAGACAGACTTGGGTGGGAGGGGGGGGAAGAGGGAGACAGACTTGGGTGGGAGGGGGGGAAGAGAGAGACAGACTTGGGTGGGAGGGGGGGGGGGAGAGACAGACTTGGGTGGGGGGGGGGGAAGAGAGAGAGAGAGAGACAGACTTGGGTGGGGGGGGGAGAAGAGAGAGACAGACTTGGGTGGGGGGGGAGAAGAGAGAGACAGACTTGGGTGGGGTGGGGGGGGGGAAGAGAGAGACAGACTTGGGTGGGGTGGGGGGGGGAAGAGAGAGACAGACTTGGGTGGGGGGGGGAGAGAGAGAGACAGACTTGGGTGGGAGGGGGGGGAAGAGAGAGACAGACTTGGGTGGGAGGGGGGGGGGAAAGAGAAACAGACTTGGGGGGGGGGGGGGGGGGAGAGAGAGAAACAGACTTGGGGGGGGGGAGGGGGGAGAGAGAGAACAGACTTTGGGGGGGGAAAGAGAGAGAAACAGACTTTGGGGGGGGGGAAAGAGAGAGAAACAAACTTTGGAGGGGGGAAGAGAGAGAAACAGACTTGGGTGGGGGGAAGAGAGAAACAGACTTGGGTGGGTGGGGTGGGGGGGGGGGAAGAGAGAGAAGACTTGGGTGGGGGGGGGGGAAGAGAGACAGACTTGGGTGGGAGGGGGTGGGGAAAGAGAGAAACAGACTTGGGAGGGGGGGGAAAGAGAGAAACAGACTTGGGGGGGGGGGGGGGGGGAGAGAAACAGACTTTGGGGGGGGGGGGAAGAGAGAGAAACAGACTTTTGGGGGGGGGGGAAGAGAGGAAACATACTTTGGGGGGTGGGGAAGAGAGAGACAGACTTGGGTGGGAGTGGGGGAAGAGGGAGGCAGACTTGGGTGAGAGGGGGGGGGGAAGAGTGAGAGACAGACTTGGGTGGGGAGGGGGGGGGGGGAAGAGAGAGAAACAGACTTGGGTGGGGAGGGGGGGGAGAGAGAAACAGACTTGGGAGGGGGGGGGGGGAGAGAGAAACAGACGAGGGAGGGGGGGGGAGAGAGAGAGAAACAGATGAGGGAGGGGGGGGGAGAGAGAGAGAAACAGACTTGGGAGGGGGGGAGAGAGAAAAACAGACTTGGGAGGGGGGGGGGAAGAGAGAGAAACAGACTTGGGAGGGGGGGGGGGAAGAGAGAGAAACAGACTTGGGAGGGGGGGGGGAGAGAGAAAAACAGACTTGGGAGGGGGGGGGGGGGAAAGAGAGAGAAACGGACTTGGGAGGGGGGGGGGGAAGAGAGAGAAACAGACTTGGGTGGGA